>NC_137930.1:59661198-60138698 GCF_963969265.1 Rhamphochromis sp. 'chilingali' | reverse complement strand
GGAAAATATTTGGCCATCAGGTTGTGACCTAAAGCACAACCCCATTTAGGTAATCCAGCAGGACAGTGATCCAAAGCAAACCAGCAAATCTACCTCTGAAAGGCTCAAACAACAACAAAAAACAAACAAAATTAAGGTTTTGTAGTAATTTAGTCAAATTTCAGTCTTATATCCAGTGCTGCTCTGGGGCTGTTCGCCTGGCATGACCTTAAACAGGCCATTCATGCTCAGAAACCGTCAAATATAGCTGATTTAGAACAATTCTGCAAAGATTAGTGGGCCAAAATCCCACCCCAACAATGTGAAAGCCTCATTGCCAGTTATTGAAAATGCTTGATTGCAGCTCTTGTTGCCAAGGGTGGCACAAGCAGTTATTAGGTTTAGGTGGCAATTACCGGGCAGGTTTGGATAATTTTTTTCCCCTTAATGAAACAAATTATCATGAAATAAATGCATTCTGTATTTACTCAGGTCGTCTTTGTTTGATATACACACACACACACACACACACACACACACACACACATACATATATATATATATATATATATATATATATATATATATATATATATATATATATATATATATATATATATATATTAGGGGTGCAACGATACACAAAATTCATGGTTCGGTTCGGTTCGATACTTTGGTGTCACGGTTCGATATTTTTTCGATACAAAAAAAATTTTCATGCCTTTTTAATTTGTCATTTATTAAAATTATAAATATATATTTTAACTCAAAAGTACAGTTTTTAAATTTAACCCTAACCCTTGTGCGTGTTTTTTATTTTGACAGCGAATGCGCACCTGCGGACCACTTATGTGCAGCCCTGGTTATTTAGCTCGTCATATTGCAGCCACAGAAATTCTTTTGTCCATGAAACCATAAAGCTGCACTTTCTTTTTGCCTTATAGTCTGATTTGTCATAACTTCTCAGTTTTGTGGTAAGCTTTTCTTTGGCTGTCACTTCTTCACCCTGACCTGTCTTATTTGGCTCAGCAGAACTGAAATATATATCTGTCTGTGAAGGTCATCGTAGTCAAATATAAATCCTGCTGCTTTTACACACGTACTCACATAAGCTCAGCGATTCTCTGCGCGATCAACCTCTCACATGTTTAAGCTTGCTGTGGGAGATTTCACTTGTCATGTTTGCATAGTAAGCTAACGATTAATAAGACTATGTCAGAGGAATTGGTGCACAAATTATCATCACTCACAGATCAGTGCTGTCATTGCAAAGTGAAAGCAAAAAAACAAGCGCAAATTCAAACGCGATTTCAATATGTCACATATTGACAGTGGCTCACCGATGCCAATGACATAATTACCCAGCTACATTTCTGAAAGAATGCAAAAGCATTGACATATATTTTTCCTTCCTACAATAGCCCGACGGGCAGGGCAGAGATAGATTTTGGTAGCCCGACTGAAAAGATCGCTAGCCCCGGGACGTCGGGCTAGCGATATTGCGAGCCCTGTATCTGATTGAGGAATCACTCATCTTTGGAAAAAGAGAGTTTATTACAGAGAAATGTCTCTTTCCAAAATAAAAGCTATACTATCCGCTTCTTCTGGGCTATATTCTCAGCAGCATATTAAACATATAAGGAGAATCATGTGCTAACAGCTGTCTAAATGACTCGGCTAAAGTTAGTAGCATGCTTGCTTGTTTTTTTTCTGCTTCCACTTGTCTTTGCACTAGGATGATGTCGGCGTAAATGTGCAGTCATATTCGTTGTGTTCCCACTAGTGCTTTCAGGTTAATCTCGTTGAAATGACCTTAACGCCACAACATGGCAAATCTCCGTTAACGAGCTACCGCCGATCGCCCCGTGCATGGGGCTAGACGGCCAACACGTTAACGAGCTAACTGCGCTAACACACTAGCTCCCACCCATGTAATTGAGCATTGCGTGGCACATCCAACATACTGTTTTACTTTAGTCCATGACTCGCTTACCTTCAGGGTCATACGTCACATGAAAACCAAAATAATTCCAAACGCCAGATCTGAATGAGGGTGCGGGAGGTCCATGTTGTAAGGAGAGCTTAACTTCTGTCTCGCTAGCTTGCCCTGCGCTCTTCCTTCTGATGATGCTGTCTGTGTTGAGCGCTCAGTGAATCTGCGTTCGACTACTCCGCCTAGGCTGCACTGTCGAGCCTAGGCGGAGTAGTCGAACGCAGATTCACTGAGCGCTCAACACAGACAGCATCGTCAGAAGGAAAGTTGATAAAATAAATTAAAAATTTTGTATTGTTCGATACATATGCGTACCGAACCGAAAGCACTGTGTCGAACGGTTCAATATCGATACGAATATCGTTGCACCCCTAATATATATATATATATATATATATATATACTTGTACTTGTATTTTTATTTTTTATTCCTATTTATTCTATTTATCCCCTTTGTATATTTTATTTATATTTGTCTCTGTATTTATATGTGTGTGTGTGTGTGTGTGTGTGTGTGTGTGTGTATATATATATATAACAATTCTGTAACTGTAACTTCGGTCGTTGCTGTGCTTTTTGGAAGTCGAATTTCCCAGAGGAACCCACCCGAGGGATTAATAAAGTTCTATCTTATCTTATCTTATCTTATCTTATCTTATCTTATCTTATCTTATCTTATCTTATCTTATCTTATATATATATACAGTGGGGCAAAAAAGTATTTAGTCAGCCACCGATTGTGCAAGTTCCCCCACTTAAAATGATGACAGAGGTCAGTAATTTGCACCAGAGGTACACTTCAACTGTGAGAGACAGAATGTGAAAAAAAAATCCATGAATCCACATGGTAGGATTTGTAAAGAATTTATTCGTAAATCAGGGTGGAAAATAAGTATTTGGTCAATAACAAAAATACAACTCAATACTTTGTAATATAACCTTTGTTGGCAATAACAGAGGTCAAACGTTTACTATAGGTCTTTACCAGGTTTGCACACACAGTAGCTGGTATTTTGGCCCATTCCTCCATGCAGATCTTCTCGAGAGCAGTGATGTTTTGGGGCTGAGCAACACGGACTTTCAACTCCCGCCACAGATTTTCTATGGGGTTGAGGTTTGGAGACTGGCTAGGCCACTCCAGGACTTTCAAATGCTTCTTACGGAGCCACTCCTTTGTTGCCCGGGCGGTGTGTTTTGGATCATTGTCATGTTGGAAGACCCAGCCTCGTTTCATCTTCAAAGTTCTCACTGATGGAAGGAGGTTTTGGCTCAAAATCTCACGATACATGGCCCCATTCATTCTGTCCTTAACACGGATCAGTCGTCCTGTCCCCTTGGCAGAAAAACAGCCCCATAGCATGATGTTTCCACCCCCATGCTTCACAGTAGGTATGGTGTTCTTGGGATGCAACTCAGTATTCTTCTTCCTCCAAACACGACGAGTTGAGTTTATACCAAAAAGTTCTACTTTGGTTTCATCTGACCACATGACATTCTCCCAATCCTCTGCTGTATCATCCATGTGCTCTCTGGCAAACTTCAGACGGGCCTGGACATGCACTGGCTTCAGCAGCGGAACACGTCTGGCACTGCGGGATTTGATTTCCTGCCGTTGTAGTGTGTTACTGATGGTGACCTTTGTTACTTTGGTCCCAGCTCTCTGCAGGTCATTCACCAGGTCCCCCCGTGTGGTTCTGGGATCTTTGCTCACCGTTCTCATGATCATTTTGACCCCACGGGATGAGATCTTGCGTGGAGCCCCAGATCGAGGGAGATTATCAGTGGTCTTGTATGTCTTCCATTTTCTGATGATTGCTCCCACAGTTGATTTTTTCACACCAAGCTGCTTGCCTATTGTAGATTCACTCTTCCCAGTCTGGTGCATTACAATACTTTTCCTGGTGTCCTTCGAAAGCTCTTTGGTCTTGGCCATGGCGGAGTTTGGAGTCTGACTGTTTGCGGCTGTGGACAGGTGTCTTTTATACAGATGATGAGTTCAAACAGGTGCCATTCATACAGGTAACGAGTGGGGGACAGAAAAGCTTCTTACAGAAGACATTACAGGTCTGTGAGAGCCAGAGATTTTCCTTGTTTGAGGTGACCAAATACTTATTTTCCACCCTAATTTACGAATAAATTCTTTACAAATCCTACCATGTGAATTCATGGATTTTTTTTTCACATTCTGTCTCTCACAGTTGAAGTGTACCTCTGGTGCAAATTACTGACCTCTGTCATCATTTTAAGTGGGGGAACTTGCACAATCGGTGGCTGACTAAATACTTTTTTGCCCCACTGTATATATATATATATATATATATATATATATATATATATATATATATATATATATATATATATATATATATATATATATATATATATATATATATATATATATATATATATATATATATATATATATATATATATATATATATATATATATATATATATATATTTGATGTATATATACATATCTGTATGTGTGTGTATATAAAACAGAGCCTGCACTACACTTTTGTGTTTTTGTTGGACCTTGTTTGTTACTCTGAAGTGGCAAACAGAGAGATAACTCAAAAGATCACTTCCAGGATATTTTCTTTTTTAGGTTCTGTTTTATTCTCTTCTTCTCCCCCATGCCTTAAAACCATCACAGTACTCTAAACTGATTCAACGACAACAACATAAATAGTCATGAAATGTGAAACTTTGTTTTTACTAGAGCCACTAAAGGTTTGGTAGTAAAACCCCCTCAGGCCATTAAAAATGGAAAGCTCCTCTGTTCTTCCACTTCTCTATATGAAATATTAAAATGAGAAGTATGCTTCAGTGGCCTTCAGAAGTCAGTGTTTGTGGTATTTATTACAACTGCAAATGTCTGCAGACAGAAGAGTGACAGATTATGGGAAAAACTTGAACCTTTGACCTCTATTTTGATGGAACACAATGACATTTTGCTGGAATTGTTGTGTCCACTTGACCCCTTAAGGGGAACATTGACTACAAATCAATGCAAAGTTGTTCTGAGTGATCACCTTTTTATATGAAGAATAATTCTGTTAAATCCAGAACTGAATTCAAAATCCTGCTCCTCACATGCAAGGTCTTAAATAATCAGGCCCCATCTTTTCTTAACGACCTTATAGTACCATATCACCCCCATTAGAGCACTTTCCTCTCGCACTGCAGGCCTACTTGTTGTTCCTAAAGTATTTAAAAGTAGAATGGGAGGCAGAGCCTTCAGTTTTCAGGCCCCTCCTCTGTTGAACCAGCTTTCAATTTGAATTCGGGAGACAGACACTATCTCTACTTTTAAGATTAGGCTTAAAAAATTCCTTTTTGCTAAAGCATATAATTAGGGCTGGACCAGGTGACCCTGAATCCTCCCTTAGTTATGCTGCAATAGGAGTAGGCTGCTGGGGATTTCCCATGATGCATTGAGTTTTTCCTTTTCAGTCACCTTTTTCACTCACTATGTGTTAATAGACCTCTCTGCATTGAATCATACTTGTTATTAATCATTGTCTCTCTTCCACAGCATGTCTTCTATTCTGCCTTCCTTCTCTCTCCCAGTCCAGTCGTGGCAGATGCCCACCCCTCCCTGAGCCTGGTTGTGCCAGAGGTTTCTTCCTGTTAAAAGGGAGTTTTTACTCTCCACTGTCGCCAAAGCACTTGCTCATAGGTGGTCATATGATTGTTGGGTTTTTCTCTGTATGTATTATTGTAGGGTCTACCTTACAATATAAAGCACCTTGAGGTGACTGTTGTTGTGATTTGGCGCTATATAAATAAAATTGAATTGAATGAATTGAATTGAATTGAAGAATCCTTTCTATCCTGAAGAGAGCTCTCTCTTCAAAGATGGCATGGCCACACATATGCGGCATGAGCGGTCACTGAATGGTTTGATGAGTAGAAGGATGATGTGAGTCATGTGGTATGGCCTTTTAAAGTCACTAGTTCTCAACTCAGCTGAACAGCAATGAGAGATTTTGGAAGATCTGTTAGACAGGGGTCTCTACCACCATTGTCAATGTTACATTTGTTACAAATGTAACATTGACATTGAAAAACACTTAATGCCTCAAAACCTTACTAAGAATTTGTATTTAGTTTTTTCCCTTAATCAATCATCCATAAGTATACTGTTTTGCTATAAATGTCACAACACGATATTTCAGATTTTTATTGCATTCATTTATTTATTTATGTTGAAATAATACAACATTTCATTATATTTGGAATCTGTCAGCTGGAAACTGCCCTTATACTTACATATAATGAAGAAAAAGTCTTCTTCTTGCTGTTGCCTCTTGCTGGTACGTTAAAATGGACAAATTATGACCAATTACAGTACTTACAACCTACAGAGATTTTTCTGTGACTTGAAAAGATGAAAGAACCTTATATTATTGTAAAAAAAGAATTAAGTTGCATCTGATGCATGTTATTGCTCCACCGTGTGAGGTGTGTTTGCCTTTACGGTAATAGAGACTCCCATTTGAAATAAGCAATAGTGGTTTCACTCCTAAGAGTGTTTGCATAAGAGGCATCCTTTGTGTTCGCTCTTGTGTCTCACTTTGACACTTTTGCCCCTGACTGAGCATGTATATTCTGAATGAAATGAGCTTAGCACAGCTGTCCCTGTCATGCATCATTCCTCTGGCCACATCCTCACTACTTTATCCATCTGCTCAAGGCCTGTGCAGAGTGTGGATGTGTGAGCGCATGTGTGCAAGCACGTGTGCATATGTAAAAGCTTGCAGTTGTAATCCTCACCCCGCTACATCAAACCAGGTCTTCTCTGTTACATCAGCAATACCGAGGGAAAAAAGCTGAAGCTGCGTGTGTTTTTGCTGATGTTGTGTCAAAGTTTGAAAACTGATGGGCTGTATTTTAAAGGGACTGACAGTAAGAATACCCAAATACTGAACTGAAAGATGAAGACACTGAAAAGGAGGAAAAAAATGTTTGACCTAATGTACTCTAAGATTTTACATAATATGCTTTAATATAAGCTGAAACTCTAGTAGGCAGCTGAAGAATATGGACAAATTCACATCAGGAGTGGTGTTAAAGCTCTTAAGATGACTGTAGCAAATGGTGGCAATCACAATCACTGACTGTGCACTAAATCAAGGTAGGTTATATGCCTAAGTCTGTGTGCTTTCCGGGAACTTGAAACCTACTGAAAGAGCACAAACTGCACAGAGACACTGTAATAAAAGCTATAATGCATATAAATCCATAAAAATAAGAAAAACAGTAATATGTTGTTATACAGGTTTGTGGACATTTTGAAACTATATATTATACTCTATGAAGCTGTGAAAAATACAGAATAACTAGAACATTTGATTTAGGCCCTTATTTAATAAAAACATAAACAGGTACTATATAAAGCAAGAATGGCAAACATGTATCAGTTCCATGGTATTTCAGATGTAGATTAATTAGGATACATTATACAAAGGTATCAATGGACAGTAGAAAAAGTACATTTGACACAACTTAGAGTATAATTTCTAATTGTATAAATGGTATACTTTGTCAAACAGACATTAAAAAAGACGGAATTCATTATCCATCCATAAATCCATCATTTCTGCCGCTTAACCAGGTTGGTATTGCGGGGTCAGCCATCTAAGCAAGATGCCAAGACCACCTTTTCAACATCTATCTCCTCGAGTTCTGCTGGGGGGACACTGAGGCATTTCAAAGCTGGTTGATAGATTGAATATTTCCAGCCACTCCTTTGTGGGAGTAATGTAGCTTCACTCTGACCTCTTCAAAGCGTCTTTTTTAATTTAATGAAATATTAAAATATTATAAATTCACCAAAATGTTTGTAAATTCTTAGTAGTGAGCAAAATCAGAGGGAGTCTATATATTACATGCAAAATGACTTAGGATATTATAAGCTACTACAATAAGAAATAATTCATTTCATTGTTTGTTAAAAGAAAATTTCCTTGCTTTACTACTTCTGAATGTCTAAATGGCTAATTATCCTATTGGCTTTCTTCTGCGACATGCAGTGTCGGTTCATACAAATGACTACTAGTATAACATATAACAAAGGGGTTTATCACCTCCTGGGGTCCACACTTGTAGATTCTGAAATATTATAATATTATAAGTAATTAAATAATATAGAAAATGAAATACTAGTTAAGTAATTCTTTATATTGTTTATTTTGCAACTACTGGTAAAAAAAAGACTATTTTGGGAACAAGGAAGTGGATGTCATGTGGGTACCACACAAGGTTTCTGGGGACTTCTCAAGTTCTTGAGATTTTATGGTACTTGCTGCCATATGTAAACCATATGTACCATAACAGTTCATCTGTGGCAAAGACTGTTTTTCTTCTGCTTGACATACCTTCTCCCAGCACACCCTTTTATCCCTTTCTCTCTTTACCCTGCACACTCTCTAAGGCAATATCTTGACGTCACAACACGTCAGCACGCATGCACACACATCTGGACCTTTGCAATTTCACATGACAATGCGCACGCGTGCACACAGACGCGTGCACACACACATGCACAAATACGTGCACTGGCTCTCACTTTCTAGCACACTCACAAACAATTTCACTTGTTCCTACTGTTCCCTGTGGCCTGTGATGGAACTGACACACTGTCTCTTTTGAGCAGTGTGAAACCATTGTCTGACATCTTTAGTGGAGATGTCAGACAGGGTGGGAGGCTGAGGGATGTAATGTATGAGCGGAAGTAGATTGGAGAAAGAAGGGAGGAAAGACGAGGTCAGTAGTGACCAAAAGTGACCTAAAAGTCCTGCTGATTTCTCAATGAAGCTAGGAGGGAAGGGCTGTGAGTAACAAGCCCCAATTTAACTGAATGTATTTTCCCCCCAAGGCATTTGATGGTCACATGTGCAGCTGTGATACATATATATACACAGTCACACACACAAACAGACACTCGCCCCGCCAAGCTTCATTGGTTTGATAGTTTTTTCTCCACTGGTCTGCAGCTGGGAGGTCACAAAAATGAGACATGGCTTCAAGCTGTTTCAAAATCCAGTCACACATATACGCCTCCTAGGGCCTGTAATTTTGTGTGTGTGTGTGTGTGTGTGTGTGTGTGTGTGTGTGTGTGTGTGTGTGTGTGTGTGTGTGTGTGTGTGTGTGTGTGTTCATGTGTGCAGTACGACAAGCTGTGCATGCTTATGGGCCTGTGTATGTGATACAGAGTATTTGTGAGGGACACTATGCCCAATGTTCTGGAAAGGATGTCAAGAACACTTGACTGTGATGTGCTACCATTTTGACCGGAGCCCAGCTGTGGTGGGAATTTAACTGGTTGCCATCATGTTAATTAGTGTTGTCATGATAATTTAAGTATCTGTCTTCGTGGCCACAGATTGCATAACAGGCCTGCAGTCTTCAGGACACATCTGGAACCCCTGATTGCCTTACAATTAGAATAAATAGAACCACTGTCATCAACATTGAATTGCAAAATGTAAATAACATCTATACTGGCCCTTTGAGATGGGAAGTGCAATAAGTACTTGTGGCAGAGGGTTTTGGTGTCTGTTAATTTATCTAGGGTGGTATTTATTTATTTATTTATTTATTTATTTATTTATTTATTTATTTATTTATTTATTTATGTATGTGAGAAAATAGGACTCTTGAGATTTAAATTGCTTTTATAAACGGTGTCAAGATAAGCAGCAGATTACAAACAGAATATGTGTTTGTGACTATTTAATCGTCACAGTTATCCCAGGGCAAATAAGGGCAGTAATGGTCAGTTACGCTCACTTACAGCATTTGCAGCCAGATGTGGCTGTCGTCAAGTCATTAAAAATAACTTCTAGCACCATAATTAAGCATAATTAAATCCTAATTGAGTAAAAGCTTTAAGGATAGTTTCGAGGAACAAGTCTTGTGTGCAAAGTCAGAGACATCCTAGTTTGTGTCAAAGGATGAAGGCCTGAAAATATCAGGAGAGTGACACTATCTGAAAACAGCTGTTGAGTCTAACATGAAATCATGAGTTATTCATGGGATGTAATGAATCTCAGTGCACTATGATAGACAGTATCCAGTATTTGTACTCCATATGCATTGTATATATTACCATAATCCAGCATAGATACTGTATGAGCAAGTCCATTTTTGTCACAACTCTCCAATGAATGAAAAGTTCATATCTTTTTATTTAGGTGCAACTTTACAAAAATGTAGCAGCGTTATTACTTGGATGGTATTGCCATTAGTCAAATGCTGGACTTTCACCACAAGGGGCTGTTAACGTTTTCCTTTTAGAAAGCAGCAGTAAGAAAGTATGAAATGAATGATTAACATATATCTGGAACATATATAATCAGGGAGAAAATACTTAGCTGTTGGTTGTTTAAGCATGTTCCATGTCCCCAACAAGTGTTTTTGTTAAAATTGTGACATCTCAAAGTCTATATTGAGATATTTAAGTAACATCTGTTTGGTCAGAATTGGGAGGGCTAATATTTTAACCTGATGGAAAGGTTTTGGGTTTTGCAAATTAGGCATTAACAAATGCAGTATGTTGTTATTCCATGGCAGTGGCGGTTGTCATTAAGAAACTGATTGTCCCCTAGGAAACTGTCAAAATTTTAATTTCCCCAAAAGTCGTGTGTCCACCTAATTATGCAGGAGACATGCACACAGTCTAGGGGATGCAGGTGAGATTAGTTGCCACGGTACAGAGAGCAGGTAAATAACTCCAAGACATCATGTCACGCATTCTGCGTGAAAGAGAAGAAAAGGGAGATTTCTTTAATTCCTCCACCAAGGGGTCGATGGTCCATCCACCCGTGTAATGAGGTCTGTTAGCCAAATGAGCAGCCCTTCAAGTGTAAGTGCATGTGTGAGTGGAAATGTGTGTGAGAGGTGCAGAGGAAAGAGCTCACACAATTTAAGTGCATGTTAATTTTTACTGTGTGGACGTGCGCACGCTTCTCATGTTGACGTCTGTAATAACGTCAGCCTGCACAGGTGTTCTTCATACTCGCTGATGGGAAGCAGTCAACCTTACATATGTTCGCCTCATGAGTGTACGTAAGTGTTGTTGGAACTTGTCAAATGTATGAAAACATCTGCATCTATTGTCAGGAATCGGTAGCGATATCATTAGACACAGCGCTCTGCTAACATACTGGATCTGTGTGCTTATGTAGAGCTACCAGCTGTAACCAAATGGGTGTTAAGACGCGCTTTTTTTCAAGAATTTTAATGTAATTTTGCAAAGAAGAATGTTAACTCTTTTAGTTTAAACTCAGGATGATTTAGGATAATTAAATTGTTACATTTTGCTTTGCTGTTCTTGTGATTTACTCCCAAATACTAATAATTTTCCATACTTTTTACCATAATTATTTATTCAACCACTTTCTGGTGGTTATCTGGGTCTGGGTCGTAGGGGTAACAATTTAAACAGAGATGCCCAGAGGTCCCTTTCCCTCGCCACCTCCAGCTCTTCCAAGGGCACCATGATGCAGTAAAAAGACATGATCTCTTCAGTAAGTCTTAGGTCTGCCCCGTGTCTCTTCCCAGTTGGACATGCCTGAAAAACCTCACCTATGAGGAATTCAGGAGGCATTATAGTCAGATGCCTAGGACACCTCAGCCTGTTTCTTTTGATGTAGAAAACTGAGTCCCCCTAGAATGACTGAACTCCTCCTCCTGTCTTGTAAGGTGAGCCTAGACATCTTTAGGTGGAAGCTCATTTCTGCCACTCTCACTCATGAAGAGGACCCTGAGATACTTGAACTCGTCCGTTCGTGGCAGCAACTTATTCCCAACCTGGAGTGGGCACTTCACCCTTTCTTGGCTGAGAACCATGGTTTCAGAGTTGGAGGTGCTGATTTTCATCCTAATCACTTCACACTTGGCTGCAAACCCTCCCAGTGCAAGCAGGAGGTCATTGCTCTCCTCTCCAGTATCCTGGCAAAGATGTTACCTGGGAGGCTGAGGAGTACTATCTCTCTGAAGTTGGAACACAGCCTTCAGGTCTCCTTATAAGAGGCACCACCACTCCAGTTTGACAATCCAATTACTGTCCCTGACTTCCATGTGATCTTGCAGAGGTAATTTAGCCATTTAAATCAGCTTTGTTCGATCAAGGATACATCTAAAACCTGTAGGGCACTGGCTCTTGAGGCCTGGAGTTGCCCACCCCTGGTTTAAAGGGTAAATTAGGTTAGGGCAGGGGTCCCCAATCCCAGTCCACGAGGGCCGGTGTCCCTGCAAGTTTTAGATGTGCCCTTGATCCATCGCAGCTGATTTAAATGGATAAATTAGTCTTGAAGTTCTCCAGAGGCCTGGTAATGAACTAATCATTCAGGTGTGTTGACCCAGGGTGAGATCAAAAACCTGCAGGGACACCAGCCCTCGTGGACTGGGATTGGGGACCCCTGGGTTAGGGTTTAAAGGGTTAAAGTATTCCGTCAACTGTCTGACTAGCTCCACCATTGATGTCAGCAACAATCGGTCTCCACCATAAACAGCGTGGGGCAAAAATTGCTTTTCCCTACCTGCCGACCAAAGGTCTTGCTCCACAGCCTCACTGATCTTCTCACACACCTTGGACTTTGTTTTAACTGCTTTCAAAGCAATGCTTCTCTGGGCCTGCCCATACCTTCAAGCTCTCTCCACAGTGCCAGAAGCCAACCATGCTCGATAGTACGCCTTCTTCAGCTTACAGGTCCCTTTACCTCTAGTGTCTTCCATTTGGTTTGAGGGCCATGGTAGGAATCAACCACGTCAGTATAACTTCCCTAGCTGTGCAGTTATGAAAAATGGTCCATTCTGCCAGGGGTAGAAGTAGAAGATCTCCTGGTCCAGGTCATTGCCGGATGGTCCCAGTGCACATGTGCCAAACACTTTGAATATGGGGACCCCAGTCCTCTCCAGCATCTTTCTCTCCCACCTGACCCAACCTATATGGAAAAGAAATAGTAAAAACTTATATGTGATCATATAAGGCTTACATGATTTACTCATGAAAGTGGCCACTTTCTCATTACTTTCATACATTGTTTTAGTAAGTATCCAAAACATACAAGTTTCATTATATAATTTTTCAGATACAAACTTTATAAGATTTATATATCTTTTCCATATGGGAACTCACCATCGGGTGGTGATTAGTTGACAGCTCAGCTTCTCTCTTCATCCAAGCGTCCAAGACTTACAGCCACAGGTCTGATAATATGATTACAAAATCAATCATCACACTGTAGCCTTTTTGCCAAGTGCATTTATGAACATCCTTATGCTGGAACACACTGTTCATGATGGGCAATCTGTGCCTAGCACAGAAGTCCAGTAACAGAATACAGACTTGGGTTTGGATCAGGCAGGGGATAGTTATTGTAATATCACTGATAATCTGATATCTGGGCCTTTCCCCCACTGATTTGTGTGGGGTTGTTTTAAGAAGTGTGGACATCTTGTTCACTAAGATGTTAAACCTACTATCACTTGGCTCTGTTCTCAACTCTAAGTGCCCTGCCTTCTGTTTCAAGTTTCTAATTCTACAAATGGTGAAGGGAAATGCTCACTTGTTAATGCCAGTAACATACTGTACTTGCTTTACTCCTCCACCACCACTCAGTTTATAGAAATTCAACAGTTCTTGTCCAATAAAAGAGAGCTCATTAGTAGATTCTGAAATTTGGTAAATGACAGCAGGCATATCAACTGCCTAAAATTTCAAGGCTCACTAGGCTGTTGAAAGCTAAAATTACAGATTTTATAAAACAGCTTTAAAGTATCATCCATGAAAATAGTGATCAGAACAGACTAAAAAGGGAAAGTGCAGTACTCCTTCAAGCCCAGTGCATTGTTTTACAAATTTAAAAGATGGTCATCTACCCTAAAATTAAAAACATTCATTCACCCTCTTCCCCGTGATTGAAAAATATAAGCCTAAGACGGCCATTATTTTGGATATTTCAGGGGGTTTTTTTCTTTTCATTTTAGGAGCGTGGCTGGAATCTATCCGTGAATTTACTGCTCAAAACTTTCCATAATCTTTTAGATCATTAACCTGATTCGGACACTCTGAAGTCTTATTCAAAGTTATCATTAAATATTTGAATATGTCCTGACTAAAATTAATTTGCTGAAGACATTTAATTGTAAACACGGCACTAAAACATACTACGTGTCTGTGTAAAATACTGGAAAACATAAAGGGCATACATTTATTTTTTATACAATGTGAATGTGTGTATTTATAGATGTCAGTGTTCCCCACCTTGTATTAGTTTGTGAATTTCCGTTTTGTTTGGTCAATGTGCAGCTGTTTGTGTTTGTGAGTGTTCTGTTGAGGTAAGCAATTTGTTGTGAGACAGCAGCAGGAATGCTCACACCTACACTGAGTCCTAATGAGGATTTTACTAAACCCACAGAGTCTACTGTGTAACTATACCAGCCTCCGTGGAAGCCTGACACTGCAACTACAGCTGTGTGTGTGTGTGTGTGTGTGTGTGTGTGTGTGTGTGTGTGTGTGTGTGTGTGTGTGTGTGTGTGTGTGTGTGTGTGTGTTGCAAGCAGGAGTTATTGATACTTAAGGGGGAAAAGACAAGACAGAAAGCAAAAAGTAGGATGGAGTGTAAGATAGGAGAGGATTAGAAGGGATGGAGAGGAAGAAGTGGGATCTGTAGGAAAGTAAATGCTGGATGGAGCAGGGTTTATTAATATCCATTTGGGGGAGACTGTGCAGGGTCTGCTAATGCTTCTCTTGGCATTGACACAGTTTGGCACCCTGTCTGAAAAAGACTTAGAGAGTGGTTTGAGTAACCCTGAAACACCAAGCAAACAGCTCAAACTAAGAGATAGAATGGCAGACTTTCATTTTAATGTTTTTTACTGGAACATTAAGTGCTGGATAACAAAATTTCAAATGCAGAGATAATAAAATTAGAGATAAACACATCAGTGTCACACTTGAACATAAGAACATTAATACAGGAATTGCTGTGACCAGGAAAATGGGTACAGTAAGGTTTCTTAAAATAGCATGAATTTACAGTGCCTAACAAATGTATTAGACCACCTGCTATGAAAACAAGAAAACACTAATATCTTAGAAATTTGTCAAAAACTAGTTTAAAACTAAAGATTACATTGCTATTTATTCGGCAAATAAAAAACTGAATTCATGTTTTTATACCCAGACAGAAAACTTTGATTGCATATTAGTAATAGCACACAGTGGGCTAGAAGTTAAAGACTATAATTTGTATGCAACGAAAAGAGCATCTGGTCAGCCAATTACCATCTAATGGTTGCTCTTCATCCAGTGTTAACAGTCTTTTTATCTGCACCCTGTCTTTGCAACACGCACAAGTATATTCAACCATGTTCACATGCACTTTTCATCTTTATTCAAGCCTTCTAGTTAGAGAAATGGCCTTCTCTCACCATGTGCAATGCACTGTACAATGAACCCCTTTATTTCCCCGATCAGCTAGAAGTAAGGGTTCACATCCTGCCATGTACTTGTTCTCTATCTTTTAGTTAACCACCTCCTTACCAACCACTCCCCTCTTTTCATCTCCATAAAATAATCCTATCCTTTTTGTTATATAACTGGGCAATTTGAGTTACCCTGCTCCAAAGAAACTTCCTAAATAAAGACACCACACTGGGGAGGATTAAAAAAAGAAAGGGGAAGTACAAGGGAGGGCTGGAGAGGGAGCAGATCCCTTGCAAACTAATGACTTATTCCTGAAGATCAAAAAGGAAAGACTAAACAGATAATTCCTAACCAAAGATACTTAACATTGCATAGTCAGTCTCCCACTCCTCAGCTAATTCAGAAGGGGGGTAATTAAAAGAAAAGCTATGAAAAACACTCAAACATGGACACACAGGCACACTGGCGAGCATAGTGCTGTGTGGTGGGAGGCGTGCCACACGTGGCTTTGATAGCATGCGTCTTTTATCCCTTGGCAGCTTACTGCCTGGGTAAAACACATTTACAATGTCAATAAAAACCCATTTTAAATCATTTGCCGGGCATTTGAAAATGTACCGCCTAAGGTGCTGTGACTAACACGTTTCCCCTGTCTTTCTTGCTACATTTCAGTTTTTTTTTTTACATACACAGACGGATGGATGCATGTATGAAAACACAAGAATGCACACCTAAAGATGTACACAACAATAAAAGAGAATGAAACAAATATAAATGCTGTAAAATCTGCCTGTGGGTACGAGACTGCTCATTGTGTCATGCCGTTAATGTGTCTAATGTCTTTTACAGAGACATGGATGAAGGTCTTTATTGCTCATTTAATCCATCCAAGGCTGATGGGGGTGTAATGTAGGAGGGAAAGCAAAGATAACAGTGGTGAGGGAAAAAAAATCCTGTAACATATTGATATTTTAACTCTCCGCAAACACCTACACAAGAAATCTCACACAGACAAGACTGCGGACCCACATAAACGCACTCACAGACAAACACACACATACAGACACCCAACTATACATGTTCCAAAATGCATGCGGAGAGCCATTTGTGCATCTACGCCTCTGCCACTGCTTGTGAAATTGATCACTAAGTGGTCACAGGAGTGTGCACTTGATGAAAACTCAGTTCAACCTGTTCTAATCCCACCTGCTACGGTGATCTCCCACTGCAGTTTTGCTAGCAGCTGTTCTCTGTGACTTTGTGTGTGAACGTGGATGCTTGCTGTGGACAGTTTTTATGCTAGAGCACCCTTTCTTTGACTTTTGTTCAACTTGCTATTTACAGAAGAGGTGGGGAATCAAAGACCTACAGAGCAAGTTCCTCTCCTCACAGAGAGGTTTCCTGCACCTGAGCCTAAAAGCCCAACTGAACCTCAGCAAGGGTGCTAATAGGCCTCCTTGACAGGTGTGTGTGGGTGTGAATGCTTGAGAGAACGACAGAAGGGAAATCACGGATAGAAAGAGAGAGAGAGAGTTTTTGTGTGCTTTAACCTTTGAAAGGCTCATAATTGTTCATGGTCTAGTAACCATAATGTCATGGCACATTTACTTAAGGCAGTAATTTCCATACCAGTCTTCTTCTCTCTTTTTTTTTCTCCAACAAGCAATATTTTCAACACGCATACACACTATATGGATATAAGAGTGTGACCTATGCAATTTACTCCTCTGACAAGAACCTGTGGGTATTCACAATGGATGCTAGTGTAATGGGGTTTTAAATGTGGTGTAGAGAAAAGTGGCTCCCATCAAATTAGTCTTCTATTCGTTCCCACTTAGAGTTACAATAGCCATGCCTCGTCTCCTCAGCCAGGATTGCCTCTCACAGCTCAACCACAGGCTCTGCTCTTTGCAGAGCTGCCAATGCTGCAAGCCTAAGGATTTCAAGATACGCTGCCCAAAACATATATAGAAGAATGTGCATTTAACCATTAGAGCAGCCTTGACAAATTTTGAATTGGTGTGATCAGAATGCAATAAAATATTAGAAATGTGAATGCAAAATATGTTAAAAGGTTATTGTTTTTGAATGCATATTAGAATATTATAACATCAGTCTTGCTTGATATAATTTTCTCTCGGCTATACTGACTTTTTCTCCTTTCTGTCTGTCTGACCCACTCATTTTTGTTGTTTTTTATACTGTTATGAAAATGATTGAAAAGCAAGTCAACACTGGCTTTAATATTTCCAACTTGTATTGAGTATACTGTCTGCCCAAAGTTTCTTGCCTCAGGCTCAGACTCGAACCAATCTCTCCTGGCACTGCAAAAATGACTATATATATTTATACAGAAAATACGGAAAACATTGGCTTGTTCTTATATCAGTGTTAACAAATCATCAAAAATGTATTGCTTTCAGGTTAAGGAAAGGTCTCATGTTATGTTAAACTTAACTAACATTGGTATTGCTTGACATCATAGAGCAGCATAAAACGGACTAGGATTCTTAACTCCAGAGATAGCAAAGCACATTCATATCACTTTTCAAAATAAGACAATACCACAGGATCAAGTAAACTCTTCTTTTAGAAGAGCTCCCCTTGGCTCTGAATGAACTGTAACAGCCTAGTTATTAAAATCAATAGCAATGAGTACAATTTCTCCATTTCAGATTGACTCTTGACTCAATCAATAGATATCAAATTACCCTTCCTCTTGAGTGCATAATCTTCATCACAAAGAACAGGGTTAGACCCTGAATATAAATCAGTGTAGAACACGTAGAATACCAAAAATAATGAAGGAGCTCATTGAAAAATTGCACAATAATTAGTAGCTGCAGTCTTCAGATGCAAATCTAAAGAATGCTTTAATACAATTCATACAATTTACTTTAATGCAGTGAAAAAGCTTGACGAGTGTAAAATAATGGTGGTTGTAGCAAAGAGACGTGTAAAGAGACGTGATAAACTAAAGCTAAAACCATGACAATAAACTGTGGATGGGGACATTATCATCCAGAAGAGCCTGTATGGATTTCCAGTAACGGTTCCCTCTAAGGCACATGTGTCAAAGTCAAGGTCCGCGGGCCACAGCCGGCCTGGCGTACATTTATATTCGGCCCTCGAGATCATTTTATATAGACGTACTATTATTGTTATGCATGGCCCAGTGATGTGAGGCGCTAATAATATACAAACTACAGATCCCATAATGCAGCGCTGCAGCCAGTGTTGCCAACTTAGCGACTTTGTCGCTATATTTAGCGAGTTTTCAGACCCCTTAGCGACTTTTTTTCAAAAAAAAAAAAGCGCGTATCGCTTTTACTCTCAACAAGCAGCGGGTGCTGTAACGCAGTCAGTTATTCTTTTACTCTTATGCTGTTTTGTGGATCACAAGGTTTAAAACTACTTATAAACACACACACACACACAAAGTAACTCCACCAGAGTGCCTATTTCGGGTCACTTTTGCCAGTCCAAGCCCGAGTAAAGGAGCAGGGTTGGAATTGTGACATTAAAAAAAACAATTGCTAAAAGAAATTTAATTTGTAGTTCTAAATAAACTCTAAATGCATTTAGGACGTTTTTTACTCACTTTATGTCTCTTCCACGATGTTATTTCTCTCTCCAATGACATAGGTTACAATTAGATTAGCATGACCCCCTCTGTCCCCTTCTGGCTGCCTCTGCCTCAATTTTATCCCACAACTTAGACATTCACATTACTCACACTCTCATTACACATACATATAGGATCTTGGGGGTGGGCACGATACACAGAGTCCAAATTACCATCAGGGTGTACACCTCACCCCTGGCGTCGTTGCCCACCTCTCAATTTTAAATACACGTAGACATTTAGGGCTAGCAGGAGGGACTATGCGCTTACCTGCTGCTCTCTGGCAGGTAGCTCCATGCCCTCCTGGGTTTTAATTGCACCTTAGAACACACATGCATCAACACTACAATGAGCGGGTGGAGGGAGGTTTGGAGTCTTCTCTCACCCCCATTCTCTGCGGCCTGCTGGAGCGGGGGGGGCTAGGAGGAGGAGTTGGCCGTCCGACTGCGGTCTGGAGTGTGGGGCCTCCCTGCTGCTACGGAGTTGGGGCGGTCTGCCTCTCCCCACCGCATGGAAAAGGGTAACACCACCTGGGTCTGGGTGCAGTTCCCCCCTCCAGGGGCAAGGGTACCTAGACCCGGTTCGTAGAGTACGCTTGGGGAGTGTGATCGTGTGTACAGCGTCTCTTTATGTCTGTCTCCACGTTGGTTGAGTGTGGAGTAAGTGCATATGAGAGCATGAGGGTGGGAATGGATGTTTGTGTCTGTGTGTGCATGTCTGTGTCTATATGTCAGGTTGGGTATCAGACGCCACCTCTCTGGAGACATCTCAGGCCCTCTAAGGTTTGGAGGCCTATCTCCACCCACCACCACTTCCCCTGCCAGTGGCGGACTCCCTCAGGTATCGGTGCGTTGGTGGTTCTTTGTGTCTGGGGATGGGCGTCCGGGTACACACCGGCTCACTCCTTGGCGGCCGCTTATCGGGGCCTGGAGCCTGGGGCCACTTCGGAGGTGGGGTGCCCCCGGCCTCTCGGCCTGGGGCTCGGTCACTCAGGCACAGCTGGCTGCCGGCGGAGCTCACGGGCGCGTCACTGCAACTCCCCCTGGCTTCTGCTTGGTGGCTGCTGAATGAGCCCTCATCTGGGACTCTCCTCAGCTCTTACTGGGACAGTGGCACGGCTGCCCCTCTGTTGGTCTTCCTTGGTCTATTGTGTTCTGGGGGCCTCTGGATGTCTGGAGTTTTGATCTCCTCCATACCTGCTTCATGCCCTGGAGGACGGGGCTGTTGCTCCCCACACTCCCTAGCAGATCGTTACATGGAGAAAACTTTGGAATACAAGCATGCTGATCCACACAGGTATGCACACAGGTGTACACACGGGTATTCACAGACGCGGACTACAGCTTTCTTGGCTGCTGCCTCAAAGCACATTGTGCGCTGTATATCTTGCGTGCTGCACAATATCGTTTATTATTTAGTATCTACTGATATCTACTGCTAGCTAGTTTATTGTGATGGTGCTGTTTTTTTTATTATGTTGCTCTTTGTTGTTTGCTTTCTCTTCTGTTTTTTTTCTCCATACAGGTGACCCAGGTGTTTTGTTTGTTTGTTTGTTTTTCTTTCTTCCCCCCCTTCTCACCGTCGCTTCTCCCCTTTGGTTTTCTTTCTCTGCCGCTCTTTCTTTCATTCTTTCTCCCTGTCCTATCCCCCAGTCATGTCTGTCCCGTTTGTAGCAACTGAAAATAAAATAAATTCATAATTATAATAAAGGTCAATCAAATGGACCAATATGGCAAGGCCATGATGATCCACTTGGTAAAATAAATCCGCTTGGCATCTTTCTTGGCCTTAAGACAACAATTCTGATGGCTAAAGATCCAAACGGGACACAAAAAAAGAAGAAGAAAAAAAAAAAGATTAGCATGACCAATTATGCAAATTAGGCGATGACGTCATTTAGCGACTTCTAGCCACTTTTAGGACAACCAATAGCGATTTTCCTTACTGAGGAGTAGGGCTTTGGAGCGTGATGTCACGGGGGTGGGCGTGGAAAGGATTTTGGCCCGATCCGCCATTTTGGGGGTCTAAGTAAGGAGCGAAAGCATAGCCATGGTTCGTACTTGCTGTGTGGTCGGCTGCAATGTTCAATCTTACGACCGGCACGGGAATAAGTTTGGATTGTCTTTTTATGCTTTCCCAACCTGGAAGCAACATGAAGGAGCTCATGTATCGGATATTACCAAACGAAGGCGTCTAGCCTGGGTAGCAGCCGTGAGACGAGCTGATATCAGTTGGTGTGCTCAAGACATTTTCATTCCCGTAAGTTCTAAATATGTTCACATCACACTTTATAGCTGAATAATATCATCGTTGGTGGTCTCGGAAGTTATAGAAATTGCGATCAAACATCGAATGGAGTGACTTGATTGGTTGATGTAAAGACAATAAATGAAATGAGACAGGAAGGACACAAATTGGCGTTAATAATTTGCCCGATTATCAATGTGTTAATTTGCATGTACTTTACAATTACGGGCATATAATATGATAACGATATTTTAGCAGTTCAATGATAAATGTATAACATTAATTATGGTGGGGGGTGGAAAATGGCTATTTCACTCGATGCACTCCAGCTGACTTACTTTGACGACGTACTCAGAATTTGGCGGCTTGAAAATTGCCAAATCTTGCACCCAGCCATTTGTAAATTGGATGTGCGTCTCCAGTGACTTGTAATTACGAAACTGGTTCGCTGTGTAAGCGCTTACTCCACAAACAAGATACGTGAAGATATCGAGGTAGGACAGTGGCGGTAAGTCGTCTGGGTCTTTACTCCACTGCCGTATTTCATATGGGTCCAGATTTGCGATGCACTCTATTTTTTTTCAAGTACCGCTGCTTCGCCTCTGGACGCAATCGGTCTCTATACCGTCCGTTTTCTTTTGAGCTGTTTTTAAGCATGTTTCTTGTCGTCGTCGTTCCAAAACAGTGTGTTTGTTTTGATTCGTAGACCCCGAAAATGGAGCTGCGCTCCCACAATGCATTGCGGCGTGACGTCAATTCCAAAGCCCTGTTGGCAACACTGGCTGCAGCCTCCTTGCTGAACGCTAGGCTAACGCTAGGCTGGGAACAATCCCGCGTCAATCAAGTCAAACTTCTGTTTGTGGAGCTAGCTGCTCATAATGGTGGAGAGAAAAGTTGATTCTGAAAGCAGAGCCTTTAAGCGCCAGTGGGTGACATAATATATGTTTATAGACATTGCTAGTAAACATATATTAAGTCTTATTGTGTCTTATTAGTGGAGCTAATGTGGCTGTAATTAAGGAATTTCATTTAAGACGGCACTACGAGACAAAACATCAGGATAAGCTGAAAAACCTAAATGCAGTGCAGAAACTACAGAAAGTAGAAGAGCTAAAGAAGAATCTGACATTTCAGACGTTTTTCACCAGAGCAAAATCACAAAGTGAAGCTGTTGTGAAAGCAAATTTTATTGTAGCAGAGGAGATAGCCAAATCAGCCCGGCACCACTCTGAAGAGCCACTGATTTAAGAACACAGTTGTGTGAAAGAAGCAAAAACTTTATTGCATACTCTCTTGCCATGGATGAAAGTATAGACATGATGGACATTGCACAGCTGGCCATCTTCATCCCTGGAGAGGAAATATTGAACATTAAATCGATGCACGGGACAACGACAGGGGAAGACATTTTTTAAAACGTATGTCAAAGTGTAACCGACATGAAACTGCCCTGGGACAAACTTTTTGGACTTACAACAGATGGAGCGCCGGTGTTGTGCGGTGAAAAAAGCGGACTAGTCAGCAGGATGCGAGTAAAGATGCAGGAGGAGAACTGTACCGGTGAGTTAACAGCATATCACTGCATCATACACCAGGAAAGGCTTTGTGGTAAAGTTCTAAAAATTGAGCATGTAATAATCACCGTAACGCAAACCGTAAATTTTATCTGAGCTAAAAGTTTAAATCACCGTCAATTTCAGTCTTTTATGTGGGAAATAGATTCAGAGTTTGCTGACATTCCTTATCATACAGAGGTCTGTTGGCTGAGTTGGGATAAAAATTCTCAATAGAGTTTTTGAGCTCAGCAAGGAAATCTGTCAGTTCATGGACATGGCATGTATGATGCGGTGAAGGCATTTCAAGTGAAGCTGTCACAAATGCACCAGTGCAACCTGCCTCACTTTCCCTGTTGCCAAGTAATGTTGAACCAAGTCAGCGGATTTTGCTGAACTGCACCTGTGCACTCAAGGGAAAGTTCCATTCCTGAAGCAATGCCCAGCTCCGTCTACATGCGGCTCGAACCTTGTATATGCTTTCATTTATTTTTTTCTGGGGGTTTTGGCAGCATGTTCATATTTCTAACTTGCATAATTTTGACAGGATATATTTTTATGAAGAGCAAAATATTTAAAGTTAAAGTTTCTTTTTTTCAAGTTTATTTAATCTGGAATAATATTCCTGTCTGTTTTTATTCATATTTATATTTAAAAAACATTGTTTTAGTGTGTTCAATAAATGTTTATCTTGTTTGGCCCGTGTGCCTTGAGTTTTGGCCCCCTGTGCAATTGAGTTTGACACCCCTGCTCTAAGGGGTTAAGTTAGCCAAAAGATTTTGGCCTAGTTTTGGCACCCAATCCTAACCATACTGTGAGTGAACACAAAAGTAAAGAGCAAGTGGAAACAAAAATCCAAAGATAACACCAAAGTCAATCTCTGTAGACCACATCTTATGGTTTTTGACACTTCCTATAATGTCACTGTATGTGTTACTGCTGACAGACCTCTCTTGCTGACACAGTATGCACGAATATTACCAGTCACCTGAGAAAAAGTTTTCCCATTATTTTTCAACTAACACAGTTATAGAATGTGTACTATCTATAATTTCAATCCAAATTCACTAATGTCTCTCCTAAAGATATAGACTGTACAATGCAGTGCACCTTTGTGGAAATATCTCAATTTATTGTGTGTGTGTGTGTGTGTGTGTGTGTGTGTGTGTGTGTGTGTGTGTGTGTGTGTGTGTGTGTGTGTGTTTTTGAGGTTTTGAGTACAGGTTTCCTTTTTTCAGTTTTGAGTTTTCTTTTTAAATTTTTAATTTAAAGGTATTTTTTGTCACCTGCATATTTTTTTCCTTCTCTGGGTTCCTTAGGTTTCTAACAGCTTAGTTACTGGCATGACAACAGAGTTACTATTCAGTAGACTGAAGATAATGTAGGAATTGAGCCAAAAACTTGCAGGGGGAAAAAGGCTTGTAAACACTTTTTGGGGACATTTTGAAGCCATGATGAAATGAGGCGAGTAGCACACAGTATTTAATGGATTCAAATAGAAAACACCAAACTGCTACAGGGAATTGATATTTTATATTTCCAAGTAGTATACTAGAAAGAAGTTTAGAGGTCTTTAATCTTTATTTCTTTTTTTGATGACAGTCTGCCTTCTTAGCTGTAATACAGTGGTAATTGTTCTAAAGCACATACTGCAAAACTATAAATTGCACAACTCATATTTTGAACTGAACAATTATGTTATCAGCTTGGATTTTTAAGAAACATTAAGATATGGCATTTTATTGCTGCTTTTACTATAAACAAATAATAAATTGTATTTAAAAGATAGGTATTGCCACTGGTTTGTAAATTCCTGCTTCAAAGCTTTGACCTAAGCAGTTCTGGTCTTCTAAAACCAGATGTCAGAATTTTTTATCTGACTGACAACCAAGGATACTGGTCACTCAGTCACAAAGTGGCCATACTCCACCGCAGTGACAAACCCATTGCACATATAAAGTCTATCCAAAACTGCAAGACACATTTATATTTATATGTGTAGTATGATGTCTGTAAAATTATTGATTGTTATCATAAAAAGGCACTTTCGATCGTGCATTTGCACCATCTTTTGAAGGTTTTGTAAATAAGCTAGTTTTCACTCAAAGGGGATGTCTGAGTTGTCAATGTCAATGTTAGCATTAGCTACTTTCTTCTGAGAAATAATATACGACTCCAGCTGGAGACGCATGAAATGTAGCTGTCATTATAATTTCTGTGGAGAAAATACTAATTTTTTCTTTAGGTAGTGGGTTGGTAGTGCAAGAAAGTAACCAATCTCTCCCTTTTCACAAATGTTAGCCTTAGCTACTTTCTTCTGACAAATAATACACAGGTTCAGCTGAAGCCACAAGTCAAGTAGTGACCATGAACGTTTCTGTGGAAAACTGGTGGTCGGTTGTCTACCTCAGTGGTTATATACTATAGAGCAAGGGCGTCAACAATACGGCGCCCGGGCCGGATTTAAAGCTTTTCCTGCTGATAAAAACCTCCTCCAATGCCATTTATATGACACAAAGTAATTAAGCAATTTTTCTGGCTTTTAACAATTAAAAGCCAGAAAAGTTTCTGTGTTTCACTTTCTACTATATTCAGTTTTTTTACAACTGTAAGAGAAAAAAAATCTGGACAGTCTGGGCAATGAGCTACCAGAACTTTTTCTCTAATTTTACACATTTAGTTCTCAAAATTTATGTCGAAAGAGTCATGCTAAAGGATTTTTTTTCTTTGTCACAGCAGCCTTTTCTTTATTATGTAGAGAAACAGTTGGATATGTAACTCTTTACACTGACAAAAAGGGGAATTTCACTGGTCTGGCCCACTTAAAATCAGAGTGGACTATTTGTGGCCCAACAGAACTGTCTTTACCAATGTCATAGACCAAATAAGTAGTGTCATTTTCCTATACAATTCTGAACAATCAGACTGTAGGCATTGGCCCCTGCTCACCATTATAAAAATGCAGTTTAATATCGTGCATGCACTTGCATGTTGTGTTTACTTTTCAGACCCATATTATGTAAAATCTATGAAACAGAAACACCTCATTTTTCAGTCTAGTTTTGTTCCAATTTAAAACAAATTGCATCTTCTAGTTATGCACTTCTTGGAATATTCATTCTCTTCTTGGTATATATGGCTACAATGTGGGTCACTGAACTTTGACACCGAATTAACTGCAAACTGTTTGTGACCTGTAATCGTAAAGGGATTTAGCTAAAGGAGACTTTAAAAAGACTGAAATATGAAGATTTAGATATATGCCTATTTTTTCCTAATACCCTGTTTCAGTAGAAGGGTATTAGTTGTCCTCTCCACTTAGTCAAATTAAAAAAAATTATATGACTAATTTGCAATTGCAACATAAACTAAAAAGAGAAGAAAGGGGGGGAGAGAGAAAATGACTCACCATCTTCAGGATATGAGGAGTACAAAGATGTATGAAAGCCAACTGATGTTGTATGCATAATGTGCCCTGTAATTGCTGTACTTCCAATAGTCTCTTCAATTCAAGGGTGAAGAAGACAAATTAGCTTGTTTATTAGCAAATCCTATTGTTTCCTAAGAAACAACCCCATTCCTGAGAAACTTGGTCCTGGCAACTAGATACTTGCAAACCCACACTCAATGCAGTCATGCAATATCTGAATGAGTTAGGATTAAGAAAATCCTGCTGCCTTTGGAATACCAGATCAGCTCAACGTGTCTGTATGCGAGTGTGTTTGTTTGTACACACATGTGCCTTTAGACGCCCATCGGGGTGCTTGTAGATAAATGGCCATTTGGTATTGACTTCAATTTAGAAAATGCTGCCTTACACTTTCCACTCTGTGAAACCCAGGGGCACCCGGAGGGAAATCCAGAAGTGATCTGCCAAAGGAAATGTATTACAGAGGGTCACTAGCTCTGGTTCAGGGGATTTACTGTATTCTCACACACACAAGCACACAAAACACACCTACATATACACATAGCACAGAGACCCTTGTCATGACAAACCCTATGATCTGTGTTGAGAACACACTGCTCATGCTGTCATTGTTGAAATACGGCAGTGACAGAGTGATTTAGTGTGACAACGGGTGACTGAAGGCTGGCCACAGGCAAATATGTCACAGCCAGTTTAGGCTTCACATCACAACCCAGTACAAGGTTTAGTTTGGCTTGCATGATTCAACTGAAGATGCATACGTGGCAGTGGCCAAGTCTTTAAATGGATGAAAAGATATAGGTTGATGCTGGACTTGACAGTGGCCACAAGCCAAACCACATAGACCTTGTGATTGGAGAGCCCAGACGGCGCCTACCATGTGGCTGGCTTCTCCACAGAGAACACAAAATGGGTGTTCAGAGAGAGAATTTTATTGCAATTATATTCACAAGAAGATAGACACTTCCTCCTCAATCTGATGTCAGTGGGGAAAAGAGTCTCCCACTGCCCAAATTTCAATCTGCTTAGATATAACACACACACGCACACACCGTCACACTCACACACACATACACTGCATCACTTCACGAGACATCAAACATTGACAAAGTCCCTTTTTAGTGCTGCCCGTTGGCACAGTAACTCCAGGCTAACGAAGTCACACGCTGGCAGAATATTAATAACAGCAAGCCAATCACCGAGCTGCATGAGGCAAAGTTATTTGCATATGAGAGGTGCGGGAGTCGATCCAAAACACTGCCTTCATACATCTCCAGCATACTGGGATGTGTTTTTGTGTGCATATTTCAGTGTACATTTGCCACTAAAAGGGACTGGTAAAAATTTGGTATGTGACTTATTTATAAGGATGGTCTTTCTGCTTGTTTTGGCTATTGAAATACTAAAGGAAAGGTCTAGTGTCACTTTCATCAAATAAGTACTAATAGTTTCAGTGCACAGTGCTGTTGAATCTTTCATGGCAAATAAATTTAATTCCCTAGTTCTGCATGATGAATAACGGCTCTGGCTTTAAGGTTGTGGCCCACTGTGCAAGGCTTTACTTCAGAGTATTTGAGCCTTTCAACCAGTGTGGCTCGCCAGTCTTTTAAATCTGAATGAGTAACACTTCTGTGGGTTTTGTGCAATACACAGCAGTGCAGTTAATGACCAAGATCATCCGTGATAGCTCTAACTAAGTAGCATTTTTGAAGACATAAACTCTCACCCGCCCGATTACAGAAACATACCAAATGAATATTTATGAATGAAAGCCATCAGTCTGCAGACAATGAGAGCTTTGTCCAGAAATGCACTCTTTGCTCATTGGAATAAAAATGGCTAGGGTTTATAGTTGGATTTGGCAGGTGGGGAGAACGCTGTGTTCCGGTGCAGCAGTGCAGCATGAAAAAATGACTTTGTTTGAAATGAGTACTGTTATGATCTCTGTTCCAGTTGACTTGATTTTCTTTTTCTGTTTTTTTTCTTTTTTTTTTGTGGATGGACTATGGTCAGCTGACCTCTGCTGGGTCTGAGTTTACTACTTTTTGTGGACTTACATGAGCTGTCATGGTTATTTTCTAAACCCTAACCAGAATCACCTTTATAAAGTACAGAATTGGAATTTGGCAAGCAAACTTTATCAGCGTAACTGACTCGAAAATCTTAAAACTTTGCCCCCAACCAAGGTTTTAAATGCATTTTTCCCCTGGTAGTTTGTGGTATTCACAACACTATGCTTACTTTTGCAAAATGATTAGAACAAAATTATGCAAAATAATCTAAATTATATTTGAATTCTGAATTAATTTAGTGTCAAGTCTCCTATATTGTCTCCTACAAAGAGTCTTTCAGTGACCATGGATACACTATCATGCCCCAGTGCAACACAATCAATGTAAAATGTGCTGCAAAATACACAGTTTGGCTAGTGTTTAATGTCCTGTTTAACTTTTATATGATATCATATCATGTCTGTATGAAGTAACCAAATAACTTTGGCAACTCATCATTTATAAAGCCACTGTGCGATTGAAGCATGAATTAGGACATTATATGTATTATATTTCCAGTGAAAAGTCTCTTGCTGAGCATTTCCTACCTTGAATAAATAACATAGTTTTTGTCTCCTGTTCTTTTTTTCTTAAATATTTCTCCATCTCTGTTAATGAAGCCACTACATTAACATCTTTTCTTCTTGGAAAGTAAAGTCTTCAGCCAGCAGACAAACTGTTTTAAATTGCACAGAAGCAATTTTTTGTTTGTTCGTCTTTTTTGAAGCGTTACATTTAAAGTCACCTAAACCTAAAAAAGAGAATAAAATAAAATAAGTAAAAGTTAAAATTACTCGATTTAGGCTTCCTCATCCTGCAGTGCTAGTTAAATGCTGAAGTACCATGGATAGAACTTTATTGATATTTGTATTAAGAAAGCAAGAATTAAAGAATGTATACAACCAGGGACATGTACTGATTTAACTTGAAGGACTATTAGACTACAACCCATAAAAATAATCTCACTTGACACTGTATTGTATTAAACAGTTGGCCAGATTTAAAACACTCATTAGTTGAAGAGGTCAAAATACTGGTGCTGATCATTTCAGCCTATTTTGCCCCTGAGAATTGGTACTGTGATTCAAACCTTATGTGAATTGCTGCATTAATTAGACACTAAAATATAATGAACATGCAAACATAAAAACACTAAAATAAATATGATTTATTGAGCTGCAGTTCTGTTAATATCATCAGCCTCAGACTGGATATATCAGTACGAGTAAATGAGTCACCAGTCTGCTTTCTAATTCATTATGAAACAATATGAAAATGCAGTAAGGAGTTGAAATCACTGATGCAGCTAATTTTCATTGTCAAAATTTTGTTAAGTCCCTGTTTCTAAAATTATTTCCCCAGTGTAAAATATAATTAAAGCAAGTTATAATGAAATCGATTTAGAAAAAATGGTCAATTTTAAGTGACATTTTTGTTTATAAGTATGTTTCTCATTTTTGTGCAATTGTGATTAAAAAATCTGGGACAACTGGAAAGGTTTGAGCAAATTGTGATGAGCTTGTGATGCAGATCTCTCAACCAGACAAAACATTTGCTGCAATAAACCAAACAAACAACAACAAACAAAAATATTAATTTAAACTACAGTTTAGTGTTGTTAAATGTGAAGCAGCACAGTCACAATGAACTTTTAACAAATGTATTCCTGCCATTAAATTCAGTATGAGCATAGGATTTTTTAAAAACCAGAACATCTTAGTTTCATGATTTCACACTGTGTAACATTTATATTGTACTATTTAAAAATAAATAAATAAATAAGGGAAGAGATATGTTTACCCTGTTTATAAATCATTAAGAGTTTGAGTGCAAATGTTTTATTTTTATCTTTTATTTTTGCACAACAGCCAGTTGACTAAAGTGGGCACCAAAATCATCAAAAGTATTTGAATTTTTTTCTTTTACATTTTGTTGCATTTTCCCAATAGTACTGCTGACTTAACAACATAAACTATGCCTGCTGTAGAACCCATTGCAAACAAATTACCAGTATCATCTATTGGAAGTAGGCATAGAAATTCATAAATTTATAGAGAGCCACAAAACCACTAAACCATATTGTAAACTTTGTTGTATAAAATTGGCTTAAATGTTATTTTTAAATAGTGTTTTTTTAAACTAACTTAAACATAATCATACATGCCAGCAGCAACAGCATTAGAAAAACATGACCCGTCTCATATTTAGGATTCAATGTTTTGAAAGAAACACACTCTATATTTTATTTAATTGTATCTCTGTTTGTAGATTTCCCTTTCACAATCCTTAGTGAATGAAAAGGGACCACATACAGTTGTTAAAGACTCCTATCAATATTTGAACAGCAGTAGCTGCAAGTTGTCCTGCCTGTGGGACTCCTGGGCTCCTCAGCTCCATAGCATGTAACTTATTATCTAGTTTTCTTATCTTACCTAGTAAGGTCTCCCACCAATCTCTAAATGAAAAAACGTATTTGTTTCCACTTAAAATAAATTGTCCTTTGGATAATTGTAGAATCTACTGTAAAATATATAAGGGCCTTGAGGCAACTGTTGTTGTGATTTGGCGCTGTATAAATAAAACTGAACTGAACTGAATTGAATAATACAGTCAAGAATAAATATAACTCACATTTAGCCATAAGACTGTTCATTTGCCTTTTGAGAGAGTTCACAAATAGGCATCAATATATGTTGATCATCTTGCATTCCTCCAGCCTTGTTCCTCTTTCCGTGGTGTCGAATCACTGAGTGAATTCAGCCCACAGTGTGGGAATCGGTATATCCTGGTGTGAGTCAACTCTCCTCAGACTGTGGGTCGATGGTGCTGACTGAGCCAGGACAGCTAATAAATCACCTCCTGCTGTCCTAAAATGGTGGGGTTGTGATTGGGAAGGGGAAGGGAGCCGTGAGCAAGGGTTAATGAATACAGGCCACATCGATCTGCTTCCACCGGCCTTCTCTCTCACACCATCCACTGCTCTACTCTCAGGCCAAATGCTGCTCCAGCACTTTTATGACCTGCCACACTAAGCACGGGCTGAGTTGCGAGGAATACACAGAGGTAGGAAACATCGAGCACTAGTAAAATGCAACGGTAATGGTTAATACCATCAGCTAATTACAAGTTTTAGCTCAGGTGGTAGCTGTAATTACTAAATGAGGTAAAGCTGTGTGGTTCAAAAAGTTACATAAAAAGTTAAAGCAAAGAATTTTCACAAGAGCATTATGCATGTGTTATCATTTCTGCATATTTGAATATGCATGAGTATGCCAGGTTCCAAATAATGAAAAGCATGCAAACCTTTGTGCAGACACCTATGAACTCTCTAATTTGTTATCAGTTTGCTGTGACTGTGCGACTATGCTAAGTCAAAATGTTGAATATGCTGGCCATGTGAACAATAACCAAAGTAACTCGGAGAACCCTCATAGACTGATTGGGCACTACATTTACACTAAGTCACAAAGACTTATGCATCAATAATTAACGTTATTCAACAACCAGTTTGTCCACTGGGATGATAGCAAGTTGCTTGTTCAGTACTGACCTGACACATTGTTGTCATTCTGTTATATGACACCCAGCTTTTAGGCCAACACATATTTGCACATTACTCTTATCTGTGTCTTGCACTGCCCAAGACATTTCATGGACTGTATTCCTTGTTCTGAGACTTTCTGCAGTACTGAGTCTTGTCTGTCTTTAAACCTCGTAAATAGCTTTTTTCTCTTTGGGGTAATACGGGCCAGAATATTGCTCCTCTTTTCCATGCAATGACTGATTGTAACTGGGTGGAGTTTAAACTTTGACAGATCTTGCATGAGAAGAGGGATTGGCCCTGTGCATTTTTTTGTAATTCAGGGACTACCTCAACAAATATTTAAGAAAGATCTCTGACACAGCTTTAGAAACCATACATGTATGGCCAGCTGTGACTGAACACATCAGAGGATAGCTTTGTGTTTCTGATTACTGTACATTCTAGTAATGTTTCCTGCGTGTTTCTATGTTTGCTTCAGTAAGCAAAAGCATATTTTTTAATCAAAGTTTTTCCATGTAGTGCTGATATTACCATAAGGGGATGATTTGTTATGGATATGCTCAGAGTTGTTTAGCTCTCTTCTCAAGATTCCTTATTTTTAATTCTTTGAAGATTTCTTTTGAAAATGAGATTTTAATCTCTATGAGACTTTTGAATTGGATAAATAAAGGATAAACAGAACAGAAACAGAAAAAAACAGCAAGTGGTCCTTAAGCGGATATGCAAAATAAAATGTCTAACAGTATATGTTAGTAGTAGGTTTAAAATATAAGGCTACTGACTGGCCTGCATTAAGAAAAAGAGCCTACAAAATAACAGAATAATGAAGGCAATAATGACAGTGCATGACAAAAGAGATCAATACATCTGTGATCAGTGGGGAAATAGTTTCTGATTTACACACATATTTGCCTCATTAGCCACTCATGTCATTAATAACTATGAGCCAAAACAGCTTAACAACTCATAGCTGAAGTAAATTATCTTGGAAAAATGGTGCATGTCCAAACCTGATATAACTTTGACAGTTATTGACCAGTCACTTATTATATGTGTGTTGGACATAATATAAATGTGCAGTGCAAAGACCTGAAAAACTTTGACAAGAGCCAAATTATTAAGGAATGGGTGCAAGCACCTCAGTGACAGCACATTTTGCAGGGAGCTCCCAGTCAGCAGTGGCGAGAACTGTTTACACTAACAGAGATCTAAAAGGAGCTCAGCCCTGAACCAATGACAATGTGTTGGAAAATGTGCTGGGCTTTTCACAAATTGCTGTGTCTCAAACTCCCAACTTCCAGATTATAAAGGCCCTGCTGCTTATCCAATGGTGCCAGAAACTACAGAGCTCCTGCAGATGTATATTAGGTGTTGGCAGTTGTAGTATTTCTGGTGTGCACATTGTCAAAAACAAAACACAGACTCTTTACTTAATTCATTCCTGTATAACAGACCCTATTATTTATTTTAGGGTCTAAAATGTCTCTAAAAATATTCACAAGCTCTTATTTGAAGGATAATAATTAAATAGATAACAATTTTTTAAAGGGGTTAGGGTTAAAATGTAATTATGTTCTAACAGAGTAAGTTACAGCTAACTACACTTTCATCAGACTGCGTACGATGCACTGCACACTGTATTTTTATTTGCAGATGGCAGTTAATTCTGGACCCAATTTCACATATTCATAGGAATGTATTCAGCAACTGTGAATGACGTTAGCCTAAAAATATGAAACAATATAAACAGATTAAAAAAAAGAAAAGAAAAAAACAGACAGATGACAAGAGAACCATAATGACATCAGGACACAACATCATATATTCAGTGTCCTAACTGACCTTTCTCTGGCCTCTGTAATAGCATTAACACAGCAGTTAAAACCATGGCCATCAATTATCTGACCATCCTTGTTTGCACCATCCTTAACAAATAGTTTATAATTTCCGCATGCCACTCAACATACTCTTCCTCTCTCTCTATTTCTTTTTCACCTCCAAAGTTCGTTTTAAATCACAACATCTAATGGGAATAGAACAGGCGCATGAGCTGCATTTGGCACATTGTTGAAATTCTCTTCCAAGCTACCTGGCTTGTTACCTCTAGAAACACAGATGCGAGTGAGTGTTTTTTTTCAGCCTTTGTTTTTTATCTGTTATTCCAGTCTTCTCAAAGTCATTCTTTGATGCATAAAACAAAGTGAGATATAAGTTTCATTTATTCCCTTTGTTGCTCATGCAGTGGTTTTACTCCTAAATATTGTAGGGCGATGAAGGACAGACATGATGGTTAAGTTGATGGCATTGGCCTCACTCCTTACAATTTTGTGATGATAAAAATATAACAAATATATATATATATATATATATATATATATATATATATATATATATATATATATATATATATATATATATATATATATATATATATATAACACAAAAATAAGAAATGACATACAATGTGCATACATTTTGTTGCTGACATGTACATAGCAGTGATTTGCTTAACAGTGTAAAGCAAATCACTGTAAGACCCATACCCATGCATACTGTATCCATGTGCTTTCAGTTTTCTGAAATGGAGCAGATAATTGTTTTTTGCTTATGACACGAAGAATTAGGATAAAACTGTTGAAATTGAAATGGATCCACTCTTTACTATTTTATTAATAACTATCCAAAAGATAAAGCTGAGCATTATCATTTATTTAGTGTGATATTTTATTTATGTTTACATATGTTAAACAGGGGACCACATATAAACACAAACATTAAACCTTTGGTATATTTATGTAAATTACAGCTTACATCCATTTAATTTATTTATGATTTTTTTCCTCATTATGGTTTAATACATGCGCAAGTTTGTCAACAGCATCTTAACGCAATAAAATGTTGCGTTTATTTTCATAAATTGGAATTGACTGTACCTTTTTGCAGGTATGGTGCCCAACAGCAATGTGCATGTGTAAGGATGGGGAGGAAGAGAGAGGATGTGGTCATTAACCAAAGGCAGTGAGGGAGATTCCTTCTCCTGCATTCAAATGATGCTTAATCCAACACTATCAACACGCCTCTCGTACCTCCTACTCCTCACTCATAATCCTCATCTTTCTTTTGCTCCTGCTCTTGTGCCATTTTTCTTAGGAGACTACAGTGCAGTACTTTCCCTCATCCGTCTCCCTCATTCTTCTTCTCTATCCCTATTTATCTCATTTCTTTCCTCTTTCTATAGGCTCCTTTCCCCTATTTCACCAAGGACATGAATATATCTCCTCCTACCCAGCCCCCCCCCCCCCCCCCCCCGTCTCCCGGTAAGTCTCTTTTCCTTCTATCTGTCTGTCTTTCTCTCATCATTCCCAGAGATAACTGCATGCAAGCGCTTTCATCTTTCTCCTCCCTGAAGAGAAGACTGCCCAGCCGACAGAGAAGCATGGTCAGCGTTTCAGTCCTTTATGATGTCACAACCCCCCCGATCCAATACCCTCACTTCCAAAACACCCACACACATAATACGTCCACACAAGTGACACAATAAGAAAGTCAAACCCATCATAAGAAAACAACTCTGTTTATTTCCCCCTTATGGCATCAATAACAAGTGAGGAAAACACTCCTAAAACTGTGCTTTACAAGACGGACAGCTGCATCTCCACTGGAAAACTCTGGTGCACTGTTTCGCTGATGAGACAGAGATAGAGAGAGAACTAAAGAAACTCTAAAGTTAACCTAGAAAGTCTGACCATTTGTCTCTAAATCATAGATCGGAATGCATTTTTCATTTTTAACAACTGGTTGTGAAGAGCTGTGTCTAGACAGATGGCAGGAGAAGGGACGACTGGCACAGGTAAAGTGATCCAGAGAGCGAGAGAGAAGAAGGACGGTGAGGGACAGAGCATGTGAGAAACTCTGACACAGAAAGAGAGAAAGAAAGAAAGAAAGGAGAAAATGGTTATTGTGAAGGGAGGGAGATGGGGGAGGAGGGGAGGTTGTATGTGTTAATACACAGGAACACTGCATCAAACCAATGCACTGCTCTGAGGCTGGCTGAGCAGCTATGAGGAGTGCGTCAGCAGTACATTCACGTTCCCACTGAAGGACAAAGGGAGGGGGCAGAGCGAGCATCTTAGCTGCCTGCAACACCGACACACATCGAAGGGGGGGAATAGAGAAAAAAGAGAGATTGGAGAATAAACAAGAAGAGGAGATGTGGATTAGAATGCTGCTCCTGCTGTTTCTCTGACGGTGGGCTGCCTGTTAGAGCGCTCGCGTGCCTCTCCATCTCTCTCTCTCTCTCTCTCTCTCTCTCTCTCACACACACACACACACACACACTCTCCTTCGCACACTCTATCTTTTTCTTGCTCTTGATCTGTCAGTGGTTCTCTCATTCATTCTCTTTCGGGCTCTCTTTCCCCTCTCTTTCTCTCTCTCTCTTCTACTCTGGCTACTGCAGTAGTCCACCAGCCAGCCGCAAGTCTGACAGCCACACACATGGCTAACTGCCACAACTTACTACCTCAGTCCTGGAGAAAAAACTAACAAAAAAGAAAGCAGAAGACCACTGCAGGACGCAGCCTGGGGGACAAAGAGCAAGCGGAGAGAAGGATCCTCAACACCATTCTCTGCTTATGGATACAGATACGGAGCCCACTTCCACACACATCCTTCAAGCGTAATCCTCTCTGCATTCTCTCATTGCAGAAGAGGACAAGAGTGCTTTCTCTCTCTTCCGACAGCCTTTTGCGAAGCTCCAACAGTGCAGCGTATCCTCTTCTACACCCCCCACACAGCGCCACCATCTCTCCCACCACCCCCACCCCCCCTCCCCCCAGGAGGAATAGACGGATTACTGCTAGCTGTGCACACAGCAGCCTGCAGCTGCTCTGACCAGGGCCAGCCCAACATTGGGAGGAAGCAAGAGGAACACAGAGGAGGAGAGGAGAGGAGAGGAGAGGAGAGGGGGATGACTGTGCCGGGAGTTCTTTAGCCTTTTTCTGTCTCTCAGTCTCTGTCACAACAGGGCTAATCAGCGACCGACAAGCCCTTGGCAAAGTCACAGTGAGGGAGGTCTCTCACCCAAACAGGCGACCAGCCGGACGAGCCAACACATGTATCAGGACCTGACAGAACTGAGGATTTTTATTCATTTCACTTGGTCACTTCTTCTCTCCTCTTCTGTCGTGTTTAACTGCGTTATGGATCGTTGTGATTTATCTATAGTGCAGCTGCATTTTGGAGTCTGCTGCCTGGCAGAGGGACAGTTGGTGGGGGCAGAAGGAATCTGGGCACCTGCTAAGCCTTCATGGCCTTACTGCTGTCTGTGAGTGTTTTCCATGCTGCTCTCAGTCTTTAATATCAGGAGCCATTTTGTACCCTTGGCTAATAGAGGGCCACACTACTTTCTTAAAAAAGGAAAAAGAAGAAACCATCTATCTCATGCCATTCTGTGGAAAGGAATTACACATGAATGCTGTATGTGACTGTTGTGCTTAACATTTGGAAAGAGGCAAAAAGGAGGACTTTCAAACTAATGAGGTACGTCACTGAGACTGTTACTCAACCTATTTCTTACATTGCTGCATTGCTTTTCTTCTGTTTCTTCTCTTGTATTAATCTCTCTCACTCTCTCTCCTTATCTGTCCTCCTTTTTTTCCCCTTCATTCCCTCACAAAACAATTTTGATGCAGCATCTCCCTGCACTGTCGATGGAACTTTGGAGCCTTGAGTTGCTCCAGCCAGGCTAGGGTGGTCTGTCATTTGGTGTGTGCCATATCCCCCCACCATGCAGAATAATGAGCCCTCCACACCATGAGTCCTCTGGGCCAGGTTAGTGTGCAGCCTACCTGGAATGCAGCCCTGCTCGCCGTGCTTTCCCTCATGGTGCCTGCCTTCACTATGTGCCAGTCCACAGGCCCTGAGTTCGGCTCAGCTAAGCCACAGAACTGTCCAGGTGTGTGCTCCTGCACTAACCAGCTCAGCAAGGTGGTGTGTACCCGCAGAGGGCTGATTAGGGTTCCTCCTAACATCCCAGCCAACACCAGGTACCTGAACCTAATGGAAAACAGCATAGAAACCATACAGGCAGATACATTTAGACACCTGCATCACTTGGAGGTACTACAGTTGGGCAGGAATGCTATCAGGCAGATTGAAGTGGGGGCCTTCAATGGTCTAACCAGTCTCAACACCCTGGAGCTGTTCGACAACAGACTGACAGTCATACCTAGTGGAGCTTTTGAATATCTATCAAAGCTTAGAGAATTGTGGCTTAGAAACAATCCCATTGAGAGCATCCCCTCTTACGCCTTTAATCGTGTCCCCTCACTCATGAGACTGGACCTGGGAGAGCTGAGGAAGTTGGAGTACATCTCAGATGGCGCTTTCGAGGGCCTTCACAACCTGAAGTACCTGAACCTGGGGATGTGCAATCTGAGGGAGTTTCCCAATCTTTCACCACTGGTGGGATTGGAGGAGTTGGAGATATCAGAGAATGTTTTCCCTGAACTGAAGCCTGGAGCATTCCGTGGCCTCAAGAATTTACGTAAACTATGGATTATGAACTCTGCCATTACTATGATTGAAAGGAATGCATTTGATGACATCACAGCCTTGGTGGAGCTTAATTTAGCCCACAATAACCTGTCATCTCTCCCCCATAACCTCTTCACCCCCCTGCAGTATCTGGTGGAGCTACATCTTCATCACAACCCATGGCGATGTGACTGTGATGTAGTGTGGCTCTCTTGGTGGCTCAGAGAATACATTCCCACAAATTCCACCTGCTGTGGACGCTGCCACACTCCAGTCCACATGAGAGGACGCTACCTGGTGGAAGTTGATCAAACAACCTTTCAGTGTTCAGCACCATTCATACTTGATGCTCCAAGAGATCTTAACATTTCAGCAGCGAGGGTGGCAGAGCTTAAGTGTCGCACAGCTGCCATGAGCTCAGTACGATGGCTTCTCCCTAATGGAACTGTTTTGACCCATGGCTCGGCTCATCCAAGAATATCTGTCCTTAATGATGGAACACTTAATTTCTCCAATGTTCTCCCATCAGATACAGGTGTTTACACTTGCATGGTGAGCAACATGGCAGGAAATTCCAACGCCTCGGCCTACCTAAACGTCAGCAATGCTGAACTCAATACATCTAATCTGTCCTACTTTACCACTGTAACGGTGGAAGTTTTGGCGCCCACAGTGGAGGAGACCCCTAAACCCAAGCCCACTGTCCCTGCATCACCCTCTGTATTTCAACCTGTCTTTATCTCCACACCTACTGTGCTATTTCAAAACACTCAGACTCCAAGGCAGGTATCAATTCCCACTGCCAGAGTCCCTAGTGAGCCAGCTGCCAGCCTGGATGAGGTGATGAAAACCACCAAAATCATTATTGGGTGTTTTGTTGCTGTTACCTTGCTGGCAGCTGCCATGTTAATAGTGTTCTATAAGTTGCGCAAGAGGCATCAACAGAGAAGCACCGTGGCAGCAGCCAGGACCATAGAAATCATACAGATGGAGGAAGAAGTTCCTCCTGTTCCACCGCCCACATCTGGATCTAGTGGCTCTGATGACACAGGTTTAGTACTGCCTACACTGGTGGAACACAACAGCAACACCTTTAAGCCTGGGTATGTGTCCTCCTCATCCCGCCAGGGCGGTTACGGTGCCCATTGGACTCAGAACAACTCTCTTCACCGCTCTGTTAGACAGCATCACAGCCACATCAGCACCATTGCTGATCCCTACGTCATTAAGACTACTCATGGCAAGGACAAGGTTCAAGAGACCCAAATCTGAGTAACGCTCCCTATGGATTTATGTCTGACTCTGTCCGAACCTCTCCCCTCATCTCTGCTCACCAGTCCATGCAATAGAATGCACAAAGAACAGAACGGTAACTTTCTTTTGTACAGAAGTGCAAAACAGAGACATTTTTTGTTTCTTGTACATGCCTATACATAAGTATATAAATATGAAAAAAATAAATAAATATATATAAATAAAACTACCGTCAGGCAGTGGTGAGACATGCAAATTATATTAGAAAAGAAAGTAATTTGAAACTATTTTCTAATAACTGGTGACTTCTATTTAAAAAATGGATAATTAATTGCTTTTTTTTTTAAATGAAAAAAGGAAAGTTGTGATGTCTAGCATAGGAAAAGAGGCATTTAGTTTGTTTTCGACCATATTTAGGAGGCAGTAAGAAGCTCTTTGCAAAGGCACCAGTTTCTAAATCCAGCCCCAAATGGAAGCTCCAGTTTTAACTGTGCCAAATATTATATGCAATAAAATGGTATTTCCAAACTAAGGAGTTTAAAAACACACAAAGCAAATTCTTGATAGATACAAACATTTGTCCAATAGCAGCATAATGGCACAGATAGATTGTGCTGTTCAGTAGCTATCAGCCAAATGCTTTTGGACTGCAGTGAAATTCTGCAGCTAAGGTTTAACCCTCTGTTCGCTGGAGTTCAGCTGCGTTTATTTGACAGTGCCAGTGCTTCTTAGTTGTAGCGTATCTAAACATGTTTATTTAGTGTGCACATGATTCCCCACTGGTTTAACTGGCAAATGTGGAATGCAGGCTAATAACAGTTGTTGCAAATATGTTGTTCTGTTATTGTTTGCATTTTGTATTATTTTTTTCCCTTAGGTTTTGACATGCTTCTTATTGGCTTGTGTAGTGTTTAGGGCTAATTTAGTAATGCATTACAGCAGTTGCCTGACTTGTCTCCGCAAGGGCTCATTCCGATGCTAATTTTTCAAAGGAACAGACATGTGGTGAAGTGATACAGGGCTTTGCTGACCATTCTGCTTTTGGAGAAAACAAAGAGGGTTGAGTTAAAACAAAATGAATGTCTGATGATACCGGGACTTTTCCATGGACTACATCGAAAAATTACTTTGTGTTTCTTTTTCTTTTAATGTTTTATTTTTAGCAACACTATTTTTATGGAGAGACAAAGGAGGCTATGAAAAATAAAATCTTTGGTTTGTATTTCTCTAATCAGAAACACTTTCATCTAATGTTTTTCTTTTCTTCTCTCCGAAAATATTTCCATTTGTGTGTAAGTTGTTTAATCGTAAAGGCTGGAGGTAGTATTGTAAATCGTATCTTAGCCAACACCCCCATCTTACGGTCCTATGCATTTACTTAGTGTCTGCATGAATGGGTCTTTAAGTAACTGGTGTACAATGCTGCATTATACCCCACAGTGGGGCTCTATGCAGGTCAGATAGGCTGTTGGTCTTTGATGCCTCAGCTTAGTTCTTAACATTGATTTCTCAGTGACTGTGAAGGGAAAAAATACATGTATCCCACAGTTCTACGGTTTGTGGGTTTCTTTTCCTTACGCATTCATCCGCAGGTCATACCTCTTACCTGAATGTGTCATTTATGGAACAAAGAGAAATATATTGGGGGTTTTAATGATATGAGTCCAACATTATTTTTCTTCAGCAAAACAAGTATTGCATTCCAAATGCAGTCTCAATATATCACTTAAAAATGAGAAAGCAGGCATATTTTTAGTTTAGTTTTTTTTTTTTTCTTTTTGCAGATGCTGTATGTGTCAGTGCATTTCTGAGCAATCTGGTCTTGACATCACGCAGCTAAAAGGCCAGCTACCATAAATAAGCATGGGCAGTCTGTGGTGACTGAAACGGCTTACCCATGATGTTATACTGTTGCTCTTCATACAAACACTCATCAGTCCTCCTTATTTCATACTGATTTTGACAGATGCTGTTCGACCCTCCACATTTCTGGTCATTTCAGACTTTTATGTTGCAGTGAAAAAGTGCTCCTGCTGAGACTATTTAGGGATGAAGAGGAAATTAAAGTATGACCCTTTTGATAATTATGGTACATGTTGAGTTGACAGGAACACCAATGCTTCATTTTAAAGCTCCAGGCCAGCCATCCAAGACACTTAATAATTGGTTTTAAAGGTACTGGGTGATGTAATATATAGATACTTAATTTACCATGACATTTACACTAACGTGACTGCATTACAGTTTGTTTCTGGTGCAGTAAAAGAAAACAGGAACAACAGCTATGCATGGTTTGAAATATAGGTTGATTGAGGGTGAGTTTTCTAAGGATAAACTCTTGTAAAAGGAAAATTTTTGAATTATACATATTGTTGCCTCTCATCCAAAGTCGAGCCTTTAGCCCCCTGTGACCCTGAAATGGATAAGCGGTTAAGAAAATGGATGTATGTAAACAATGCTGTACAATATGTTGCAGGTGTTGATTAAATACCTCCAAATTTTTGAAGGTTTTCTAAATTCTCAATGGACAGTGAGGTGCTTGTGTTTTCTGGCAGCACACCTGACAGTGTCCAGGTAAGGAAGGGCCTCAATAAGCAGATGCAACTCAACTGTTTCTTCAGTTTCCTCAAGAAAATGCAAGGATGATCGACTACTGAATATTCAGGTGCCAAACAGAATGTGGTGGCTGTTTTTTTGCGCTGGCAAAACAGAGTGTTCTTGGTTGTTAGAGTATGTGTGGGTTGAAAAAGAGCAGACTCTTATTATTTTCCCCCAGCACAGCATGGTTCTTTGGCCGTGCTTGCATCTTCATAAGAGGCTACTGGCTGTTTGCAACGCCTTTAATGTGCCTGATAACCAGGCACATATAAACATTGACAACTACTTCCTTTCTTCTTCTTTTCTTCCTCCTCCGTCTCTTCAGTGTTAAGAGCAAAAGCAGAGGAAAGTCAGAAATCAACTTAGTACTATCAACTATTCAGTCAGTTTGCTTCCCTCTTGCTGTTTTTGTTTTTGCTGTATGCCGCCTTGTTGTAAATAAGATAGGAAGATGGCGTGCCATAACTGCTGCCATCTCTGACTGTTTTTCAATTAGTGATTCAGTATGAAATAGATCGTGTTTGAAGGTTTATAGGCTCATCTGTTTGGTACACTGATTTGCATACGTCATTTGAACCCATTTGCTTTTTCCTTCTTTTTTATTTACTAAAAGGTTAATGATAAAGTCAAATATATGATTACTTTTTTTTAAGGAAGCAGCGTGTCACTAGCTCTTGTTCTTGCTTTACACTTTGCAGGATATGGAGGTAAGTAAAAATAATCTGTAACTTGCCACCATATGGGTGGATCTTATTCCAACTTGATAAGATCTGCAGAGAAACAACTAAAAGGCTAGGATACGGCTCTATGGCTTGCATTCTATAAGGCTGAGGGTTTGTTTGAAACATGTCCTTGAGCCCATAGATCCATATCTGTTGATGAAGTCTCTTGCAGAAAAAAAGTGTTGGTCAGGTGGCAGAAATGCTGCCACAGTCTCTCCATTGACTGATGCCTTTTTGTGCCCACAGAGGGATTGTAATGACCCTTAGAAGTGAGAAATTGTCAGGACTCATCCTTCTCGCAACACTTGATTTATCATACTGCAAAGCTTTGGCCTGTGTCTTAGTTTTTTTGTTTGTTTGTTTTTAACTAGGGCAGAATGTGCACAAATTCAAAAGATTAAAAAATGTAAGGGAATTAATAACCTTGAATCACATTGTCAAAATAATATGTACAATGTTTTGCAATTTCACTGGCTATTGGTTTTGGATCGAGGAAAAATGAATACTGTTAATACATCAAAGAGAAAATGTAAATGCGAGAGAAGACACAGCAGCTTATATACATATAACCAGATAAATCTACAGTTAGTTGACAAATAAAAGGCCAGTGCAAAAGTTTGATTTTCGTTTTTTTTAGTTTTGCTAGATTGTATTTTGTGTTGCTGCAATTTTCCCACCAATTAGTTTTTATGATTAAGCAAAGTACCGCAGGTACATTAAGCTAAGCCAATCATAAACTATATTTTCTGATTCAACTGCCAAAAAATTGTTGAAATTGTTGATGAGCCCTCATACCTCCACTAAATGAAAATCTGAATGTCTTCCACAAGGATATGTGGATCTGGATTATTTTATTTCATATTAATGTATTTTCTTAGAACATCAAGATGTCCCAGATTTTGCCTTAATTTTATATATGTTTTGCATATCAAACAAAATTTCTAATTGACCCCATCTCACCTTACATTTGTGAATCATATTCCATATACTTAAGTTTTTGATGGTTTCTAATTCCTCAACGATGCTGTGTACACCAGGTGAGTGGCCTTCTTCTTTGAAATAATGAAATAATGCTCTCAGTTTTACTACACCACTATGAACAAAGTATGCCAGGTTTCTCCTATGCAGTAGAAAAGATGCGAGACTTCATCAGGACATTCACTCAGTGTTGGTCTGATTCAATGAAGAACATTAACATGTAAAGCCCTTGTGATATGTATACGTATACTAAATACGATTCCACAAAAAGGAAATAAAAAATAAAACATAAGGTAAGGTGTCACTACAATTATATTGCCTCAAAGTAGAGACGCAGTTTGCATCCTACTGAACTGCACTGCATTGTATAAGTCAGTGTCACTGGAATGTAGGCCACGGTACTCTCTTTGAACCACTGCAACTCAGGACAAGGGATGGCAACTGGAGGTTGTTCCTGAAGGTTTAATTCTCTGTCAGTCCATCTGACACTCTTTATTTTTTCCGAGGGGTGTATGTGTCTGTGTGTAAGTGCCTGTGTATGTGTGTGTGTGTTTTCAGTGTCTTCTAGAGTCTGTCATGTTATTTTAATCCCTCTCATTCATGACTATGAAGGTAAAAGTGGAACTCATGCATGATATACTGACAAGCAATGTATGCTAACAGGGAATCCTAAAGCAAGCAATAATGCTAAAAAAAAAAGTCATATTTGTGGACAGGCTATATTACATTCTACAGAAATGTAGATACTATAAGTAAAGATTTGGAGGATACAGTTTGGACACCATTTGACTGATTTAATCAAGGTGTGACTTTTATGTCTGCCACAGAAAATAGCAAAGTGTATATTACAGGTATTTTTCACAGATCCCATCACTCTCTCTGAAAAAGAAACAAAAACAATTACATCTACAAATACAGAAGATCTTCTGATATCACAAATAGAAAGCAAAATACCCGACATGTGTACCCCTAATCTTCTTTATTCACCACCAACTGACCCACACATGATGTGTGTGATTGTATTTGTTTATGAGAGTATTACAAACTGTTATCTAGACCACACCGTACATTATGATTACCTGATTTAGGGCTTAAAATAACTGCTTTAGGTAAATTTCCTCTGGGGGTGACTACATAGCACTGAAGGAAGAACTGGGCTGTTACACAGTTACTCAGGGATTAAGTAAAATTAAAAGAAGAATGTTTACATTTGAGATTACATCTCAAATTGAGCCCTCACAATACACTGAGATTTCAGGTAATACAAAGCTAAATCCCTTTTGTCAGCTGGTCCTAAGACTTACTGATCAAATAACTATATACCGTTCAACTTCAAACCAAGACTGCATTCTAACCCCTAATCCAAAGTTGTTGTTTTTTTATCTGAAGCATCAAATAAACTCAGGACGAAGCTGGGAGATTCAAGTAGGGACACTATCTGCAGTGGCCCTTACTCACATCTATGATGTGTTCTCCCTGCTGAAGAGGAAGAAAGAAAGAAAGAAAAGTGGACTGGAGTTAAAACTCTGTGGTGTTGCTAGGTCAAAGACAGTTTTATGTACAATCCACATGAATCAGAAATTTGCGTTATCACAATGTAGAAAAGATGTTAACCATCAGATCAAAGAGTCTGTATCCCTGCACAAGAGGTAGAGACAAAGCTGTATTTCCCCCTTAAGATGACAAATAGTATTAACAGCATACCTTCACGCAAAAAGGAGGACACAAGTCAAAGCAATAAAAAACGATTATGTCAAAATAAAATATTACATATTTAAAACTCACACACATACTAACAGAGATTTGTCTTTCTTTTCATTCATGTTCTTTTCATTTTAATGTGGTTATTAATTTTATTTTACTTAATGAATTGTGTTTTTCTCTTTCCCTCCTTAGTTTTTAATTGCATCATCCTTCAAGCTATGGCAGTATTGTCCACATGACGTTCACACCAGAAAGAACATAATGAACTGAGTTGAGAAAAACACAATGTGATAGTCCGAGCAAGACAGAGAGAGCAACAGAGAGATTTTGGAGAAAGTTCAGGTGGTACAGACTTTTTGAGCTGCACCAAAGCCAAAACGCCACTGAAACACTATCTATTTGAGCTTATAGGTTCATCAACAGACTCACTGTCACATCTTCACAGCTCAGCAACAGTTCTGGCAGTTGCATAGATTCAGTTGGCTTTTTTTTTTCTTCTTTAAACTTGACTTCCGCCTCTTTTCTCTTTCATTCTATCGACCCTGCCAATAACATCCAAGGCCCCAGGGTTGCTATGGTTTCCCTGGATTCCAGTGCAATGGTGATTGGCTGTTGAGGAAATTGTGGTAGACATGGAGCTGTGTGAATAGGGAGCTTACTGTGACCCTGACAGAATGCACTGTATTCATATTTACTTTGAGGACCTTGGTTAAACAGCCACTCAAAATAAAGCTCAATGGGCCTACTCACTGGCTGGTATGTGCTGAGTTCATGTTGTGGCAGATAGAGGAGAATGATGTGAAAAAGGAAAAAAAAAATATTTATAATGTTTTTTACAAATCGCAAAAGCAGAGCTCTACAATTCATTCTTATGTGACACACGATGGAAGGAAGCAATTTACCAATTTTTTTTTTACAATTTAACAAAGCAATGACATTTACAGTAAAAATGCAACAAAAAACACTATAATAAAGTACAGATGTTTTCTGTACTATCTTAATAACTAAGAAAACATACTGCAATATGTGCCAGCAAAAATGGGATGTATGAGACTCAAGAATATTAAATTGCAGACAATAGCTGAAAGAGGAAAACAAAGATCTCTTTGTTAATACAGTCAAGAGTGGAATACAGCAACACACTGTAACCTGTGTTTCTAAAAGTTGGATCTCGGTAGTGCATAGGATGTGAATGTGCATACTACTATGTACTCCTGCTAAATTTTCTAAATTGTAAATTGTCATGGGAAATTGATAACGAAAAATTGCACTGTGCTTGTGCTGTGTGTTCTAAGTGTGTTATATCAATACTGGATGTTGAATGCATTGAATCTAAACCATCTAAGATGTAGGATGAGGAATGTGTGAAAGTGACATGAGGCAGCACTCTAAATAAACTGAGGCACACCGATTTTGACTCACGCTGTAATAACACAAACTCTAAATATGTAAAAAAAAAAAGCAGCGGGCCAAATTGCTGGTACTGCTCCTTGGAATATTATTTATTTAAATATTAGTTATTTTTTGTGTATATAATGTGGGAATTATTTATTTATTTATTACTTACATTGTAAAGTAGCTCCTGACTCAAGGACCACTTACTATTTTACGCGTATTCCTCAGTAGATACCACAGTGAGTGGCGGGACACTGGTAACCACAATAATCTCATTCACCTGTAAGCATAATTACATGTAGCATAGCCCATATGGGTGCATCAGACATACAAAGATGGCTGCTAATTAGTAACCTACAAATAAATACTTGGTCAGTCTGTTAGTACATATATAACAAGTCATACTGTAGGTGAGGTAGCTGTATTGAAAATGCTAAGAAAGGAATCAACAAAACAAATGGTCAGGATGTCCAGTTCAACTGGTCAAATTAGATAAGGAGCCTTGGAGAAAGCCACCAGTTGCAGTCAAAGTAGCCTATACACTCAGCCACTTTGTTAAGTACACCTTAACAAAGTAGTTCTCAGGTTGTACCTCCCTTTGCCTTCAGAAGTGGCTTAATTCTTTATAGCATAGATTCCACAGGGTGCTGAAAACATTCCTCAGAGAGTTTGTTCATTATTGACACGATAGAAACACAAAGTTGCTGCAGGTAGTCAGCTGCACATCCACAATACATTCAGACTGAGATCTGGTGACTGTGAGATTATCGGATTTTTGTGACAAGCTGGAAGCAGCCCTCAGAAGATGGGTGCATTGTGGTGATAAAGAAATAGAATTGGTCAGCAACAATACTTGTGTAGGCCGTAGCATCCAAAGTGTTTCATGAAAAGATGTCCTGCATCACCACCAGCCTGCACCACCTAGCACCACCGCCAGTCTGAAACACTGATATAATCTTTATGCTTTCAGGTTGTTTCCACCTATCATCCAGATGTTGTAGCAGAGATCATGACTGATCAGACCCAACTACAGTTTTCCAGTGTTCTGCTGTCCAATTTCACTTAGCCTGTGGGAATGGTAGCCTCAGTTTCCTGTTCTTAGCTGACAGGAGTGGCACCCGGCATAGTCTTCTGTTGCTGTTGCTGATCTGCTTCAAACTGAATAAGTTGTGCATTCATAGATGCTCCTCTGCATACCTCGGCTGTAACAAGCGGTTATTTGAGTTGCTGCTGCCTTCCTATCAGCACAAAGCACTCTGACCATCCTTCTCTGACTTTTTGTATCAACAAGGCATTTTTGCCCACATAACTCCTGCTCACTGAATATTTCCTACTTTTGGATCAGTCTCTTTAAACCCTAGTTTAAAGAGACCCTAGTTTGTGCAGGAAAATCCCAGTAGATCAGCAGTTTCTGAAATACTAAGACCAGCCCAGCTGGCACGAACAATAATGCCATATTAAATCATCTTTCTTCTCATCCTGATATTTAGCTTAAACTGAGCATATCTACATGACAAAGTTGCTGCCATGTGATTGGCTGATTAGAAGAGAACTTGAGCAGCTGTAATTAACAAAGTAGTTGTTGAGTATATACAGTGCACAGCTTAACCGTCGGCCTCTGTCAAGCTCAAATAATTGAGTTATGAAAAAAAGAAAACGGATAAAAATACCCACCAACTTTTCATGAAGTTTAGAATTACCTGTAGAGACCAAAACCATGTATTTCTATTTGTACTAGACCAGGGGTCTGCATGCAGTGATGCAACTTGACCTTAATATTAGCATTGTTATTAGTTATATTAGTTTTATTATTAGGATTATTATTATTAGTAGTAGTAGTAGTAGTGGCAACCCACCCTGAGTATCATTAGTGATATCACAGTCAAAACTTATTTAAGTATGGATGTATGAAATAAACAGCACTTAAACTTGTAACACAGTAAAGAAAATTGTATTCAAAAAAATACAGTAACTGAAACAAACTTTGTCCTGCGCAAAGGCTTTGACATTCTGTGTACAACCAAAACAGTAAGTGATGGATTTTTACACTAGTAATAGTAAATTATTAGAACTGGACACTAGAAAACATACTAACAGAAGATGTAAACAAAGGTTTCCATCCACAATGTTACAAGTCAACCACAAGTAAAGGCATTCAGGCAATCTGTGATTTGTTATAGTTTGATTCAGATTATTCACATAAACACATTCATAACATACATACTAAACTTGTTCAGAACAATTGTCAATCAGCACTGTGTATTACATACACATGCTTGAGTGCCTGTGTGTCTGTGCTTGGCCGGTTTATGTTAGACCGAGGCCAATCATTCTGTAGAATGAAAGCCTGATAAACGACAATAATGTTCGCTGTGTAATTGAAAGACATAGAACCCCAATTTGTTTACACTGAAGTAAAAAAAAATATCAATGAGAAATGCAAGCACAGGTTTTATTCTGTATGTGGGATAATTATGTGTTCTTAAGAGAAGCATTTATCTTAATACACAGAAGATTACCCTCCAAATCACTCTCACAAATTCAAGCTATCAGCTTGGAAATAACCTGCTGACAAGCACGGGGGGCATAAATGTGTTTTTATTTCAACACTAATTCTCTGTTGTGTTTGAATTACGCAGACCATTAGGACCGGCAAATGTGCTCCAGGCCAGTGTGTGTGTGTGTGTGTGTGTGTGTGTGTGTGCGTGTGAGCATATTTGTGTATAAACGAGTATGTTGGAACAAGAGTGTTCAGTGGCGTGTCGGTGGTATTAATAGGAGGATGTGAAGATGCAGTTGTTTTGCCTTCTGCATGTGCTGTACATTCACTACCTTATCACTTCCAAACACTCTGGCGCTGCTCTGTCAACTGAAATGAGCTAATTGCTTTAGTCTTCCACTCTTACTTATTTTCATTTTGGCTCCCTCCCACTCTTTCTTTCTACCCACACACAATGGCCACTGACTCGCTTTAGATTCTCATTGTCCCTTACTCTCTCTCTCCCTCTCTCGCTCGTACAGTTTCTTAATGCCTTTTTTAAATTTGGAATCTGTCTAAGAATTGCACCTTGTCCTAATTGCCTTTGCAGCTGAGTCATAGCCCTTCTCCAAGCTATTTTCTTTGAGTGACTCCCTTTCAGCACGGCTCACCTCTTTTAAATATATTCTCTGTTCATTTTTTTTAGCGACCTTTGCAATATGTTGATCAGAAAGAAACTGTAGATCTATTAAGTTCTGCTTTTTATTCCTTGCCTTTTCTTGCTCTTCTCTCTCTCTCTCTCTCTCTCTCTCTCTCTCTCTCTCTCTCTCTCTCTCTCTCTCTCTCTCACTTGCTGAATTTCCTCTGTAGCCTCTCAGAGAGTAAGGATGGATTATAGTGTGACAAAGAGCCATGGTGCAGTATAGGGGGATTTGGGAACGCCAAGCTCTCTGTCATCTCAGGACTCACTCATTTGCCTCTGCACTCCATTATTGTCCCACTGACGCATCTGTCTTAACAGAGAGCAGGGAGGGAGTGAGAATTAAGTGAGGGATGATATATGTGTGTATGTGGGTGGCTGGGCACTAGCCTTAATTGACAGGACAGTCCTAGTATTCTTGAGTTGCTTGGACAGTCTAGATGGAAACTTTGCAAAAACAAAACAAAAAAAAGTGGTTTCTTGGACTTTTCCATAGCATAACACCTTTATATTAAGTGACATGAGGTTTAAATGAAGGGAAATGGAGCAAAGTATGACTACTGTTTAAGTATGCACCATTCTAGTCATAATCTGAGGGAAATGTCGCTGCTTGCACAGTGATGACTAAATCACATTAACCGCATTACTGCTAGCTACAGCATAGACCTCTCTTTACTAATAGCATGCTGCACAGCTAGTCTGAGGTTGAAACAATGATGAGATCATTTGTCTTAAAAAAATGATCATGCATGACTTTCATGTGTATGGTTGATTATTATGATTATTAATACTGCATTTCACAGAAACTGAGTACATAGTGTGCTCCTGTTTGCCTGTATGCTGCATTCACCTCATTGTTTCTATCAACAGTCAGTTAATCAGTTTAGAAAGCAGTATATCTTCAGGAATCGGGTAATCTGATCAACTTTATATATTTGAGAGAAGACCGATTTCTTTTTAAATCTTGTGTGCGTGTGACATCTGGAGTGCATAGTGCAATGATTTGATGCAGTAAGCAGTGGCAGAGGGACTGAAGCAGACACACACGGTGGTCTGAAAAGAAGATCCCAGCACATGTGTCTGTTTTGGAGAAGGGGTTGGTGGGTTGGGTTTGGGAAGCTTTCTTACAAGCAGGTTAGGACTCCCAGGAGCATCAATCCTGCTGCAAACTGCTTTGATCAGTTTGTAGTCTAAATCCAATTTAAGAGTTTGCCCCAAGCAAGAGTGTGTATGTGTGCAATTTTGTTTATAAAGTGTAAACTGGTGCTTGGCCCATGGCAGGCAGTGTCTGCGGGCTACAGCTGCAGAGCATGTACATATAGACGTATGTGTGTATGCATACATGTATGCATGTGCTCTTTGGAGGCTGTGCTGTGGGTAATCAAGCATCATTAATATTCCAAGTTGCCACATTCAGGAAATAAGGACCAGCGCATGAAACACAGCCACCCCTTTGTAACCACTTCTATCTGTCCCACTCAAAGACACACATGCACACATCCATAAAGCTAATACACACTAACACATCGCCCACTTTTTCTGAATACGTTACTATGTTCAATATTTATTGTTCTAAAACTGCGGCTGCTCTGATTAGCATTTCACCCTAGTAAAAAAATAAAATAAAACAGTATAAAATATTCAGCTTGTGGAAGTAAGAGTCATGGGAGCCCTGAGAGTGTTTATTCATGTTGCACCCTGGGAAAGCACACAGGAGCATGTTGGAGAGAACACTTTACAGAGCACAGCAGAGCTCATCAGCTGAATATATTACTCTGCTCCTGAAGGCAACGCTGTTCACTCTGGACTCCAGCAGAGTGAACACTGCTGATCAGCAGGACACACACACTCAGACACACTGATTCTGTCTCCCATTTCACACCCACCCACACCTCAGCCTCATCTCCCCCGAGCTGCCCTTTCTTCCATCTCGTTCCTCAGCCCATAATGGGGAGGAGGAGAGGATGTTAATAGGCAACAAAAGGTCAAGGACAGCCACTGATATCCTGCTTAAGACACAAGACCGTTGTTAACAAGAATGAAGCACTAGAAAGATTTTGTAAGGTGCAGGTACGCGAAGAGACCTTGATGGATACATGGTTAGCAGTGTTCAGGATAGCATGTTTCAAGTCATTATGTATCGCTGTAAGGATATCACATTAGACTTGCCTGTAAAACAAAAAAAAGAACTTGTTCCTCTTGCTAATTTCGAAAACTGAATTAAAATGACTCAAACAATAATGTCACTTGTGTTTCATAAGTCACCTTGAGTGACTGTGTCTCACACACGATGAGCAACAAGATTCAGTTCAATAGAGCCCAACCTAGCTCTTTTAAGATAATGCCGCTTCCTTTCAACTCCAACATGCAGTCACTGAATATCTGAACATCAGGGTCAGAGACAGAGATCCTGAACCCTTCGTCTTTAATAAAGACTTTGCATGAACTATAAATCAACAGCATTTTGCTCGTGGCTCTTCAGCCTGGACATTTGGGCATGAACTTCTTCTTAGATATAATGGGGTAATGTGGAGAAATAATGAAAACATGAAATAATCTGATTCATTTAGTGAGTATTTTTAGGTGTATTTGATCTGTTAAAAATCACTTTACACAACACTGAAATATGTTTCTTGCCTTAAGTCTTTTGAAATGATGCTAGAAAGGCAAAAGTCTCTGTTGTTACTACAACAAAAGGCTTTGTGTAAAACACACGTTAGACTGGTTTTCATCAACTTTGTAGTCTGGTTTTGTAGTTTCATTTATCAAAAAGGATAGAAGGAAATGTGTGAGTGTGTGAGTGTGTGTGTGTGTGAGTCTTATTATTTTTAACAGGAAATTATATGACAGTGCTTCCCTAGCAGTGATGTGGAGAAATGCAACAAATAGTGTAATACACTGCTTTCTAAAAAGTAAAAATAAAAAAATACATTCTGGAAAAAAAACAACAACTAAAAAAACTAATGACTAATATATGTAAAATATGCTGTAACTGCAGTACTGATGATTAGCCGCCTTAAGTGTACCTGGAGCTTGAGCGGTTGAAAATGGCACAGAGAAGTGACAGTGGCTCTTTAGAGAAAGTGCTGATACATGTCAGAGCTTCCTGATTCATTAATCAAAGCACACACCTAACTTATTAAAGCCAGCAAAGAGTATCTGTTATTTTATCACGTCGGCAGTTTTCTCTTTTCCGCTGTGCTTTTATCCTTGATTGTCCGGCCGATCATGTAAAGAGAAAGAAGCGGAGAGAGAGAGAGAAACCTCGCTAACAAGGCTCATGTATCTCAATCACCTCAAACAATATCCGTTCCAGCTAAAATATGCAAGGCAACACTCCTCACAATAGCAATGCCAGGGGGCACAGTGGCTGGCATTTCCTGACAAATAGACTTAATTTAGATGTAACCCTGTTTTTGTGTTATTAATTCTCCTTTCACCTATTTACACATATATGTGCACACAAGCAAATCCAGCCTCTATTTTTCATTCATTCCCTTTGTCTTTTTGGAAGTGATAAGGTTTGAGCTCTGACTGACAGGCGACTGCATCCTCTCCCCCCCCCCTTTTCCCTTTTCAACCTCTCATGGTCTCACCATTTCGGAGCTTCCCCTCTGCTCTCATTCTGCCCATCAGCATTATAAAGCTCCATACTATCATACCATTCATGCACATACACAGAAACGGTAAGGAAGAAATTATGAGGAGGAGCGGGTGAAAGAAAGCCTTGAGTTTTAGCTGACACAGTGTCTCTAAGCAACTCTAACTGATTTTCTTTTAACTCTCTGGTTAATAATACAGATTCGACTGCTGACAGAACAAGAGATGACTCTTCCAATGAGTTATTTTATTTTCTCTCCCTTAGTCACTTCTAAGTGTTAAACAATAGTCATATATTAAACTGACAAACGACTGCTGTGACCGTTGGATGGCTTTAAACGCAAAAGATGGTAAAGTGGGACTAATCTTTACATCAAATAACCCTATGATTGTCACTCTTTGTAGCCTCGTTACACAGAGTATTTTTTTAAGTAGTCATTTTCTAGATGGGCTAAACTAGTATACAGTACCTGTCAAGAGCTGCAATATTAACCTGGAATTTACACAAAATGCAAAAATAAGAGATGCAGACTCTTCGCGGCTGCTCAAAATTATGCAAAATTACATGTCGTTGAATTTAAAAGTTTACATATTGTTTTCATTATCATTCAGTTTGAAGAATGTAATTGGATTTTATGAAAGTATTACTCTCTCAAGGTGTTTTAGCCTGACAGCCAAAGTTTATTTATATGCAGTTTGTCCTGTGAAATAACAATAACAGTCCCAAAGACTTCAAGGTCTGTTGTTGCTCTGCTACACTCACAGGTGACAAACACTGGAAAATGAATGCATGGCAAACATGGCGCCGTATATAGGGCAAGATCATAAAGTTGGCTTTCTGGTTTTAAAATCCAAAAACTAAACCTCTTTCAAATTTGGCTCATAACGGCTTTCAGATATAAGCCACACTGTTTCTCAGTGGGTTCTCAAATCTTTTCTTTGGCAAAAATTATATATTGAATGTTTTCACTGCAGTTGCTGTTGTGTTGTTTTTAATTCTTATAGCATTTATATTAATGATAAATTTCAACCTAGATGCTGCCATTTTTTTGAAGGACATAAGCAAAAGACAAGAAAACAAAAACAAAAGCTAAAAACAAAGAAAACGGTCAAGAAGCAGCTGTTACCAAGGTCCACTTTTAGAAAGTGTTAGTAGTACAGAATTCCTCTCATATGCTGCACAGTTTTTGTTGGATAAATAAATTTATCTGGTGTCTTGTATATCTGACAGTTTTGTTTGGCTTAGCTCTTGTGTAATAGCGCTCTTCAACTACACACTGAACAGCGAACATCAAGTGTTTACTCTCGGGCTTCTTCTCACTCTGATTTCCAAGTGACTTGACTTGTTGATGGTACGCAGCAAACAGCTCCAGCCACGGTGAAACCCGCCTACACGCGAAACAGAGCTGTTGTGTGTTATATCTTCAGGTGCAAGGGGGAGGGAGAGAGTGAGAGTTTGGAGAATCGTGTGACTGTGTGTATCGTGATGACTGCTGCTGTGCATGCCGTCACTCCAAGTTCAGACTTGTGCTGCTGTTTTTCTGCTGCACTGCAGAGGCCTGCGTTGCCTCTTGCTCACAACTTTAGACTGGTTTCCCCGGCAACCAGGGTGTCTGCACATAGAGAGCAACCATCTTCCCCAGATGAGAGCTTTTGTCAGTACAGTCACGCTCACTAGGACAGAGAGAGAGAGAGAGAGAGGGAGAGAGAGAGAGAGAGAGAGGGAGGGAGGAAAGGAGAGAGAGAGGGAGACAGAGAGTGATGAGAGAGCACATGGTAACTCTTACCCATATATCACTTATATGTCTGGGTGAGACCTAAATTGCTGTTTGTCCAACCAAGTACTCAAACCTTTTCAAGTTATAGCAGCATAATATCTCTCAATTTTTCTCTCTCACACAAACATCCTCCACAAGTTTTGCCAGGACATTTTGCTTCTTCTAGGTACCAGGGAAGTGATGTCAAGTTTACAGGGTAAAATAACCCAAGATGAAAAAAATACCTGAACTAGTCTAAGTTTTATTCCAACTGTGCGAGTGCATCTAAATCCTGAAACTTTTTAGGCACTTGAAGAAAAGAAAAAATGCCTCATGTGTTGAAAAACAGTACAACGTTATAGTGATTAGGTTTAACATGTCTTTTCCGAAAGTAAACTAGCTGATGGCAGTGTTGATTTTGACATGAGATTTTGATATAGTTTTAGTCAGTTTAGGCAGTCACTTGGTGTTGGCTCTGTCTGTGGTACAGTATCACTGTCCTGTATCATTTCCTGTTTACAGTACCTACCTGATCAGTGTATAATATGTTTTACTCCTCGACTCTCTATTTTAGCAATAATGATAGTTGTAATAAATGTAACCTCTTTAATTCAATTCAATTTTATTTATACAGCACAAAATCCCATCAACAGTTGCCTCAAGGCACATATTGTAAGGTAGACCCTACGATAATACATACAGATTAAAACCAAACATTCATATGACCCCCTATGAGCAAGCACTTTGGCAACAGTGGAGAGGAAAAACTCCCTTTTAACAGGAAGAAACCTCCGGCAGAACCAGGCTCAGGGAGGGGCGGCTATCTGCCGCGACCTGTTTACAGCTCTGGAGGCCATGATCACTGAATTGGAGACCTCGCTCTGCACCCTTAAAACCAATAAGTAGCCAGGCCCCTGTAGTCGGTGTGGCCGATGGTAACGTAGCCACCGTTAGCAGTTGTTGGGGTTTTCTCATTATTATTGTAGATCTTTACCTTACAATAGGAAGTGCATTCAAGCAACTTGTGTTGTAAATTTGTCGCTACATCCTCCTGGGAACCAGCCTATTCATTTATGTCCTTTATAATAGACATTTGTTTTGGTCTATATCTTTTGACTTTCATTGTGCTACCCTAATAAGCCTGATGAGTCCTAACATTGATATCCATTGATATCTCATGCGTGGGGTGGCCTCTTATAGCTCCAAAGAGGCAGCAAATCACAAAAAAAAATTAAATGGGAAGATTCTTTATGCCTCGGTTCTCAGGAGGATTGAAAATTGAATTGAATCTAAATTCTTTTTATTTTAGTCTAGCTTTACTTCACTAAATATCATAAGATTATAGTTGACTAAATCTAAAGTTGATAAATCTAAAGTTGATAAATCTATAAAGTGTAAAAGTTTGTCATGTTTATACCAGTGAGTAAAAAAAAAAAACGCTATACAGTTTCTTGAGGCAGGTCACGTATGCATGTCTAACCTTACTGCATAAGGAGATTATTCCTCAGTGTATCACTCGTCCCACCTTTTTAAAGAACTTAATTAGATTGGATCTTGTTTTCTTATTTTCATCTAATTTTTATTTGTTGATGACAGTGTCAATACATTGATGTAATTGTTAATATAAACTATGAAGTAAATTATTAGTAAAGGAAATTACAGTAGAAGAGGAAGAAACTTGGTGTTCGGTGTTATAGGGAACATGGAAAGGCCAGGGATTTAGCCACTAACCCTCCAACTAGTTGACATTCAGCTTTACCCTCTGAGCCACAGCTTCAGAGGCTTGTACCTCAGATCCTGGAAGAACCATCTGTCTTACACCCTTCTTGTGTGGAGTTTGCATGTTCTTTCTGTGCCGTTGTGTGTAGTCAGTTACTCAGTCCCACAATCCAAAGGCATTGTATGTTACGCTATGTTATATGTAAATTCAAGCTATTTACAATACATCAATGTATACATTAACAGGTGTAAAAATCTGAACCTGAGTTGTAAATAAACACCTTTCAGCTCACTATAAGACCAGAAAAGCATTATACAAATGTCAGTAAAGAAAACATACTGAAGTCCCTGTGGTAAACTTCACTGTAATTAGAAAAAAAAAGAATCTTAACAAACTATAGAATTATTATTTAAGATAAAATTTCTTTTTTTTCTTTTTCTTTTTCTTTTTTTTTTTTGTGTCCCGTTTGGATCTTTAGCCATCAGAATTGTTGTCTTAAGGCCAAGAAAGATGCCAAGCGGATTTATTTTACCAAGTGGATCATCATGGCCTTGCCATATTGGTCCATTTGATTGACCTTTATTATAATTATGAATTTATTTTATTTTCAGTTGCTACAAACGGGACAGACATGACTGGGGGATAGGACAGGGAGAAAGAATGAAAGAAAGAGAGGGAGAGAAAGAAAACCAAAGGGGAGAAGCGACGGTGAGAAGGGGGGGAAGAAAAAAAAAAAACTAACAAAACACCTGGGTCACCTGTATGGAGAAAAAAAACAGAAGAGAAAGCAAACAACAAAGAGCAACATAATAAAAAAAAACAGCACCATCACAATAAACTAGCTAGCAGTAGATATCAGTAGATACTAAATAATAAACGATATTGTGCAGCACGCAAGATATACAGCGCACAATGTGCTTTGAGGCAGCAGCCAAGAAAGCTGTAGTCCGCGTCTGTTAATACCCGTGTGTACACCTGTGTGCATACCTGTGTGGATCAGCATGCTTGTATTCCAAAGTTTTCTCCATGTAACGATCTGCTAGGGAGTGTGGGGAGCCACAGCCCCGTCCTCCAGGGCATGAAGCAGGTATGGAGGAGATCAAAACTCCAGACATCCAGAGGCCCCCAGAACACAATAGACCAAGGAAGACCAACAGAGGGGCAGCCACGCCACTGTCCCAGAAAGAGCTGAGGAGAGTCCCAGATGAGGGCTCACTCAGCAGCCGCGGAGCAGAAGCCAGGGGGAGTTGCAGTGACGCGCCCGTGAGCTCCGCCTGCAGCCAGCTGTGCCTGAGTGACCGAGCCCCAGGCCGAGAGGCCGGGGGCACCCCACCTCCGAAGTGGCCCGAGCGAGCCCCAGGCTCCAGGCCCCGATAAGCGGCCGCCAAGGAGTGAGCCGGTGTGTACCCGGACGCCCACCCCCAGACACAAAGAACCACCAACGCACCGATACCTGAGGGAGTCCGCCACTGGCAGGGGAAGTGGTGGTGGGGGGAGATAGGCCTCCAAACCTTGGAGGGCCTGAGATGTCTCCATTTCTTTTTCAATGATTTGAATAATTATGGAAAAATACATTAAACAAGCCTCAAACAGGGACATCTTGTATAATAAAGTCATGTGGAAAAGTCAAAATTAAGTCAGCAGATGTATATAGATATGTTATTCCTGGTCAGTACTCCAAAGTGCTCAGCACTGAATTACATGCACAAACAGAACGATTACATGTGTTGTTTGTGCGTTGCAAGCCTCCACTCTTCTATAGTTCCACAGCTGCATTCAAACTTCATTGTAGTCCTTTATTCCTTTTAGAGACTAAAAGTACAATCTACCATTTTAAAATGGTGGAATTTTCTGTGCTATACTTTATGGATGCTTTGCGCATTCAATTCTACCATTTAAAGTTTACGAAAATGCCCATGAACCTCAAAAAAGAAAAGATAATGTTCTGGCAGAAACTTATCAGGGCATTTTATTTATTTATTTATTTTCTGCAGAATCTGTATTTATCTGTTTGTTGCTTTGTTGTTAGTCTTATTTATTTATTTTTACCATGGATTCAAACAGCAAAAACCCATTTCTGCTGTTGCAATAATTCTTTCCTCACCCGGGCCACAACATTTACTTTCAGGTTGTCCCTGTAGTTGAGGACCTTATAATAATCATTCTCTGCGGAACAGAGCATACTGAAAGTCTGACCCTTCAGCCCCAGGTGGCAGGCTTACTAGCCTCATGGAAAAAAAATGTCAGAGTCATTCTTAGGCATATGGCACAGTCTCTTGTCTAATTTTTCTCTGCTATTGCAGCAATAACTGTTCAGCATTTAGAGAAAAATTCAGACTTTGTGTATTAATTACCACAAGTACAGTACTCATTTCCACACTTTGCTTCTTCAGTGTCACTGTTAACTTATTGGGCAGAGCCACTTGAACTGATGCTTGATAACAGTTTGACAACTACACAGTATTTTCCTCTTTTAACAGCTTAACAATATATATGACATTTCATAAACTACATTAATCACATTTAATGCTGAAGAAAGACAAATATTGATGCTGGAATCCTGAAATTAGTGTCTGTGAATATTCTGTGACTAATCAAATATTTGCAAAGTGTTTGTCTTTGATATTGACTTTCATTATTTATTTTTGTCACTTCTTTTCAGGTTATCTGTTTTAACTCTGTCTGTATCAAGTTACTGAATCTGCAGTCTGATGCAACAAATATGAATGTGCTTACTATTATGACTTGCCAAGTTCAGTATAACTTTTCAAAAGATATTATTTATATTTTTGATTACTTGTTGATGGTATTTTATCAAAAGTTCTGATAGAAATCTGCTTATTGTATTTGCTCCTTTTCTTTCTCTGGGTTTGGGTTTATTAAAACAATACGGCTATGTTGACCAAAACAAAACCTCAGAAGATTCGAAAACACTTTTCATTTCCAAACTTTCTACCCTCATTGTCTCACTTTTCACGTTCATTTCTCTCTCATGTCTATTTGTCTAGATGTATGACTCATCAGACTCTAAGGCTCAGCTGCAATTTAGCTTTTCTGTTTCATTCAAAACATTCTCACTCTCTGTTCTTCCACCCACTCTCAAGTTCTATTTCTCAGTAGTCTGGCCTCATCTGACCTCCACTCTAATGAGTAATAACAAGCGTTCCTCTCCTTGCATTGGTCACTAAGATCCAGTCAGGGGTCATTTAAGAAAGACAGGACAGCTTGCTGTCTTTTTCATACAGTAGTGATATAACTATTAAAACACCACTGTGGAAACAAGGACCCGGTGGCTGTATTTTGAATATATTATACTTGGTCTTTTGGTGGACTAATAGTGTGTTGATGTTTGTAGCCTTGCTATTGCGACCGTTCACACGCTCATAACTCTTCATTACCGCTAATAAGGACATGAGAACTTCTGAAACAGAGACATGCGCAGGCATACCTCCAACAACAGTGGCTTGTTTTTGTTATTACTTTGTGATTTGTGTGTGTGTGTGCGTGCGTGCGTGTGTGTGTGTGTGGGGGGGGGGGGGGCAAGTCTTCAGTCTCAGAGGAGCTTCACTGTTGTGATGAACTGTCTGAACTCTTAACTCGACTAAAATGCTTCTCCTGCCACAGGCAATGGTTTTGTCATGTCAAAAATAACAAGGTTAAGCACTGGCTCACATAAATGTATAAATCCTGAAAGATCTAAAATATCCTCTGTTATCCGATCCATGAATACAATCTAGGCCACATTTTCTTCTTTAGCTCAGATAGGCATTATCTTGAATAGTGTCACAGAAACTAGTGGACACGATTAGACAGATAAAAATCCTCTCTCGGACATGACCTCTGTCAATGACACACACACACACACACACACACACGCACGCACACCTACACAAGCCGATATATACACAGTGAGACACCATCTCAAACACAAACACTAAAGGTTGTAGACAGTGTTTACAATGTGTGAGGCACTTCTTGGTGCACGCCAATGCACACAAGCTACCAGACACAGTGAAGGACATATAGATTCATTCTCTATTCAGGTTTGCAGCTAGAGTATCCTGGGGCCTTTTTATCACTTCTTAGTCTATATGATTAATCTCATGCTGCATGCACCAGTTCAAACCACTGGTGTCCACATCTTTTCATATCTTCAATACCTGAATACATTTTGTTGCTGGTATTTGTAAAATAAATAAATAAATAAAATTCTGTTACAGAAAATAAACACTGTTTTATGTGCAGTGTGTTTCCACTAAAAAAAGGGTGAGGAAATATTATGTCCTTGTGATGTACTTTGAACTTCAAATATGAAATAAAATCTGACCATGGCTACCTTTTTAAAGTAAGGATGGCATTTTGGTGTTCTCTCTTTGAGCTGTGTCGGCTCAAATATACAAGGATGTTTTTTAGAGCTGTCACTCTGAAGTTGTGACAGATCTAAAACAGTGCACTAAGGCAGGATAAAAAGAGGCACTTACACTTGCAGTTGTTGACATACTTAAAAGGCCTTCTAAAAACAGTTATGGGATAGGCTATTTGACAATAATGCTTTGAGCCGGTTGGAAGAAGCCCCAGCAGTGTGCAGTTGAACTGCTCTGGATCCTCTCCTGTTGTTATGCTTATCATCCTTTCTACTTTACACAATGGCATAATCTGGTGCCTCTCTGTGTTCAATGGATACCTAGATAAAGTCACTGAGCACTATATGGAGAGATATATTGAAGTACTACTTCCAGCTATTCCCTCAATCAAATGGGGCTTGTTATCCCAGATACTCCCCTATGTTTAAATTGACAGACCTTTTTTTTCACATGATATAGAGTGACTTCCTCACACTTCAGCACATTTTAAATACATAATCAGCCAATAGCCTGGCAGTAACACAATACATTAGGTATGTAAACATGGTCAAGACAGCCCGGTAATTTCACACTAAGCATCAGAATGGGGAAGAAAGATTATCTAAAGGACTTTGAATGTGGCATTGTTGGTGAGACACTGGCTAGTCTATTCCAGAAACTGTTCATCTACATGGATTTTCTTGCACAACTAAACTCTGTAAACTAAGATAATGGTATGAAAAAGAGCAAATATCCACCGACTGGCAGTTCTGTGGGTTTTGATGTCAGAATGTCCAGACTTCTTCAACATGATAGGCAGGGAACAGCAACTCAAATAATCAGTCTTTACATTCAAGGTATGCAGAAGAGCATCTCTGAATGCATGACATATTGAACTTTGAGGCAGATGGGGTACAGAAGAAGGGCACACCAGTGCCACTGCCGTAAGCGAAGATCAGGAAATTAAGGCTGCCTTTTGCAGAGGCTCACCAAAAAGCAGACAGAAGATGCATACTGTGTCCATCCCTTTATGACCACAGTGTACCCATCTTCCAGGACATTAACAACAGTTCTCTGCTGCTAACATGACATCAAGTCTTTCCATGTAAGTAAAGAGAATATGCTAACACAAAGGTAGCAAAGAACCCAGCCAAAAGACCTACTCCTGAGAATCACTGTTGCACTAACATTTTTCTGTGAAGTGCTCTTAGGGACTGATTTTTGTCAACTTTGCTGAAAGCTTTGTGTTAGATACTTAAACACCAACACAAAGTTTTTCTTTGTGCCTTCAAATTGCGATAGGTGGTTGTGTGGATATAGGCTCACATCTATATAGCTAAGTGCTAATTGTCTGACAGTGCATCTCAGGCCATCTTGTGGATTAAAGGGAAAGTAATGTAATGGAGTAAATATCAGAATCAGAATCAGAATCAGAATGGGTTTATTGCCAGATGTTGAGGTTTACAACATTAGGAATTTGCTGCGGTGCTTCAGTGCAAACAATAAGAATTAAAGTGCTATGTAGAAAGAAAGATATGTGCATGAGATATACATGAGATATATACATGAGAATAAGAATTAAGAGTGCTACGTAGAAAGATATATACATGAGTGCAGGTGGTGATCAGTGCCAGACATGAAATGATGCAGTGACACAGCGTAGGGTCATGTGTTAGTGGCGGGGACAGTCATGTGGTTATTGTTCATGTGTCCAACAGCAGAGGGGAAGAAACTGTTCTTGTGGCGAGAGGTTCTGGTGCGAATGGACCGGAGCCTCCTGCCTGAGGGGAGCAGGTCAAACAGACTGTGTCCAGGGTGAGAAGGGTCAGCTGAGATCCGGGCTGCACGCCGCAGTGTCCTGGAGGTGTACAGGTCCTGCAGAGATGGGAGTCTGCAGCCAATCACCTTCTCAGCAGAGCGCACAACACGCTGCAGTCTCTGTTTGTCCCTGATAGTGGCTCCAGCGTACCACACGGTGATGGAGGAGGTGAGGATGGACTCGATGATTGCAGTGTAGAATTGCATCATCGTCCGTGTTGGCAGGTTGAATTTCTTCAGCTGCCTCAGGAAGTACATCCTCTGCTGGGCTTTCTTGATGACGGAGGTGATGGTGGGCTCCCACTTCAGGTCCTGGGTGATGGTGGTACCCAGGAAGCGGAATGAGTCCACAGAGGTGATGGGGGTGTCAGTCAGGATGATGGGGGGGAGTGGGGCTGTGTGCTTCCTGAAGTCCACAATAATCTCCACTGTCTTCTGGGCATTCAGCACCAGGTTGTTGTGGCTGCACCAGGACACCAGACGTTCAACCTCCCTCCTGTAGGCAGACTCATCCCCGTCAGAGATGAGCCCAATGACGGTGGTGTCATCTGCGAACTTGATTAGCTTGACAGACTGGTGGGTGGAGGTGCAGCAGTTGGTGTACAGGGAGAAGAGCAGAGGAGAAAGAACACAGCCCTGAGGGGAGCCGGTGCTGATGGTCCGGGAGTCCTTGTAACTTGTACTGTATTGTTTTGTATTACAACAACAAATATTGTATGTAATACACCTCTTTTTGGAGCATCAAACTCAGTACTGGTGGTATAGAGCAGCGGTCCCCAAACTTTTTTGCACCACGGACCGGTTTATGTCCGACAATATTTTCATGGACCGGCCTTTAAGGTGTCACGGGTAAATACAACAAAATAAAACCAGTACCGGTACCAAAAAGAAGAAGATTTAGTCATAACACACGGGGAAAGGCCCAGTTAACAATAAAAATGATAAAAAAAAATAATGATAAAAACCCCGAAAACCATACATTTCACACCCGAGCCTCAACTCTCATGGCCTGGTACCAAACGACTCACAGAACAGTAACGGTCCGTCACCCAGGGGTTGGGGACTGCTGGTATAGAAGGAACTGACCATTGCTCACAATGGGCTGATATTAGTGATTATATTTGATTGATGACCAGATCCACATGTGGTCAACTACACCCCACATGTGCAAACCAGATCACTGTTACTGTGCATCTGTTGCAGTCAACCCCCCATAAACTTCCAAATGACACTGACCCAAGCAATGGCAGAGATGATTTAAATTTCATTCTAGCAAACAGTTCTGGTTGGTGCTGCACTTTTGAAAATGTGAAGTTAAATATTATGTTCTTACTTGGAATTATCCTTAAGGGTATTTAACATGAATACAGAATGTATCCTCTGCCCTTTCTCTGTTTTTTAACGCCTGCATAACCATCTACTCCTCTGCCTTTCTGTGTTTAAAGGTCATATTTGTTTTGTTTATTGTGTGAAATTGTTTGGAGTCCACTTGCTCAATTTGACAGAAGGCTGAGGCAGAAATACACAAAACACAATTTCAAGCAAATGGTCTAAAGGGTGCAGGCTGGTCAGAGGAGAGAAGTGGACCAATGTGAGTCCTCACGTATGAATATGATAAACATAAATAACATACACAAATGTTAACATATTAAAAAAATAAAGCTTGAAGGTCAGATTTTTTCTTTTTTGGAATTTAGCTGCATTTTGGCAGCTGCCTCAAGTGAAACAGCAACATAAGAAACTGTGGTCTTACAATGTCTGAATCATGTTTGATATGAATAGATATATCGCTTGCATTCTTGTACAAAATCATTCAAATGGCTCTACCTTTCTAAGACCATGCTGACAGGGTGCTAGTGTTTCTAGAGTCTTTTTTATATTCACATAGTAAGCTATTACAGTGTTGTTCAAAAGCTGTTGCTGTTGATTTATGATGATGATGATTTATTGAAACATCTGCAAATACTCCAAAACTGTCATTTAGCTTTCTTTTTTCTTTTCTTTTTTTCTTCTTCATTTCTTCTACATTACATGTTTTGTATCATTATTCTCCTCATTAACCCATCTGTACTTGAGCTTCAGGCCACAAACTGATGACATTCTCCTTCAGGACTTAATGGTATGGAGCAGAATTCACCGATTTCTGAAATAGCAGAGCAGAACGCAGACCATCACACTACCCTCACCATGTTTGACTGCTGACTTGGTGCTCTTTTTGTCAAATGGTGAATTAATTTGATGCCAGATGTAATGGGAGACAAAACTTCCAAAAAGTTTAACTTTTGCCTTGTCAGTCCACAGGCTGTTTTCTCAAAAGTCTCAGGGAGTCTTCAGAGGTTTTTTTTGGCAAATGTGAGACAAGCCTTTGTGTTCTTTTTGGGCAGTATAGCTGGATTGAAAATGACTGAAAAGGCAGCCAAAGAAAAACTTTGAATAAGAAAAACTTAGAAGAACTAATATTCAAAACCACTTTTAAAAATTACAAGAAAGTCTGGCCCCCTGGAAGGAACTTATTAAAAAAATATAAAGAAACGAGGAGCAACTCAAGAGTTTTCTACAGTACTTACAGTGGGGCAAAAAAGTATTTAGTCAGCCACTGATTGTGCAAGTTCCCCCACTTAAAATGATGACAGAGGTCAGTAATTTTCACCAGAGGTACACTTCAACTGTGAGAGACAGAATGTGAAAAAAAAATCCATGAATTCACATGGTAGGATTTGTAAAGAATTTATTCATAAATTAGGGTGGAAAATAAGTATTTGGTCACCTCAAACAAGGAAAATCTCTGGCTCTCACAGACCTGTAATGTCTTCTGTAAGAAGCTTTTCTGTCCCCCACTCGTTACCTGTATGAATGGCACCTGTTTGAACTCATCATCTGTATAAAAGACACCTGTCCACAGCCTCAAACAGTCAGACTCCAAACTCCGCCATGGCCAAGACCAAAGAGCTTTCGAAGGACACCAGGAAAAGTATTGTAGACCTGCACCAGACTGGGAAGAGTGAATCTACAATAGGCAAGCAGCTTGGTGTGAAAAAATCAACTGTGGGAGCAATCATCAGAAAATGGAAGACATACAAGACCACCGATAATCTCCCTCGATCTGGGGCTCCACGCAAGATCTCATCCCGTGGGGTCAAAATGATCATGAGAACGGTGAGCAAAGATCCCAGAACCACACAGGGGGACCTGGCGAATGACCTGCAGAGAGCTGGGACCAAAGTAACAAAGGTCACCATCAGTAACACACTACAACGGCAGGGAATCAAATCCCGCAGTGCCAGACGTGTTCCGCTGCTGAAGCCAGTGCATGTCCAGGCCCGTCTGAAGTTTGCCAGATAGCACATGGATGATACAGCAGAGGATTGGGAGAATGTCATGTGGTCAGATGAAACCAAAGTAGAACTTTTTGGTATAAAGTCAACTCGTCGTGTTTGGAGGAAGAAGAATACTGAGTTGCATCCCAAGAACACCATACCTACTGTGAAGCATGGGGGTGGAAACATCATGCTATGGGGCTGTTTTTCTGCCAAGGGGACAGGACGACTGATCCGTGTTAAGGACAGAATGAATGGGGCCATGTATCGTGAGATTTTGAGCCAAAACCTCCTTCCATCAGTGAGAACTTTGAAGATGAAACGAGGCTGGGTCTTCCAACATGACAATGATCCAAAACACACCGCCCGGGCAACAAAGGAGTGGCTCCGTAAGAAGCATTTGAAAGTCCTGGAGTGGCCTAGCCAGTCTCCAGACCTCAACCCCATAGAAAATCTGTGGCGGGAGTTGAAAGTCCGTGTTGCTCGGCGACAGCCCCAAAACATCACTGCTCTCGAGAAGATCTGCATGGAGGAATGGGCCAAAATACCAGCTACTGTGTGTGCAAACCTGGTAAAGACCTATAGTAAACGTTTGACCTCTGTTATTGCCAACAAAGGTTATGTTACAAAGTATTGAGTTGTATTTTTGTTATTGACCAAATACTTATTTTCCACCCTGATTTACGAATAAATTCTTTACAAATCCTACCATGTGGATTCATGGATTTTTTTTTTCACATTCTGTCTCTCACAGTTGAAGTGTACCTCTGGTGCAAATTACTGACCTCTGTCATCATTTTAAGTGGGAGAACTTGCACAATCGGTGGCTGACTAAATACTTTTTTGCCCCACTGTATATATATTACCGATTAAAGGAACCTTGACTAGCCTGCAGCTTGCTCAGCTGTGGTACATGTATCTGGCTACCAGAACTGTTAGACTGCATATAGTAACTCTTAATCTTGCAATAGGTACCCAATTGGTCCCAGCTAAAGCTACTGGTGTGCATAGTGTAAACTATTATTTTTGTTGCAATAATTTTTCTTGAAATATATTATACAGTTAGTGACATTTGACACCGACTGTGAGGCACCTACGATGCAGTCTTGAGATCCCTTCCTAAGACCCTCAACCCCCACTTACATCTTGTGTCAGGTGACCTCAATAGGTCGCATGATATGGTGAGGCAAGATCAGAGAAACCTCTGATGGTACAGACCCACGCCTTTTTTCGTACCTTGGCACATGTGATGAGGTACATGATTAATAGTGGGTCAATGTCCCTCTTAAGGGACAACCCTCATTAGGGTTTAAATACCTGGAATTCTTCACCATTTAGTTTTCAAATTGAAGAAGCCTTTTAGATCAGAGGTAAAACAGTCGCTTTATTTCCAAACTCCTCAGCCTACCATGATCTGGATGACTGAGAACCTACACAGACATATGATAATACAATATAAAAGTCTATAGTCTCCTGCTATATACTGCATAAACATAACACATTGACACTACAAGTGTGTCATCCTGCTTAATGAATGGCAAAGCTGCTTCTTTGATTCTAAGTCCTCCACATCAAAACTGTATGAAAACAAAGAGAGATAAGAGACAACATTAAATGAGCATTTCTCTAATTGAATCTTTTGCAATTTCAACCAAACTTTAAGTCTAAAAGAAGGCTAAACATAATTCTGTCATAAATCGGCTCCTTAAAAGTGGAACCTGAGCAAATATAAGAAGATAATACTATAAGGAGGCAGCAGGTAGGACGATTGGGGTAAAAAAACTTATGAGCGACAGGTATTTGGGAATGCAAGTGTTCAAGGGTCTGCACCTTTGTGCAGCTTGGCAGGCTAATCACAAAACAGATGTCAGAGTGCAGCAAATGTCTGTTGTCTTTCACCAGGATAGGACCCAGGGAAAAGGGACATGAACACAGGTAGCTGTGGAGTTGTGTACTAAAACTCACTTTAGCTTCAGTCACACACAGTCAGGACTCAGTGGGGCACATGTCTACCTAGCGACACCAGAAAGAACAAATTTGTTTATTTGTCAGAAACAGTCACTTAAAATAGCATGAGAAGCTTTTGCACCCTGTGGTGGGGAAATCACTGGCATGTGACATATTTTTAGTGGCTTCCCATACCGATTTTTTTGGATGGAAGACATAAAATACACATAGGTTGGTTAGAAGCTAGCAGTGAATGTGGCTGATGTTTTAATCAATTCAGGTGTATGTTTGGCATCAGGAAGCATACAAATCAATGTCACAGGCACTTTGTAAGTAGATGCATACTGTATACTACAAAACCGCGAAGGTTGTGTGTGCCCACATATGAACTTACAATCTAGTCATTTTTACTGCATGTTCAGAGCAACACAGGCATCAGTGTAAAGAGACATTTCATAAATCATACAAGTGTCAACAGATAGAAAGACACAGCTGCTCGCTCTGTCGCCAGAGTTGCAATAAATGCCATCCACGTCTGTGGATGTCTGCCACTATAGTACCGGATAATGAGGAGTATTACTGATTGACCTGATTTTCTGCATGCTGAGAGCACTCTGGCTCTCAGGACCACCACACATGAACATGCATAAAAGATATTAAATCTTGTTTGCATTTAGAGAAAGCCCAGTGAAAGCAGCAATGTATGACGGATTCATAATGAAATGGAAGTGCAGGCTGATAGAAGAGTAGAGCAGAGAGGAAAAGAAAGGGGTCAGCCCACACGAAGGAAGGCATTATGCATGTAGTTGTGGAGTACTGCTAAAACTGTCAGTGCATGCCGTGTACTATATATCTGAGGGTGTGTGTGTTTATGTATGGGTCTGTTAACTTTTGCATTCACAACATACAGAAGTGGCACTGTAACGAGATTGCTAAAACCTGCAGTTAAAAAGGCAGCGAGCGAGACAAAAGACTTGATGTGAATATATCCTGTGACAGACACAAACCACATTTGGAGCAGAGTGCACCTTCTGAATGCACAGCAAACGAAATATAGTCGAAAAAAAATGCTCAACACAGTGAAATATATGCAGAGTTTGAAATGACAAAACAGACCTACTTATCGGGTGTTTATTTGGAGTGCTCCAGCACAAACGCCAGAGTTGTTTTCTGCAGCGCTGTGCACATTTAAGGAGGACTTCTCACCCTGCTTTCTTCTTAGACACATTTCACAGCTACCAACTGCCTCCATCAGCACACACGTCACTGTACGGACACACAACGCATACATCTCCAAGGGACAGTCACACATGAATGCAAAGACACATACACACTCATGTCATCTACATGCACATACACACACCACTTGCACACACATACACACACAAATACCCTATGGTAGCTGAATTCAGGTTGCCGTAACTGTATGGGCCATTTTTAGCTCTTTAATAATACTAGAATAGTTGTTACCTGAGACAACCCCACTGAGAGGAAAAACAATTCCAGTCTCCCACAAGCCCTCTAGTTTAATCCTTTCTAGTATCCTAGGGAGGGAAATTACACTTCCTGTAACAATTCTTTTGGTCTTGCAGTTCAACATTGATGTCCTTTTGTGTTGGCCAAGGCCATTAGTTTTGACACATGTAGAATTGATTATCATATTAACAGCTGAAATCGTTCAGCACACTTTTGCTGAGCCTGTGGGGATAGACAAGGTTCATAATGACTTTGAGCAGATAGATCCATATTTTGTCTGGTTTACTTTACATGTAGTCATGTGACTTCAAGACTTTCAATCCATTTTTTTTCATAATTTCTTCCATGTTACCTTTCTTAATTAAACTGTATATCTGTTGATTAAAAACAAATCTATGTAAGATTGCAGAAATTAAAAGTTTTTTATGTGGGAATTTTTTTTAAAACAAAATGCCAATTCTTTGTAAACTAATAATAATGGATTGGTTTTGTATAGTGCTTTTCAAGGCACCCAAAGCGCTTTGCAATGCCACTATTCATTCACTCTCACATTCACACACTGGTGGAGGCAAGCTACAGTTGTAGCCACAGCTGCCCTGGGGCAGACTGACAGAAGCAAGGCTGCCATATCGTGCCATCGGCCCCTCTGGCCAACACCAGTAGGCGGTAGGGTAAAGTCTTGCCCAAGGACACAACGACCAGGACAGAGAGCCCGGGGATCGAACCGGCGACCTTCCGGTTACAGATGCGCTTCCCAACCCCCTGAGCCACAGTCTCCCCTGGACATCTTTGGCTTTTTTCTTAGATGAAATGCTACTTTTTGTTGCCAATCATCAACTTTTAAATAAAGTCAAAAGACACACCTTCTCTTTTAATGTTTTTTCTTTATTTGTATCACTATTTACATTGCTGATTCTCACTGATGGCATCAAAACTATGAACAAACATAAAATGTAAAATAACTCAAAATATGTTTTATATTTTAGATTCTTCAAAATAGCCACTCTTTGCTCTGATTACAGCTTTGCACACTATTGGCGTTCTCAGGTAGTCACATGAAAAGGTTTTCCAACAATTCTAAAGGAGTTTCCAGAGATGCTGAGCACTTGTTGACCCTTTTGCCTTCACTCTGTGGTCTATCTCATCCCAAACTGTCTTGATTGGGTTTAGGTCAGGTGACTGTGGAGGCCGGGCCATCTGACACAGCACTCCATCATGCTCCTTCTTGTTCAAATAGCTCTTACACAGCCTGGAGGTGTATTTGGGGTCACTGTCCTGTTGAAAAATAAATGATGGTCCAACTAAATCCAAACATGATGGGATGGCATGTCGCTGCAGGATGCCATGCTGGTTCAGTGTGCCTTCAGTTTTGAATAAATCCCCAACAGTGTCACCAGCAAAGCACCCCCAAATCATCACACCTCCTCCTCCATACTTCATGGTAGGAACTAGGCATGTAGAGACCATCGGTTCACCTTTTCTGCCTCAATCAAAGACATGATAGGTGGAACCAAATTTGGACTCATCAGACCAAAGCTTTCCACTGATCTAATGTCCATTCCTTGTGTTTTTTGACCCAAACAAAATTCTTCTGCTTGCTGCTTTTCTTTAGTAGTAGTTTCTTTGCAGCTGTTTGACCATAAAGGCCTGACTCGTGCAGTCTCCTCTGAACAGTTGACATGGAGATGTGTCTGCTGCTGGAACTCTGTGTCAGCCAGTTTTGTCATAGCGCTTGATGATTTTTGTGAGTGCACTTGGGGAGATTAAAAGTTTTAGCAGTTTTCTGGACTGACTGACCTTCAGTTATTGAAGTTATGGTGGACTATTATTTCTCTTAGCTGATTGGTTCTTGCCATAATATGAATTCTATTGTTGTGTTGTGTTGTCAGCTGTGTACCAAGCTGACAACACAACTGATGGTCCCAACCCCAATAAGAAGGCAAGAAATTCCACAAATAAACCCTGACAAGGCAAACCTGTAAAGTGAAAACCATTTCAGGTGACTACATCATGAAGCTCATTGAGAGAAGGCCAAGGGTTTGCAGCGCTGTCCACAAATCAAAGGGTGGCTACTTTGGGAAATCTAAAATATAAAACATATTTAGAGTTATTTGTTAATTTTTTTCTCTGCTAAATAATTCCATATATCTTGCTTGATATATTTGATGTCTTCAGTATGTATCTAAAATGTAGAAAGTAGGAAAAATAAAGGAAAAACAATGAATGAGAAAGTGTGTCCAAACTTTTGACTGGTAGTGTATCATCTTACCATTAATGTACACAGCAAAGGAGTGAAGTGGTGCTCTGTTTAGAGTTATTCTGCCACAAAGAATAACTCAATTTGGAGTTATTCTCTGCGGCACAAATGATTCTGTCAAGAGAAACACCTGTTAGCCTTGAAAAACACATTGTCTTTGTCTGGTTCCCTGCCGTTCTGTGTGGCAGAGCTACCCACAGTGCACAGCTCTTTTAGCTCAACTGGAGAGCTAGTTTGAGTCTTTGGTGGATTATCTTTTGAGTTTTTTGTTCCTTCACAGAAGAAGTCATTGGCTTTATTTAGTTTTAATTGTTAAAAGGTTAATATATTAAAAAACTGCTGAATGTAAACTTTGGTTTGCTAAAAGGATATGAAGCAAAGCACGACACTCTGTCTTTGATGCATCATTTTGGAGCTGTTTTTCAACCTGGACGAAATGTCGAGAAAAGGCTGTAATATTTGTAATATTTACTGGGTAAACAAAATTGTATTGCATCTTTATTATGAGTAAAACTGACTTCCAAAGATCATCCCATTATAGTATAAATAACTGATAAGCAGTCTTTATTCTTGGAGTCACTTGAAGCTTTATTATGAGTGAAGTGATAGCAAACCTTCATGTGACTCACACAGCTCATTAAGGGATTATTGTCAAGGGAAATGCAAAGATAGGATTTTGCAATAAACACTAATGCTGCAAGGTGTTCACTTGTTGAAGCCTGGAGTTATCTTCATTTGAATGTAAGAGGTAAATTGATTATCCACATCAGTAACTCTTTAAATAGACATATGGAATGAGAGTCCTGTGCAAATATTGGTTTTAACACACATTTAATTTAGCAGATTTTCTGCTCCATATATTAAGGAAATGTTTATAAAATAACAGAGCATTGTGAGTTCTTTTTTTTCTCCCTTCTTTGAGCTCAAGTCAACTGAGAAAGCCCCTATAAGTTCACATTACTTACAACTTTCCTTAATGGCCTTAATTACGTTTTAAGCATTTAAAAATGCATATGTCTAAGCTTATCGCTACTTTATCTCTTTTGATCAAAAACTACAACAAATGCATTGATCAGTCAGAATAATTGTGCACTGTTTGCATTGATTTTGCAAACTGTGAAGAACTATTCACATGTAAAATATCTAATTAGTGGCACAATTAGTGGGATTATTTCAAACTATCATTCTGTTTCATTGGTTTAATGACATTTTACTCTCTCACTAATAAACATGAATTTACTCTCCAGGGTGATTTTGTGGGAGCCCGTAAGGGAGCAGTGGCTCCAGTGACAGTGGTCAATGAAGAGAAACGGCCTGCAGGACTTTCCTTTAAAACACACACAATGTTGTCAGTCATCCAGGTTTTAATGTCTCACAGATCTCAGTGAGATGCACAGTTTTTATTCCAGTGCTAAGGAATGGTTCTTTTATTGGCAGTGGCCATAACATTTTTTTTCTGTGTCTAGTGGGGAGAAAACTATAGACAACATGTGCACTGGACATGCATCTGTCTGCTACATGTTACACATCATAAGTGTGTCTATCAGTGTCCAGCATATTAACAAAGGAAGCTGGTTCATAAAATGTCACAAATATTTTGTGTTATTGTTTACCATGAAAAATTGTCAATTAAACATCCAGAAATACAAGTTTATTATTATTATTATTGTTATTTGAATATTTTTGCTGTTAATGGAAAGATAAATGAATGTACAGGAACACGTACACAATTATGAATGTTTAACATCGACTAAATAAAGTTTTTGTTTTCGTGTGTGTTTTTTAATATCTGTTTGAAGGTTTCATCAAATGAAATGAGAAACAGCAACGAGATTTGAAGCTGGTCCTGCTATTCTGTCATGATAAATCCTAATGGAAGCTTTAAGATAACGCATTCAGTTCAGTTTATTTCACTTCAGTTTTATTAATATAGCAAAACATCACAGCATTCACTTTATATTGTAAAGAGTACAGAGAAAACCCCAAAGCAACTGGTGACAGAGGGAAGGAAAAACTCAATTTTAACAGGAAGAAACCACCAGCAGAACCGGGATCAGAGAGAGACTGCCATATAACGCGAATGGTTAAGGGTTAGACGAGTGAGACAAGAAAAAGGACATGCTATGAAAGTGAGCCAGAGAATAATGATAACTAAACACACAGAGCGAAAAGAGGTGAGTAAAGAAGAAACACTTCATCATGGGACGCCCCCAACAATGTGGGCCTACTGCAGCATGACTAAGGGAGGATTCAGTCACCTGATCCAGCCCTAACTATAAGCTTTATGTAACCCTTAGTGTGTAACAAACGATAGGTTTGATTCAGACCACTGCAGCCCAGTATGCTCTACTCTCTGTTATAAAATATTATGGTAAACAGTATCAACTATTGCACTGAGGTCTAGATTGCAACTAAGTTCATTTATACCCCCTTTAAATCATTCAGTTCATCTTTTACTGGTGCGTTTACTGAATTTAAAAAAGTGCTTATATTGTTTACATGAATACACTAATGTGTTTTACAGTGCAGAACAGAAATCCAACAATTGACAGGAAAAGCAGTTAACTGCTTTGAATTTATGTGAGTTTTCCTCCTTCACCAGAGTCAGCACAGGTCAAGACTGTAGCTTGAGGCATGAGGCTCTCTCCCAGACAATTTCCAGCTGCCCTAGGACCAAAACACCCTGTGATACTCCTCAAAGTCTGAAATCTCACTAAGAATATGTGCCATGCACAAATAGTTATGTTTAAGCAAATAATAGTATTGCATGCATGAAAAGATTAATTCATACATAATTTAACAGGCTGTGTTACACATCAAGTTTAATATGCAACACATTTTTATGCAGTATATGTGTGGGGGTACCCATATCATTTAGCAAAAGTGTCTTTAGCCTGATACACATTTAAGAGTACTGCATTAGATATTATGGCTTCAGAGCCATCAAAAATTGATTGGCATTTTAATAAACTGGAATTGAATTTCCAGTTCCCTTGTGCTGCGAACACCAGGAGATTTAAAAATCAACTTAATAACAAAGTGATTTGTGAGCGGCACTGCTGACATGCAGCAATCAGAAACAAGGTACATCACAGAGAGAGAAATTATCCAGAAATCAATTTTTTGACTTTGCTGCAAAATTTGGTTTGGGCTAGGAATCGTGCTTGCTGCCTTGATATTTCAATCACCAGGAGTCTAATAAGTTGTGAAATGGAATAGAGTTATCGAAGATGTATTGAGATTTTTTGAGGAAAATTATTAATCCATCCATTATTAATTACTTCTAAGTACCAAAGAAAGTAATGTCCCTTAAATATGCAATATTCCTAATGAATTATAAAATATATTTCATAGAATAAAAAGACCTGATTTACTCATTAACTGTGTAGATATTCTTCTATGTACACCCAGCAAAAAATATTTGATACTTGCATTTTGCAGCTGCTCTTGTTTCTTGCATCTTTGATCACACATCTACTGTAGTGAAATTGAAAATATCAGAATTTTAGTAGGAGCAACCTTACATATATCTTTACCTTCTTTTTCCTATTTTACCTTCATGCTAAACTTTTAGTGCCACTCATTGTTCAAGTTATAGGACCACTTCTATAGTTCAGGTCTTTGATCTCTGCTTTAACTCAGCTGCCACATCTATGCTCTCCAGCAGGTGTGTCCACCTTGTCAGTGAACTGCTTTACTGCTTCTAAGATGGCATTGCTTCCTAGTACCTTCCCTTTGTTCTTTCTTTTATTTGTCAGTGGGTTCTTTATTGGGGAGAAAGGGTCTTATCTTCAGAGCTCTTTGCGAAAAATTCCATCTTTGGTAACGTAACAGTCAGTTACCCCTTTGTGGTGCGCAAAGTTCTATTTTCTCCAGTTTAAATACTGCAGGGAATTTCAAAAGGATATAAAATGAGAATTTGTAGTAATATAGTTGTATAAAGCTGGGACAGGCAAACAGAACTCCAAACATAAGTTGCATCATTGTGAGAAAAATAGCATTTAGTTAAGAGTATTTGTCTGTGAGTGTATTTTGCCTGTTTGCAAGTAGTTTTAATCAAGTTAACCAATGCTATCTATTGATAAAGCATAATAAGCACAAAGTGGTGTGGAGTAGAAGGGAGGAGAGGAGGTCTGTGACGTAAAAGGGTAGCTGGTAGCATACATAGTTTTATCTGTGGCCTGTATCCCATGGTTACCATATGCCGAACGCCACTGGGAACCTGGGCCGGAGAAAGCAGGGTGACGCACTAGACACACACTCACACTGCGGGACAGCTGGCATCCAGCACAAATGCACGCAAATGAAAACGCATTTGTGTAATTTCACTGCACCTTAATCCAGCACTAATGTTGCTCACTCAGAGGGTGGTGTTTCTAATTCCATCTTGGGTTAGAGAGAACACAGAAGGCTAATATCTGCAGGATCTCCAACTGGGAGAGGTTATGCACCTCTATCCCCATGAGATCATCCTGACAGAGAAAGATAGAACGAGGGAGACCAGCAGATAGAAAGAGATCCATGTAGTGAGAGACACAGACACACTGGGTAGGTGGGGGTTGGGGAACCGAGAGAGACCGAGTCAGAGACACAGGCAGACAGAACTGAGAAAAAGGTGGAAGAGAAAGCAGAGCATTATCTGTGTGCAGAGTCCTAGGAGGAACAGCCTGTTTGTAGAGTGATACCTATCAGCTCCCTGGCTGTCTTGGGAGATGTTACTGCACTGTGGTGTACTTTACCCAGATAAAGCATCCCTGTGTCGCTGATAGAAAGACTCAGACAGATAGTGGCAAGGTGAAAGGGAAAGACACAGAAAGACTGTCAGACAGATTGACAGACTAAAGATTGGTGCAGTAACAGACTGCCTCTTTTAAATTCACGTTTCCGGATAATGGACAAGATTCTGCTGGATATATAATTTGGAAAAATCCTTGCATCAACACTGACACTATATGACAGACAGTGCAGGCACTGCTAGCATCTGGTCCCAGAAGAAATCAAATATTTTTGCTGTGTTGTACAGAACTTTAAAGTGTATTATTTGAAGTCTAAACCGGGTATGTGTATACAAGAAAATCCAAATGCATGGGGTTAAGGATTTAAACACACATGTTCTACATATACTGTGTGTTGCTTATGTTTTTTTTCTGCTTGTGTAGTTGCCCTCACATAGAGTCTTGACCCTGTTTTTCAGCAATGTGCAGCAGGCAAGGAGAATCTCATAATCAAATCAGAAAGTGCACAGTGTTTTTTAAATATGGAAAGTCATTTTTGATGTGAAACCTCTGGGCATAAACCTGGAAGTTGGTTGTCACTTTGAGACTTTGTGATCTCCCAGACTATACTGTTTAATGTCCCCCAGCCTTTTCCCCCCTTCTGATGATTCACCCTGCTTCGTGTCTGCCTTCCTGCCTCTTGCTTGTCTGTCCCTTAGTCTGTCATGCTGCCTCCTGTGGTCCTGGTTGAACAACCCCAGATTAATATCAGCACATCCACTGCCTTAGCAACTGATTTACCATATCCATTGATCCAAACCTTGAGATGTCCTGAAATTGCTGAATTAATGGCATGAAAGGCTTATAAAACTACATTATCTAAGCTTCACAATTTGTGTATGCTGGCAAAAAACAAAACAAAATAAAAAACACTGCTCAAGGCAAAACTTTTAAAATCTGTTATCTAACAGGGTTGCATTTTTTTTTTTTTTTTTTTTTTTTGAGAATCAAGTAAACATGTGATGATATGATATAAGAAATTTTTTTTTAAAACCACTGAACTGGAACTTCTTATTCATTTAGTTAGGGCCTGGTCTTGTTAGGCCAAAAAGAAAATTCCCTGTGACTTTAACAAAGACGACTGGGAAGTGTCAAGACTTGCTTATTGAGGGACTTATAAAAAAAGAGAGAAAGCAGTTGCTAAGCAAAAATAGAGCCTTTGTCAGATTTCTCAATAAAAAATATGAAAGACAGTATCTGGATATTAGCTAACTTTTCTAAACACTGTTTTGTTGCCACACTGATTTTGCCACTGTACAGTTTTAAAACATTTGTGATCACAATTATTAAAAATATGGATGCTTAACTGGTTCTAAAGGTCCTGGTTATACAGACATTGTTGCTCTGCTTTCATTTCTACAGATATAATTAACACATTATTTAATGGCTCTAATGGCACTACTAATTTTAGTGTAGTGAAACTCTCCAACAACACTGTCACTATCCATCTAGAACAAATCCAATCATTACGCCAATACAATTGGAAAGCTGCACACACAGACAAACACTAAAACAGCAACCAACCCATAAATAAAATGACTTTTTTACACATTCAGCAGCACACAATCGCTGCAGTATTATTCCATGTTCCTTGTAAGTCTATTTTGGTTTCCACAAATTTTTTGGAGGGGTAGCTTCCTATTAGCTGCTAAATGCCTCATTGTTTTCATCGGTTGATGCTAATTTTATCAACTGTGTCAAACTGGAAAGGCGAGGAAGAGTGGAGCTAATTTGTTAAAAAAAACAAACTGAACACAGGTGAGAAGTAATCAAAACAAAGCTGTAGGTAGGCTGGAAACTGTAACACCAGGGCTACGTCCACACGTACCTGGGTCACTGAAAACGGAGATTTTTAAAAACTCCTCCCAGGGTGGAGATTTTCGAAAACTCAGTTTTACGTGTGGGCGAGGAAAACGGAGAAAACGCAGCGTCAAAGGTGTGCGCCTTTTTTGACATCACACTGTGCGCCATGTTATTGTTTCGGTGAAATTCTCTGCAGTGCTTAAATGCTTACATATACACACACAGTTTCTGTCCCTCCACACATACGACTCAGTTCTGCTTCAACGCGCCATCCTTGTTTACTCTTTCCCGCCCAGGCTTCTAGACTTCTGATTGGCCAACATTTCTACACGGTTAGGAATATATCGCCACCTGTTGCTTTGGCATGTTCCTAGCAGCGTTTTCCTTCGTTTTTGCATTTACGTGTGGACGGGATTTTTTTTTAAAAATGAAAACGGAAAATCTCTGTTTTCAAAAATACCCCTGGACGTAGCCTAGGAAGAAATGCAGCATCAGGTTAAGGTTCTCTGTTCATTGCCACAAGTCACTCCTCTCATATTACACATAATCATGTTGTTGTTAATAAACAGTGTTGGGCTAATTACTTTGAAAAAGTAATTAATTATAGTTACTCGTTACTTCTTCAAAAAAGTAACTGAGTTAGTAACTGAGTCACAATATTCTAAAAGTAATTAATTACTTGATAAGTAACTATTGCGTTACTTTAAAAAAAACACTTAACCCTCTGGGGTCCAGGGTATAATTGGCCATTTTTGACTGCTTTTGATTTTACCTCTACATTTCACCTTTAAAAACTATTTACTTTGCCTTGTTTGGTATCATTCTTTTCAGCACAACCTCAAATGTCTGAATTTAAAGTTATGTTTTCATTTTGACATACTGTATTAACATAATTGATCTAAAATCAGACAAAAAAACATAAAATCCAAGTAGAAAAAGTAATATTTTTACTGTAACAACCACAAACATTTTTCTGCTGTCTTTCTCTCTCTCTCGCTCTCTCTCTTTCTGCTCTCTCTCTCTCTCTCACTCGCCGTCTCTCTTTTTTTTTTTTTTGTTTGCCTGTCCCGTTTGGCTCTTTTGCCATCAGAATTATTGTCTGAAGGCGAAGAAAGATGCCCAACGGATTTACTTTACCAAATGGACCATCCCAGCCTCGCCGTAATGGTCTATTTGATTCACCTTTTATTGTTTATTTTATTTTATTTTCACTTGCTAAATACGGGACAGACTTGACTGGGGAAAAGAAACGGGGAGAAAGAAAGAGGGAAAGAAAAACAGCAGGGAAGAGGAAAGGTGATAAAGGGAAAACAACAAAAACCAACAAATTAAGCAGACAAAAAACACATATATCAATCACCTGGATCACCTGTTGAGAAAGAAAAAAGAGAAAACAAGCAGAAGAAAAAAAAAGAGCAACATAATAAACAACATCACGATGATCTATGGGAATATAACAGTAAATACTAAATATTAAACATTATTGTGCAGCACGTAAGATCGACAGCACACAGTGTGCTTTGAGGTAGGAGCCAAAAAGGGTGTAGTTTGTGTGTGTGAGCATCCGTGTGTACACCTGTGAGCATGAGCGCGCTTGTATTTAAAAGGTTCCTTCATGTAATGATCTGCTAGAGGGTGTGGGGAGCCACAACCCCGTCCTCCAGGGCATGAAGCAGGTATGGAGGAGATCAAAACTCCAGACATCCAGAGGCCCCCAGAACACAAGAGACCAAGGAAGACCAACAGAGGGGCAGCCGCGCCACTGTCCCAGAAAGAGCTGAGGAGATCTCGCCGTCACTCCTAAAACTTCCCCCTCTTCCTAAACAACCAAATGTCATGTTGCCATATCATTTTTTGATTGGTCGACATGGTACATTTATCCACCAACACGAAAGGGCTGTTTTTTGTTTTGTTTTTGTATTTTTTGGTCTTAAGCAGCGAGTGCTTGCTAGCGCTGTCCTTAGACGTTAAACGTGACGAAACTATTGAGGAAAAAACGCCGCGTATATATTGTTTATCATGACTCTGGTTTTATGTGGCCTATCAACACAATTTAAAAACTGGTATATATATCGCATTGTTGCTTTGTCATCCTAAAGTGGTCATGTGATTGGCTTACCACGACTACTTTATTCTTTCTCAGTCAAACAGCAGCACCCATGCGATTGTTTTGCCCCATTAGCTCCAGGTGTTGTGCCAAAAAGTGATCGTGATTGCTGTCCGCGGCAGCTTAAAGCTGTTGCACCCAGATTACTTGTGCAGACAGCTACTTCCGTGCAACTGATATAAGATGCATTAGGCTGAACACAGCTTCAGCCGTCTGTTTGTTGAAAAATAGTAATGCGACCGCGCCGCATTTTCTTGTTAGTAACGGTAACGGCGTTGTAACGATAGGAATAGTAATTAGTGAGATTACTCGTTACTGAAAAAAGTAACACCGTTAGTAACGCCGTTAGTTGTAACACCGTTATTCCCATCACTTTTAATGAAACACTGAATGAAACAAATTAGCATTAAATGTAAAATTAAAAAAGAAAATCCTTCAGCAGATGATTCCAAACATGCTAATCCAGGTCAAAAATGAGCAAAACTATACAAGTGGTAAGTATAACAAGATTGTGTACTTGCTTTAAGAAAGAAAACACTTGACTAAATTGATTGAAAAATAATCTGTGCCTTCTTGTAGTTTGCTTGCTACTACCTCTTCTCGCTCATTTTCAAACATTTCTACAATAAGATGTGAATCAAACAGTTATTCAGTCAGTGTCTAGAAGATCAGAAGCTGAGCTGATGTGGAGAGTTAATTTCATGGGCAATGTGCTCTGCTGTGTTCGCTGATTGTTTGTAGACCATTGTACCTGTCAGAATTTCTGGAAAACTCAATTGCATCCCATGTTTCTTATATTATCTTTTTTTTTTTTAATGTGGGACTCATAACAATGGGAATTTTCCAGTTTTAGTAATTAAATAAAAATGAGCTTTATTCAAATTTATTTGACAAAGATTTATTTTACTATTCGCTTTGCTATGTATGGCTGTCCAGTGTGGGTGCATTTGTGTGTTTTTTAACTGAACATACTATGAAAAGTATCAGGTAGAGTTGGTATTGGGATGGAAAGGTGTGTCATTTTACAAGGTGAAATCCTGACAGGAGAAAGATACTTTCAAAAGCTTGGATATGATCAGATTTCCTCTCTACACTCTTGTAAGCCTACACTTGGAAGTAATAATAATCTGACAATTGGAAATGGGCACACACACGCACGCGCGCACAAGCATACTCGAATACACACAGGTATAACAGAGGCCCAAAACCGACGACTCCACAGAGAGAAGTGAAAGTGCCTAAAAAGAGGTTAAATGACATTACAAAGACAACCCAATTAGATTACGAAAGATATTCTTAACTAAATCTGAAACATAATGATCTGTAATGGGAGTCTTGTGGCTTATAAAAGCCTTTCTCTGGAATAATCAGTCCCTCTCTCATTTTCCATCTTTCTCTTCTAGCCACTCCCTCTCTTTCATTTAGTCGCATACGTAAGACACACATACAGAGGGATTGAGAAGCAGATCTCTGCCTGGAGTCGTCAGCCAACTGTGGCAGCATGTGAGACTATCCTGCTACTGTGTTTGAATTTCAATGGCCAGCCAGATAGAGAGAGATAAAAGTGTCTCATTTTACTCCTCAAGTTGTCACATCGCAGCACTGTCGACAACTAATCGTTGTTTGAAAATTGATTATTGCTCTTAATCATTTTCTTTACCCTATGTCTTGTAGACTGTGCTTCCATGCCAGAGCGAACAGCCGTGACACAAACCATGTTCAGTGGATCATTAGCCTCCTGCATGCTGTAGCACAGAGGGGGTGAGCGGGGAGGGGACCGGTGTCCTTGTGTTTATCTGCTCGTTTATATCTACATTTCCATGTCTTTCCGTTCACCCTGCTGACCTGCACATGAAAGCAAACTTCTTACACGTCATATTTCTTTGATGCCTACAGTATGCATTATCACAGATACTGTACTGTCCCAGCCATAAGTACGAGTGTGTGCGCGCGTGTCTGTGTGTGTTGTCTCAGCATCAGCAAGCAGCACACACGTTGCAACGGAAAGTGTCGATCCCAGAGCATTTTCTGCTTGCTCCATAAGTTTCTTAATACAGCATCAATGGATTCAGCGTTTAATCTCCAGCTCGCAGTAGCTGCTCTCTTTCACCTTAATGCGTTCTATTTCTAACACTCGCATTCACACATATACTCTCGTGCCCCCTCATATTTATCTCACACTCCCACTCTATTAAACTCTGAATGTGGTGACACCAAAATTCGGCTATTTTGGTGTAGTGTTTTTATCAGGAACAGCTACATGGCTGGAACCAGTGGTGTGTGTGAGTATATGCCACTTTGTGTGTGCAATTGAAAGTGAATGTGGCTGTATGGATTGTGTGTGTCTGTGTGTGTGTGTGTGAGAAAGAGGGAGAAAGAGAGATTAGCAAGATTACAAATTCGTCCTCATAGTCTCTATGCTACCATGGTGCCATCTTCTGGTAGTGAAATACAACAACCAACCTCTGTTCTATTAATTATGCAGCAAACTGACTGCAGTTATGCATGTTTGTACTCAGAATGCAAAGAATGCAACATTTAAAACATGAAATTAAAATTCAATTCACAGATAAGTAGAAAAAGAGTTTAATATAATGACAGGCATCATTTGAAAATAATGCTGAAACTGGGTTTAACATTTCACGCTCATAGTAAGTGCACTCAATACAATACACATTTTATATTATAAGGCATTACTGTACAGTCTGTGGAATATAGCAGCTTGCAGAATCTTTTAGTGTGCACACATTCACACACAGACCATTTTTCTCACTCATGCAAAAATAATGTAGCTGTAAAGCCATCTCAATCACTGACACTGGAAAAAGAAGTGTGTCAAGTTGTTTCAAGGGCTGTTCAGTCATCACAGTGAAACCCATCACAGACAGTAATGTTACAAAGACCACATCCCATCCACAAGAGTTGGAAACAGCAGACTCTGACACGCTAATATCTAGGGTGGAATTAAAATAAGGGTCTGCCAAGGTATGAGAGTGGATTCAGTTCTGGTTTAAACGTGCACAGGCTCACAGGCAAAACTCACTCTCCCTCTGCACATACACAGACATAAAAAACAAACATAAAAAACAGACATACCAATGACTATTCAACTTTTTTTTTTAAACGAAATATTATATTCTGTACAGAAAGAACTTTTGTGCACACATAAAAGGAAAAAAAATACATGTTTTTCAAATCCTGTGAAGACTGGGTAACCATACACTCATTTTTTTTTACACAGAAAGCAAAGAGCATCTTTCAGTCAGGTGTATTGTGTTAGGAGAAGATGCAGTTTATTTAGGTATTTCTGTTTATTTGACACCACAATGAAACAGAAATGTGGCTAAAAGCTAAAACACAGAGATAGCACACTTTATATCCACCCCAACATCTGAGTTCCCTTATAATAGATCTATAAGACCTAAATGAATTAAGAGTGTCACAAACACACTCATTAAAATAGTATGTACAGTAAGGACCACTTTATCAAAGCTCGTCATAGTGTCCTTAACGTTGCCCTACCACTGGATAGTTTTCTAAGTGGCCCATTGACGTACTCTACAAAAGCAGCTGCTGAACCACCGAATTTGGTATTTAAAATATTCAAGTAATGCCAGGAATCAAGAGTAATTACATACACACATACACAATTTATGGTGGAACTGCTACCCAAAGGAAAATGTGAATTGGATAAAAAAGATATATACATATATGTGTATGTTTGTCTGTTCTGCTCCCAACTCAGTCAAAGCCATACTTTGTTGTTTCTTGACTTTCTTACCATATGTCTAAGATAAAACATCCACTCTACTGCCATCAGTGCCTTTTGGAATCTGAATATTCTTGTTGATACTTTAAATATTACATCATAGTGTAAGTACATCCTTGGATCAATTTCCTATTGATCTGGACTGTGTAAGTATGCAAAACATATAAACCAGGCATCCTGCGTGCACCACTGGTGGTCTTGGTCAGATTTAGTCCCCCAAACTTTTTTCATTCTCGGTTACGTTTCTAGACAGTGTTGGGGTAATATTTGAAAACCTTGTAGATCCATTGCGTGTAGAAGGGCACGTTAATGAAGATGCTAGGCTGGTTGGCCCGAGCACAGCCTCTGCCATGGACACTTACTCCAACAATAACCCTGATATACCCATCCTGACACACCAGAGGGCCTCCATAGTCCCTCTGCGAAAAAAAAAGAAAAAAAAAAGAAGAAAGATTAAATTTATAGCACATTTTTCTTTGTCCGTAGTTTTAAACAGCTAACATTAATGTTTTACGTTTCTGACACTCAAATGAAATTGTTCTGTTATAGATATTATATCCAAACATGGGCAGCTCTTTTCTAAAGCCAGAAACCACAAAATCAAGTCTTTGATAGCTGATGAAATTTAGCGCAACAGTCTCCAGCTGCTCTATTTACAACTGACTGAATACTAAGCCCACGGATTCACATAACATTTGTCTGAGATTTAGATCAAACTGGGCTTTGGAAGCACTGTGTTAAACAAAGGCGCTAATGCCCACGTAGATTCACACTGGGAACAATTACTTTATCCATAGGAGTAAAAGCCTGTTCTTGTTTACCAACACGGTTTGAGTGCACTGTATGAATTCTAGTGAGCACTTTTCCTTCTGATCACTAAAACAGTTATTTGCCCTGTGTGTAAATACCAAAACACTTCTTTAGGAAAACAATACAAACTGTTTACAACAGTTTACCTCACACACTCCCTCATTCCTCTTCCCTCCTGCACAGATCTTGTTGGTGGTGATGTGAAGGTTTCCTCTGTGCATTTCTCTACACCGGTTATTCCTGACAATGGGCAGTTCCACTGCCTTTAGCATATCTTCATAGCCAGTGCCTGAAAGAGTTAAAAATTGCACTTCATTGCCTGTGTTTTGTTGTAGTAAATATAATACAGTGCAACACAATGTTAAGAAGAACCCAGGGTTAACATATTGCAAGCATAAGAACCAGAAAATAGGTATGTATACTATAATCCAATATATAATATTAGTACCTTTGGTCTCTCCCCATCCATACATTTTACATATTGTTCCTTCTGGGATGCTGCACCCAGCCACAGGTAGCTGAATCGTATGGACATTGTCTGCAGGAAGGGCAGGCCTGAAAAACATATTTACAAAATATGATTAGCATCACAAGTACAGAAAAATATATCAATATATCATTGAGATTATTTTTCCAGGCACTCACTTAGAGAGCCTTAGGAGGGCTAAGCTGGAGCCCTCAGGGCCACATATTACATGGGCTATACTGACTTCCTGCCTCTTAGACCAGTCAGGAGCGCCCTCTCGAATATCAGAGACCCCCAGCCACACTCGATACTCGCTGAGGTTCGGAACACTGAACAGGCACAAGAAAAAGTTAATACAGTTGGAAATACTGCACAGTTATCATTCTTCGGGTTAAAACTGCTCAAATCCTTTAACTTTTTACCGCCCTACTCCAAAAACCAAAAAGGGAGACAACATTACCATGAGGAGAAGCACTCTCTGTCAGTAAGCACCCACTCGTCTCGTATTAGTGAACCGCCACACCAGTGCATTGATCTGAGAACAGCACAAAACACAAATATTATATTGAGGTCAAATCTATGACATCCCACAGCATACATGACCTGAAACTGCGCCACTTTGGGGAGAAAATCTCGGGGAAAAAGCTTGTAATCATACTATGACAACCTGACAATACAATTAATAGAATCACATCACAAGCTCTTCGTCAATACATCTGAAACTTCACCAATATATAAGCACACAACTAATAATTATGTTCTAGACAGTCATTGTATTTAATGAATCTGGCTTAATAGGCTAATCCTTATGTTGTTCAGAGAAATAAGAGTATTATAAGTGAACTTCTTACAGTGGTAATCTGTTTTCTTAACCCTGTTTCTTTTCTATATGTACATGCTGACTGATCATAAATGTCAAGGATCAAAGCAAAAACAAACATATGTTGTACATAAATCCTAAAACCCAGTCGACAAGATAAAAAGAAAAAGAATAAGCAACCCTTCAGATTTTTTTTAATCAATTCAAGAATAGTCTGGGCAGGATCCTCCACTGTTCTTTAGTAGAGGAAAATGTGTCGAACGCTAAATCCCATACCCTTTCTGTATGCTGACCATCCAGCTGCCTTCTGATATGCTCATTGGACTTCCTCCTACGATCCTCGTTGTCTTATGGACAAAACAGCTCACAGAAGCCTCCTCACCTGGAAAGTGAGAGCGCAAATAAAATATACATTAAATTTTAGCCATAAAGACACGGTCACAGACACAATGACACTGTAGTTAACACGGACATATATTGTTTACATAGTCACAATACAAGAGGCACTCGAGCTGCCTAACGACGCAGCTCAATCATCATCATAAGAACATTAACTGATGAGGCCGATAATTAAGGTGATTACTGAAAATGTTAACAGAACCCATTTGTATTCTGAACTCTGTATGTCAAGAGAGCAGAGGATTCATCATTTGTTCTTCAATTACTATGTGAAAAAGAGTACAAAGTAACACAGAAAGACCAACAGAGACACACAGAAAGGGAAACAGATGCCACCACAACCTCATTATCTCATGCATCATTATAGCTGGACATAAAAAGCACCCCATCAAGTTCTGTAGCCAATCAAATACAGTTCAGCAACTGAGCCACTCGCACACACAGGCAGACAGATGAGCACAGAGAGACTCTCACCCAGTTGGATGGTGTTCTGTGAAGCATTACCTGCAGAGAGGCAAGGAGACAAGCAAGTGATCAGGGCGCATTAACTCATACAAGGTAAGAGCCAACCTCACACAGGGGTGTACATTTCACAGTGAGCATAGAGCAACAGCTACCAGAGCCAATGAGTTTGTTTTCCATGTCATGTTTAATTGAATGCAACACGCCTTAAAAGGGTTGCAGTGTGTCTGTAGGTTAAAGCTGCTTCCTAATTTTAGATTTTTAGATGTAACAGACGCCACAAGAGCACAACTGCTTATGTTTTATTTATATACTTTAAAGCACTTTTCTCATAGTTTTAAGGTCGGGAGTCATGAATTCATTTATATTCTGATAATCTGCTCATGTCAAGTAATCAAACATGGATGCATTATTCACACCACTAATGGAGGCTCGGCAAGATAACAGATGGTAAGGATAATATATTAAATAACAAATCAGAATTGTAACACAGTTATTTACAAAACAGTAAATGAGAAGGAATCCTAAAACGTGAAATACAACAAGGGTATGGTCTTGTAGTTAAAAGTTTTAAAAAAAAGTGTAAAAAAGAAGAAAAAGATTCATAAACTTTTATAAGCTAGTTGCAAGCATGATGCCTCTGGCTCCATACAAAAACCCTCAGGCTTCCTGATGACTATGGATCTCCTGTGAGTATAGACAGACTTACCCACTCCAAATTATTCTCCCTCTCTCTCTCTCTCTCTCTCTCTCTCTCTCTCTCTCTCTCTCTCTGTGTGTGTGTGTGTGTGTGTGTGTGTGTGTGTGTGTGTGTGTGTGTGTGTGTGTGTGTGTGTGTGTGTGTGCGTGTGTGTGTGTGTGTGTTAGAGTGAGAGAGAAAGAAACAGAAGTGAAAACAAAAAACACTAGCTCAGTCTTTTCTCTAGGACTATGATAAAGCTTCAATTACACATTATCTAAGTGACTTTTATGTTTCTGTGTGTGTGTCAGTGCTCATATTGTATGGATTGACACTCACATGGTTTCACATTGCAGTAGTCCCAGGGTATGGCAGAATTGTTGGTGTAACACCAGGGACCATGTTTGTCTTTATCAGGATTTCGACAGTAGTTTCCTTCCAGGCCAGCCGTCGGCATGCCCCTCTCACCACTGAGCAAACACAGAAACCCGAATGATCCCTTAACAAATCTTTCATCAACATTTATTAAGCCCCAAAGACAATGTGAAAACAAAAGAAACATCTCCTTTGCTTTCGTTCTTTCTTTTAGTTTAAGCAGATAATTTGTCTTGTTTTGACAGTTAAAAAAAGGATTTCTACTGATTTATAACTATGTGTAAAAAGCTGAATGAATTTAGCCAGATAGGATTTGGACCGTTAAATACACAGCTGTGTAGGCTCTCTCCCTCCAGACAAGATAATGAGGTGATTTGCAAAGGAATTACTCACTTAGACAGCATGCTCCCACCTACATTCACATATCTAATACTCGTGCAGACGTATCCCACACATGAAGCATTCTCGCTACAATTTTAAAACCACAAACTAAATCCCTTCTCACACCAAATTCCTTAACTAATAAGGTGGTGAAATCATAGCAATCAAGGGTTTAAAATTCATGTTTATTTATATTATCCTTCTGGTGTAGCCAGCTCTCTCTCTGACTTCCTAACCCCAGCTTTTGACCCATTAGAAGGAGCCATACAGTGGGGTTGAGTGGCTTTGAAGTGTTCCTGTAAAGGAGCGAATTTAGGGTCAAGGGTGAGTTGTAAAGAGTGCATCGCCCAGCCAAGTTATCTCTGGGAGTCTTTCTTGCTCAGCTGGGTCATTTTCAGGAAAACGCTTCTCAAGCCATAAAAAAGCTGTAGGGGAGGCTAGGAGTTGTTTTCTCCTCTGAGAACAAGTGGCTTGCCTTGACTGACTAACAACAGCGAGACTTAAGTAGAGGTCACTTACAAAGTGCCTCCCTAAAACAACACCATGTTTCAGATTTGCACACATGGTTCTAGAAAACTCAGATACACTTGCATAGCAGGACTGTCGTGCACAAGGTCGTCTTCTGTTCAAAATTTGTGTTTTCTTTCTTCCTCTTGTCTCACTGAGTGCCTTAAAATCTCTTACACTTTGTTGGGGTCTGTGGGTTAACATGTTGTGGACCGGTGTGACAATTTAAATGTCTATTTTAGCCAGTAGTGCTTGTCTACAGTTTTATTAATGGTGCAAGTCTGTTTTCTACATCATAGTGAAGTTTGGGAAAGTGATTAGGAAGTAGCAGAGATCCAGTGGGCCGACCTGTTGCTGTGGTCTCTCCAGGGAGCACAGGGCAGGTTTGATCTAGTCCTTGACTGCTGTCCTTGGTAATTTTCTCCAAATCTTTCATAGCAGTCTGGATTTGGACAAAATGAGATAGAAGAATTAGATAGGCTGTCTGGACACATACTGCGTGTGCAAACAAATAAGGGCTTTAAACAAAAACATGCAAAACAGTCTCTATAAATGTACAATTATGCGTGTGGTGCTGTTCAACTGAAAAGCTAGAGTAAAAAAAAAACTGTGAATTGTGTTCAAATATGAGCAAAAGAATACACAACCCTTAGCTGAGCTATCGTAGTTGTTGTAGTGGTCCTACTTTATGCTTGGCTGGAAACACAAAAGTAATCCTTGACAATGATAAATGAGAAAAATACTGCCGTTCATAATTTTTTTTAGCTGTTTGTTACCCTTCATTTAATTTACAGTATTTTGTATATGGGAATGTATTGAATTCTCAAGCGTAAACCACAAGATAGCCTCAGAGTGGTTTTATAATTCCAATTCAAGCCCACTCAGTCTCGAAAGAATATCCGTTAAAATCCCTTAGGGAATCTGAATTTGCCTACTCAGCTATAGATCTGCATGTAGAACTTCTAAATCTACCTCGAAAAGAATCTCAAATGGCACTAATCTTTCGATCTTTTTTTAGTGACCAGTAAGAACTGACCATCCTGAGTTGCTGTCAGATTTTATTTGTGTGATACATGGTGGTCAGTCCTTCCCACACTCTTACAGGGCAACAGCTTTCCGCTGGGATGTGTGTGGTTACAAGATCTCTCTCAGAATATGCGCATTTATCTGCTTCCGATGGAGAGAAAATTGTCTTTTCCCTTGCTCCTGTCAAAGCCAAATAAATCCGTTGAGTCTCTCACCGCTGACAAGCCTGTTTTGGGTGCCACACTGAGGGATATTAATGCAGGACATTGTGCGGACTCTTGGGTCTGTAGTGAAGCACCAGGGGAATTCTTGGCCATCTGGATTTCGACAGAAGTTCTCTCTCAGGTCCCTGGAAAACACAAGAGAAAGTCATGCTGTAATCTGCTAAAATGTAAGTGCAAGGGTGAGTGAGTGGATGGTTGTATCATGTAAGTTTCTGACTCACTTGCAGGGGTATGCTTCAGGCAGGAATGTATGGTTATGGGGATACTGAGAGTCCCAGCGCTGGCAGGTAAGTCCAGTGGGCGTCATATCTACTGCTCCCCTGTAACCCTCTCCTCTGCCCTGGTAACACTCAGTTGTTTCCACCACATTACTTTTAGGAGGGGTTTCTAACAAATATAGACAAAAAATTAATAATAACACATGTTCTTAAACAAACCAAAAGGCAAACCAAAATATAGCAAGGACAGTATAGTATATAGAAAGCTTAGTAATTTAGGCTCAAGATCTTGTGCTCTTGCAACTAAAGATGTTTCAGCATAACCCCCAAAAGTCAATCTTTATTTACATATGTTAGATAAACAAATCCTCTTCGATATGAGGATTATCTCTGGTATATGAGGAGAATTAAACACTACCAACCACAACTGAGGGCTAACCCAACTCTTAAAATCGTGGTTGTTTCCCTCAACATATGTAATGCTGAAATAAAAAAGGAATTTACGCATAAGGCAATATGAAATGCATATGAAAATTAATTTTAAATGCCTCAACTACAGTGTATAAATGGGGCCAGTGTTGCCAACTTAGCGACTTTGTCGCTATATTTAGCGAGTTTTCAGACCCCTTAGCGACTTTTTCTCTAAAAAAAAGTCGCTAAAAAAGACGTGAAAGCGCATATCACTTTTACTCTCAACAAGCAGCGGGTGCTGTAACGCAGTCAGTTCTTATTTTACTCTTTTACTCTTATGCTGTTTTGTGGATCACAAGGTTTAATATAATTACTTATAAACACACACACACAAAGTAACTCCACCAGAGTGCCTATTTCGGGTCACTTTTGCCGGTCCAAGCCCGGGTAAAGGAGCAGGGTTGGAATTGTGACATTAAAAAAAAACAATAATTGCTAAAAGAAATTTAATTTGTAGTTCTAAATAAACTCTAAATGCATTTAGGACGTTTTTTACTCACTTTATGTCTCTTCCACGATGTTATTTCTCTCTCCAACGACATAGGTTAATATTAGATTAGCATGACCAATTATGCAAATTAGGCGATAACGTCATTTAGCGACTTCTAGCGACTTTTAGGACAACCAATAGCGATTTTCCTTACTGAGGAGTTGGCAACACTGAATGGGGCTAGTTTGAATCTGCTCAAATTTACCATTTATGATTGCACTAACATAGAAAAAAAGACAGTGTGAAAAGTTTGGCCACCTAATTTACACTGTGCACAGAGATGGTGAAGAACTGATAAAAGCTTATTTAGTTTAAATGGTGTATGAAGAAATTTTGAAAACAATTGCTGTGAGTTACAGATCAGTGAAATGAGAGCGGTAAGAGAAAAAAAGTGATGAAAACTGAATAAATTATGGTAACTTTGAACTGTATAGAAAGTTGAAAAACCCCCAGGAGGTTTTTTATTTGCCTGAAATTTGTATATCGTTCTCCATGAATGATTTTCCAGGAAGATGTTTCAGGAACTTCCACAGGGTCAAGGTTCTGCCACTGTTGTAATTTACATTTTCACACGAAACATAAACAAATGAGTCTACCAATATATCAAAATATGTTAGTCTGAATGCCATCCTCTGCAAAAAAAAATTGGTAACTGTGAACTGAAGTCAAACAAAAAGTGTGTTTGTGTAACATTGCTGTGGAAAACATTAATATAATAGATACAATTACACTGATTAATGTTGCATGCTCTGCCATAAAAGTGTATGTATGTTCAGAAAAGTACAGCTTGCCAATGGGGCACTTTTTTGGGGGGTTGTGGGGTAAATTGCCTCCTGGTAAATTTAGACCCTCACTGTGCAGAATTCAGTCTCCCAACTGCCAACACCTACAATTCAGACTGCAACAAACAATTTGCTCTGATGGCAGCCAAATTAGTTGGCCTAAAAATGACACTGTCCTCATCCCCAGGTTTTATCATTCCCTGATCTCAAGATACATCCACTTTGTATTAGTGCACAGTGATGTCAATAGTAGCAAACAGCCAGGATTATAGATGTATTCAGTGTGACAGTGTATTTGAAATGGTGCCAAATACTCTTAGTACACTGACTATCTGACATCAACAGAATAGCTGTGGTTTTGAAAGAATGCAGTTTAGCTAGGCTCAAAAAGATAACCAAGGCACGAAATTGAGTCTGCTGTACTTGTCTTCACGGAGATCCTCATTAGATAGTGCTACAAGTTCATTAATCTGAGCATTACACGACTGTACCCGAAAATGTACAAAGCGCCAGATCTTCAAGTCTCTAAAACAGAGATTTGCTGTGCATAGTAGATGCATAAAAATAGATTTGAACTAGTTTGACAGTAAACAAAAGAAGGGGCCTTATCAAATGAACACTTTATCTGTTTGTCTCTGTGTGCCTTGTTTTGATTAAGACTAACTGGGTCGTAAACTTGGTCTGTTCCCAAAAAGCTCCCATAATAGAGAAAGAGTGAGAGAAGGGTTGAATGCCCTGGGTAGAAGACAATTTTTAGAGAGGAGAAAATAAGGGGGAGAGAACAGTGAATCACTGGGTCCACATGGTGGAGTGCCATCTAGTAAACATGGAGCCAGGACTGCTGATGCTTCTAGCAGGAAAGCAGACTAAAGAGAATAAAGCAGAGTCCAACAACAACACCAGCTCTGTTTCTATTTTATGTTCTTGAAGAATCCAGTGTCTGACTTGTCACTGATTGCAGGGTGAACTCCAAGCACGCAGTGTTTGCTGGTTTACTACAAGTGCAAAGACACACAAAGCCAAAGCCAGATGTGACGCACACACGATCTCTTAAACATCAATCACACCGTTTGCACTAAGTGTATGAGGTGTAAATGATCTGCTTGTAGTGTGTGTGACCCTGGTGTTGTGTCTGCATGTGTAACACGAGGTTAATGTAGAGCAGTAATTCAGACCTGTGCAGTTTGACTACCACACATAAGAGCTGGCATAGAACAATAAACAGAAAGCCAGTGGTGCAGGGAAAAAAATAAACATTCTGGCTATCAGAGAAGACATAACAGAGAGCCAACCCTAAGAGGGAGGGGAGGGGGGCTCTGCATCTGTTTGTGTGGGTGGGTGAGTGTGTGTTTGTATATTCTTTAGCATTAGCCAGGAAGAGGGGAGGAATGGTAAAATGAAAGGTACAGGAAGCAGTAAATTTTGCTGCAGTCAGTCATACTTTGTCGACCCGCACTGAGCAGCAACACTGCCACTAACAGAAGGGCATAGACTGCTCCGTAACATGCATGACAAATGGTAATGGATTCAACCACACACAAACAAACATGAATATATGCTCACCGCAAACTGTGATGTTGCAGTACTCCCAGGGTGTATTTGGGTCTGTGGTAAAGCACCAGGGTCTTTGGCGTCCGTCTGGGTTTCTACAATAGTTATCATCCAGGCCTTTGTCAGGGTACCTAATACAAAACAGGCAGAAAAAATATGTAAGCAGAAACAAGACTCAAAAGCATTGCAAATAAATAAAATATAAAACAACTATCACACACTTGGAGGACTCATGAGAATGTTAACTGCCACTATATTCTGAAAGTCAAGAGATCCATGTTTCTATTTTCCTGCTGATTCACAAGCAGTGTAACTGTAACTGTAACTTCGGTCGTTGCTGTGCTTTTTGGAAGTCGAATTTCCCAGAGGAACCCACCCGAGGGATTAATAAAGTTCTATCTTATCTTATCTTATCTTAAATAGTTGAGAGACAATTCATTGCATGTAACCGACACACTAATAACTCTTCTGAGCTCAGGGGAGTGAGGAAGATAATGAGTTGCACCACTACAGGTGTTCTACAGTAAGTCATCCCAAAGTCCTACATCCCTTCAGGCCTGTAGCCACTAGGCATGAAGTATCAGGCAGTGGGACCCTCTTATTACATTAGTGCTATGAGCAGTCTGGGACCTCGTTTACATAAACAGTGGGATGATTAAGGATGTGTTAACGAGTCCCCACTAATCCAGACCACCTGCCATCCCACTAGCTGTCTTGACACAGATGCACACAGCTGACGTGTACACACCCTTTTTGAAGATCGTGCAACGAATAACAATATAGATTAAAATATATGAAACCTTAAAACAGGTATAAATGAATAACAGCTTAGGCCCAAGTCTGAGAGTTTAAAGCAATTTGGGACAATTAAGTCAAAATGAAGCATTTTCCCAACATATTATTGTTAAATACACACAAAAAAAACCCACATAAACACACACTGGATTCCAATATTATTCCTTCGGGGAAGGTTTTCACTAACTGAATCCAAATCACTTCATCACCAAAGTAAGTGCAGCGAAACTACATTGAATTACTTTATGAACCTTTTAAAACATAATGTATTCTCATGCTATAAGCATGCATGCAAGTAGATGTGATTGAGCTTGCACAAATTTTGTGCGCTGCAGAGGTAAGTGTGTATCTGTGTGTGTGCAATTGTGAGCATCACCTCTTGGGGTGGTACAGGTGTTTGTGTGGGTCATCCAAGTCCCACCGCTGGCATTCTTTTCCACTTTCTGTGTGGTCCATTGGTCCTCTGTAATCCTCGCCAATACAGTTGATACACTCAACTATACAGCAGAAAAACACATGCACATATCTTAGAAAAATGCTAAGTTGATCAATGAAAAATCATATATCCAGAATATAAATGAGAGGTGTGTTTTTTTTAGTAGGATAGCCATGGGCTCACAAAGGAATAGAGCTGAAGATCAAATTGAATACACTTTAGCGTTTAATATTAGATTCCCAAACTGTTAAGCAACATTTTGAACTAAACATTTTGATAACATAATACTTAAAGTGGGATAAGCAACATTTTTTTGTTTGTTACACTAGACAAACAAGTCGTTAACAGCCTTTCACCATACTAGATTTTCAACTGGGCTGTGCAAGAACTGGATTTCTACACCTACTACAGTGGAACCCCGACTTACGAAAATAATTCGTTCCAGAGGGTCTTTCGTAAGTCGAAGCACCTTTTTCCATCGCCTTTTGAGTGAGGCGATGCTGGCTGGAAACGAAGTTCTTGGTGGAGGAAGAGGTGGCGTTTCGTTAAATGGGGACTTTGTAAGCCGGGGTTCCACTGTATATCATAATGATCAGTTTTGGCCAATCAAAGTACTTTATTCTTGCATACTTCAGCTTTAATGAAGACTCGTTATAAACAAAGATATTTAAAATATGGATGCAAACATTAAAAAGTTTCTTGGATAAAGACAAAGCCTCATTTTCTGCCTGGTGAGTAGAATACACTGTCTAGTGTGAACAACAGCAAGGATCCAGATTGGAAACAGATGTTTGTGAGTCCACAGGCTGCACATGTATTTGTGCTTGTACACGCCATGTTTGCGTGTCTGTGTGTATGTTTCCTATTAGGACCACTTAATTTCAGGAGAAACCCTCCCAGTCATTTTTTTACTGGGAGAGCACAGGCTTTTTATCAAAATAAAATGTCATTATCTTTGTTGTACAACTTGTGTCAGTTAAAGAGCAAGAAGGATTCCCATTTTGTCCTACCCAACCACAACCTGGCGCCTCATTAAAGTGATCCAGTGCCATGCATGCTGAGGAAACAACCCCTCTGACAGCATGAATCCCCGAGGATTAGATAACAGAGGTCATTATCATCCCCTCCTTCAGTGCCTGACAGTAACATTGTGCGATATAACATAAAGGCTAAAACATGCTGAGGAGGCCCTCTTCTTTCATCACAACCACATGTATGCCACAGGGATGGATATAATGGCTAACAATTGATGTTGAGTAGACGACAGGGGGATTAATATCCCGTAACATTCCAACACCCGCTTCTTCAGGTTCAAACCCTTTACAAACCCTGAGCCTGATGGAATGAGAGAGGACAGTGTAAACCAAACCACACACCTGGAAACAGCTGCAGCTGGCCTCAGCAAGTAACACACGCACACACATATAGATAGATAGATATCACAAGAGAGCACAGTTTAGGTGAACTTGCTTAGTCCAACTATATGATTGCCTAGTTTGCCGGAGCTCGTTTCAGGCTATCAAGCCTCAATTGATGAGATAATGCAGATTGCAGAATGGGTATTATTTTAACATTAATATGTGCTCATATAAGCACTGATATATTTCTGCAAACGTGTGTGCCTGTGTGTAAAACCCACCTTCTGAACACTGTGGTATGCCACACTCCTCATGTCTGAAGTGTGGCCGAGGGTCAGTGGTAAAGCACCATGGGCCAACAGCAGAGTTGTCTGGGTTGCGACAGTAGTTTTCCTGGAGGTCCGTCTTCCTGAACCTCTTAGACATGAATCTGTCAGAAGCAGAGCTGCAGTTACAAAACAAACACATGTACCAAGACCTGCTGCCAAATACAGCGTTTCGGCTCGCATGCAGAGCAAGTTCTTTTTGAAAAACACCAAAAGGTCACAGTTTGTGGTCTCTGGTTTTAATCTCTGACAGAATGACTTCTCCTTGCTCATTTACAAGAGTGCTGCTCTGTAAACACCACCAGTGGGAATTAACAAAAATAAAAGTTACTGACAACTATGCCAAAGGACTGAATCATCAGTGACACAGCAGTCTTTTTTTAGGGAAAACAGGTTAATACTTAAAAGCAAAGTTAGTTCTCCATGAGGTTGGCGTTGGTGGACGTAACATAAACATACTGACAAATGACTCATATCTTTTACATCAGGGAAGCACATGGCTGTAGTCACCAGCTGTGATGATGGACACAGAAAGCATAGCTTGTTAGACAAGCGGTGTTTTTCCACATGATGGGGAAAAGATAAAGCTATGAAATAGTCCTTCACTAGATTTGGTAATGACAGGTACAAAAATGAGAAGTCTTTGGTGGGCAATCTATGGAGGGGGAAACCTTACACTGATAAAAATGCTATTTGAACTTGTGTCTGTGTGTATGTGCGTGCATTAATCTGTGCTTGCGTGTATGTCAATTTCCCATGTCTGTAAGTGAACTGATAAAACATACAAAGTGCCTGGGTTTAATTACCTGATTTACAGAAAAGTTAATAACGGCCTGATAAAGCAGGTTCACTGGAGGTGCAAACGTACACTGCCGGCTTTGATTCGACACTACAAAGCCTTTCAAAGTCGTTTTAAATCTCTAAGGAGAAAGGGCAGTGGGATTTTTCTTTTTTACTGAAGGTTCAACACTATTCATGTGCTCTTTGTTTTGGAAATCAGGAAATTGGTGGCTATCTTTCAATCTTGGATTACCTTTAAATATGAAAGTGATAAAGAGAATAATGAACAGAATTCCAACAATGTGGAAAAAAGAGGAAAACAGTTTAAAAACAAAAGAGAGAGGAGGTAGCATAGGGTTCAGCAATAAAGTATGGCTAGTGTACAGTACAGTCATCTTTGATTTTCAAGGAAGCACATAGCTCTCTCTGTCGCTATTAAGTCTACAGTGGATCTTAGTCATATAGGCTTAGATTAATGTAACTATATTGTTGCTTACTGGGTAAAAAATTATGCAACTGCACTGTGCAATGTAACCGAGATCAGTGCAAATTTCACTTTTGTCATCTTTTACTGGCATCTTATTATTTTAACTTTTTTCTTACTTTGAAAAATATCTTATCAGCAAAAATAGATTTAGACATTTAGGGGACATATCTAGAACTTAGATTTAACCAAATGTGGCATATGCCAGTAAAAGTAAAATACACACACTTGAATTCACACTACATACACATCTAGATAAACAGTAGGTCCACAGCAGGAAATGATCTGTGACTGTGTAAGGCGTTACAATGAGGTCAGTTCTGATGAATGACTGCTCCCAGGAGCCTAATCAACCCCTAATATATCATACTCATATATACATATGCACACATACATACCAGCCTCTAGCTACTAGCTAATTGCATTACTAGCAGGCCAAAACTAACAGTAAGAAAGAGCTTATAACACTATTTTGTTTGACATTGTGGTGTAAAGTACATCAGATTCTTACTTGTGCTCATGAGGAACAGGAGAAGCCCAGGCCTGGCACAGGATCCCACTCACAGTCACTGACCTCCGCCCCCTGTAACTCTGCCCTGTTCCTACAATGCATTCTCTAACATAGTCTGAAATAAGACAGACACAGAGAATGGTCTTGTAAATGTGATAAGTGCTTTGCATACAGAGCCAGAACAGATAATAGAGAAAACAGACAGAAGGAGATTTTCATCTGAAACACTGAGCTTAACGGAGATGCGACAATGCCAAAAGTCAAATCTGCTTTCCTTATCATCTTTAAAATCTGGACTCAGTAAAAAATATGTTACACAGCCGGCATGTTCACAGTTCACAGTTGTGGTCAGTGTGATTGAAAACGGGTGGGAATTTCCAATATTTACATAAACACCGCTTAATGACAGAAAATGAACCATGATGTGGCCCAACCCAATAAACATGCCAATAGTCCTTGCCCTTCCTAGTCTTCCCCCCAGAGGGTTCCCATCATCACGGAGCTAAAATCACTCTAGCATAAATTGTTATGAAATGGATATAATTTTTTTCTAAAAAATGTAAATCAACAAAACCTCTACAGAAGCAGTGGTGTCTATTGAAAGAAAGGCTACCTCAAGGATGTGTTTTTTCTGAGAGTCAGAGACACTTGTTGTGTATGTATCAGCTGGGTGAGCAAAAACATGGAAATGTAGAGCACCTTTCTTCTCATACAGTTGGTAGTTCATGTTCTGCTGGCTCTGAACTCCTGGTGAGTTCCTGTCGAAGGACAGCCACTGGCATTTCCTGTTTTTATGATCATACACAAATGCTCTAGAGAATAAAGAGGATTGGAAAGGAGGAAGAGAAAACAGGAGGGAGAGTGAGAATAATAATGGTCAGTTTTATGACATCTTGAAGTAAAAGGAAACCAGTAACATGGGGATTCTGTGAGTACACAAAGGTGAGGCCTGCTAAACTAACCATCAAAATTCATGCATCATGCAAACATTAATTAAGTAAGACGAACTGAAAGCCATTCCCATGTTACCAAAGTAATATCCTGAAACTGAAAGGGTAATGACATTAGCATGGACAAACCTGCAGGTAAAGGGGAGCCTTTTGTTGCGGCTGCAGGCTTTAGCACATTTCGATAAGCTCAGCTTCCTGCTTTTGGTCAGGTGGGAGGAATCAGAATGGACCATCAGTTGAATGCTGTCAGTTTTCTGGTAGTCCTGGAGAGCATTTCTTCTGCCTTCTGATACACAATTACAAAATGTGGTCACAATTACTGAGTAGCATTAATTTGACATTTTACATTATTAATGAGACTCAACTATAGGTAGAGAGAGCATCATTAGGAAGGGCCTGATGCTGTTGTGGTTGAACACGGACAGATAGCTTTATGACAGTCTACAGACTTGTCTGGCTCTACATCCATGACAAAAGTAGTCTTAGTCTGCCCATTCTAAATTGTATATATTAACACAAGGGATACTAAATACTACTTCTAGTAATAATAATAATAAAATGAATTCACACAAACAAAGTATTCTTTGTTGTCTGCTGATGAGACTGTCTAGAAAACGTCTCAAACACCTCATTTCTTTTTATTTTGCAAAGAGCCAGACTTTCATTTAATTTTAAGTGGTCTTAATTCTTCAGACTTTCTGCATATCTTTCAGTTTTTTTCTTTTTCAGTTATTTTCACTCCAGTCCTTGTTTGTGATCATTTTCACAGAAATATTTTCTTTTTGTGTGTTTAGTCACTTAACAAACAAAAAAACTATGAATCATTCAACCATTAGAAAAAAAAAGCACTTACACCAAGCAATAAAACAGTATTGTGTCTACATGTAACAGGCAACTTAGCAAAACAATTTAAAAATGCATCTTGTGCACTCTGTAATAGTATTTTTGCACCAACAAGATGATTCCCAAAAAGCTTTTGCATATCTGGCTTGATGTGCACTTTAAAAAAAACTGAGGAAACTGGACAGATGGAAGACAAAAGAAGAAGTCTTTAAAAAAAGCCATGGCCTTAGGGAATGAAAAAACAAAAACAACTGTAAAACTGAAAAAAAAAAAAAAAAAAGACCTGACACAGGACCTGAGAGATGCATTTTGGCCCTTTAGCGGCTCTCTCTACTGCTCACCAAAGCCTCATCTGAAATAGCCTCAGTGGGAGGCTGGCTTTTAAAAGCCATATTTAAGGAAGGGAAACAAGGAGAAAATGCATAGGTAATGTGCAAGAACTGGACTGAATATGAGTGACAAGAGAAATCAGATCCAAATAAATATGGAGGTCAGCAGAGACGTACATTAGTGAGTGTCTACAGCCATCTGTGAAACAGAGTGGATGCTCTGTCAATGTTTGGAGCTGAATGAACGCATAAAAGTACCAACAGATTTTGGTCACCATGGAAAGCATCTGACTAACAGTAGTTTCATTTTTTTAGCATGACAATGATCAAAACTACACTCCCAATGCAGTAAAAGTATACCTTGTAGAAAAACACCATGGAACACTATCAGTCATGGATTGGCCTCCCCAGAGACCGGACCTCAACATTTTTGAAGCAGCATCCATAGAAGAGCTTTGAATGACCTACACGAAGCCTGGAGAACTATTCCTGAAAACTACTTGCAGAATTGCAAGACAGCTTGGCTAAAAGAGTTCAGGTTGCGTTGAAGAATAAAGGTGCTCATACCAAATACTGACTTCAAGTTTCTAAGAATCGTGCAAACGCTGTTCTTGCTTTCAAAAACCATATTTCCATTTATGTTTGCAAACGTTTCAATAAATCACTGCACCTATTTCCCCATTTTCCTGCTAAAATATAAAGAAATGAGCAGTGACTCAAGCCTTTTGCACAATACTTTATGTGTGAAGAAGTCTGCTTTAACTGTGCATCCCATTAGGTTTACAGCGTCCAATGGGATGCACAGTCATTTGTCACTGGCCCCAAATGAAATCGAGGCTGACACACACACAAACACATAGAGAACATACAAACAAAAATCGTTGAATCACTTGAAGGGAAGACGTCACACATCAGAGTTGATTTCAGATTCAGTGTCTGGATAGTTTACTATGTGGTAAGCAAGCTGGGGAGCACAGAGTACCAGAGGCCTAGTGTTTGTCCGCTCGTCAGCTTGAGTTGACCGGCTGAGTGCCAAGAAGCAATGAACCGCGAAAGTTGCACTCAGCTAGAGGGTGACTGCACGATTGATTGGATTTTAACAGGTCACTTTAGGTGACAGTGGGTTAGCGTATAAGCAGATGTTTTTTTCTTATCACTTACCCAGTGTTCATTCAGCTAAATTTCAAAGCGATACTGTATAGTCCAATGAGCTCTGGTAGTGAGTTAGAATGAAAAAGCTCTGTAATTGCTCTTAGCAAAAGCATCTCTTTTCACTGAAGTCCAGTCTTAAAAAATACTGCCAGGGATGTGTTTTGACTCTAAGTAACGCTAACCCATAAATCGCGCACCACCAGATTGCATTAATAACACACCTATACAGAGTTAAACACAAGACGAATGTGTTATTATCCGAACATCGCAGCGACAGTAATAAAATCAGATGATTCAAGGCACTCCTAACTCGTGCTTGACAGTTTGTTGTGCAGGGAGCGCAAACCAGTGCGCTCACACGCTGGCTCTGGTGTCACACGTTGGGCAGCAACGGGAGCAGTTGTGAGTAGTTTTCGGCAAACTTACCAGAGCAAGAAACGACGAAAACGAATCCGAAAACGAGCTTGTAAATCCACATGGTCTCGTCACGCAACAACGGTTTCTGGAAACAAGTCGGAAAAGCTGCTCGCGTTGCTGTCGGACTGCAACCAGGAGATGTTGCTCCCACCACTGCACAGATGATGCGTCTTCTCTCTAAGTACTTCCCCGCGTCACCCCTCCCTCCCTCTCCTCCCCTCCTCTGTTCTCTCTCTCTCTCTTTCGATCTGTGAGTCTGCTTATCCCTCCACCCCTCTCTCTCTTTCTTTCTTTTCTCTCATTTCCTTTATTTTAACCACCACCAATTTTCAATTAGTTAAGCACACGCACACACATTGCCATCTCTTCCGTAACAACGTTGAATAACTGATCTTTATATGAGCAACGTGCATCTGCGTCTTCAGACCCGTGGTTTAGGAAATATTACATCCTCTCTTTCTTTTTCTTTCTTTTTCTTCCTTAACACCCTCCACCGAGGGTTACTTTCTTATAATTAAAAAAAGTTTTAATGTCTAGAAGGAAGGAAAAATGATTCTGCTATTGTGGCAAATTTTGGGAAACATTTTCTGCTGTAATCCATAAATTTCATAGACTACGAAGACCTCAAAATCTAATTGAAAAGCAGTGCTACCACAGTTATACATTTGGACAGACTGCAGTATGCGTTCCTACAAGTCTGCAAAAAACCCCATTATTTTAAATGTTTTGTTCTGCGGATTCTTTACCTATCTCACTCTCGCTCACCTTTTACTACTCAGTCATCTTTTTGGACCCTTTTCACTCTGCTTTTTTACAACCTCACCAGGGAACACTGAGTCCAAAACAAAACAGATATCAGCAGGCACTTGTCAACAAAGATAAACCTAATGGGGATGCAAAGGACAGGGAGGTTGTTTATGCTACTTTACTTCTTTCTCTAAGTAGTGAAATTACCGGTGGGGGTGCATGAAGACATTGCATCCATCTCCTGAGTGACATGTCTATTTCCAGTGACGACAGCACAAGACAGCAGGCATGACACTTAGCTGGCTTTTCTCTAAATACCTTCAATGCAGCAGTCACAGAGCAGTCCTTGGATAGGAGCCTGATGAGAAGTGCAGTAAAGAGACATCATGTAAGTTATCACAAGGCAGGGGCTTGCTGCATTATGGGAATTACCGGTATTTTCTTTCAAATCATACCATGTGTGCAAAACAAAAACAGACCAATAGACGAATAAATGTCTAAGGGGAGACAGACTACATCGCTATCTTCTCTTTGGTGCAATGAGTAATACTCCTGTGGCTTCCTGAGAGGACTACAGTCATTTGCAATAATAAACAATCAGGCATGAGTCAGATACTTTCACTGGAGTAATGCTCAAGCTCCCTTTCTTTACTCTCTTTCTTTGTGTACCATATCTCATCTACATCCACATAATATAACTAAACCACACACTGTATGCTTGAGGGAGATTGATTCCAACTTTTTTTTCTCTCTCTCTTTTGTCTTTCCAGAACTCACATTCACACAGATTCAAAAACACGCATGTTCACACATAACGAGCAGCAGATGACTGGATAACCTTTACCAGTTTGAGTTTCCAACAGAAAGACTTCTTCACCACAATCTCATTACTGACTTCTCTTAGCAAGAATCCAGTGGGTGTTTTCACTGACTCCAAGAGCAACAGCTTCTGCTAGAAGATGGAAATTAGAGAGACCCAGTAGCCCACCACTTTCCTCATAAGAGTGCTGTCACCATGCAAGACTCCTGACATCTGTGGCAAGTTATTGGCAGAAACCTATCTTCATCCTGCTGGCAATAGAAGGGGGAAGTTCAATAAGAGATGGAGATGATATAGAGAGTAAAGAAGTTGATATGATACGAGTATAAATGAAGAGTTATGCGATAAAAACCAATTTCTTTATGAGGGAGGTACAATGCAGAGCAGGGTACTGACGGCTGGGCTGTCTTTGTGCATATTTGCGGAGTGTGTGGAGTATTAACAGACTTCCTGCAGATTTGTTTGGAAATTTTGTGTGCATTGTGTTGTGTACTATTATTTCCCCGCAAGTCCCATTACGTGGACATTTTCATCTGCAGCAAATTAGCTGACCTCTAATCATTCCAGCCTCTCTTCCAGATTACAGCCAGTCGGAATGAGAAATTAAAGGAGGGAATAGCGTACCAATGGGGTAATAGTTTGAGCAAGACAGAGAGCGACGTAAAGCAGAAAAGGACTCTGTATGAGGAAATGTGGGAGTGCAGAGGGGAGGTGGCTCAGGTATTTCAGTCTAATTAGAAAAGAGTCAAATTTAGGGGTTGTGTTAGCTCTGTTGGAGTTAGTGATGACAGTGCTGGGGCTAGACTCTGTAAACACAGATACTGTGTCAAGACATCCTCCTTTAAACAAACACACATTTCCTGTTGTCAGTGCATGCGATTATAGTCACTGCTCGTAATTGTGATCCACTGACAGTTACAGGCAGCACAAATAAACTGCACACACACTTCTTGTACAAACAAATAAAAACACAGCGTGTGAGATGAAATGTGTGTGATGCCAGCCCCGCTGTCTGCCTTCAAGTTAAATTTTCATTTGATTTTTATTTCTGACTCTCATTTCAAGGGAAATGCTGCAGAGTGGGCAGCTAACAGAAATGCAAACCTAGAGTTTTAACACATCAGTTCATTATCATGCACAATAGCAAACTGAGTCACCAACATATTCCTAAAAATAGCTTTAAAGAGGATCAGAAAACCATTACAGTTCTAAACCACTCAATACGCCATTGATTTTCCTCTCAGATAATTCATCAGTGAACAAGTGCTTTTGTCATTGCCATGGACATACTGAAACTTATTGATCACAGAAAGTAGAGACCAAAATTTTACATATGACTCATCTTAAACTGCTGAGTCATCACTGAGGTTCATATCTGTAGATGCACCATGGAAATTGCACTTTTTACTCTCTTTTATGGGGAAAAAGTGATGTTAAATTGACTCTTCAGTCGGTTTCTTGTTAGAAAGCTATTTTTCAAACTCAAAAATTTCTGCACTATAATTCCTGTACTGAGAAATATTACTTAAACAATTCAAGAGACCACACTCAGTTCAAGAGCAGAATTCTTGTAATGCCTTTTGTCTGTCACTTCTCCTGTGTTTATGGGTGGTGATGTGAACATTTGAGACTGAGCCTTGGAACAATTCATAAGCAAAATGGCCTTGTGAGTTTGTATATCCACAAAACCCCGAACTGTTTAAATGACACATCCTTTAGCATAGTACACAAGGAGCTTGTGACACAAACACATCAACATCCCACACTGAGTCTATTGTGCCAATCCTTTGACGGCGGATCACTCAAATGTGTGCAGCACAGAAACAAAGTGGGGGAACAAAAACACACAAATGGGTCATGTTTATGTGCTCAGCATTTATTGTAAAGGTCAAGCTATTTAATACAATTGTCATGTTCTTTCATACACATGGTTATTTTTTTTAAACAACCCTTTTGATCAGATGTATCCATTTCTTCCCAGTGGAGCCTCGCTAATTAGATTACTCCGGAAGTGAACAAAGATGAAAATGAAATTTGTCAGTAACCACAGAAAATGAATTTAATTCCCAAGATCCACTTTGATCGATGACGTGATTACAGTAAAAAGTAAAAACTAACTCCAGTTAAACAACAAGAGACTATCCAAAAAACACACAAACATCCACTCCGACCACTACAACAGAGAGTCAAAGTATCAAACTAATGACTTAGAATAGGGGACATTTGGAAGCAGGTCCTAAAATAGTGCCTAAACCTGTGCTTCCTTCTTTCTTAAACATCTGCAAACAGTCACCTTGTCTTGTCTGCTCCTCACTGCTAATTTACCCCCACGTGATTCGTATAGAACTGGAGACACACAGAGGAGGAAAGATGATTGGTTAAATTAAAGAACAGACAGAAAAGCGTCTCCAGGTCAGCAGGTACACTTCATCCCACATGTGTCTGTGTCCGACCTGTACACGTAGTCACTATGTTGTGACTGTCAACATGGCATAGAGTAGGGGAAATTGCAAGCGATCTGTAAGTCTCTTAGTACCTACCTGAGTGATTTGCACACAAACACACATGCTGTACACACAAGTAACTTGAGATGTAAACATAATTCAAAAAGTCGAATGTTCACGCCAGCTCTGTGAGGTCTCTTTGTACCACCTGCCAAAGTTCTACTGCTCCCCCGTTTCTAGCAGAGGGCCTGCTAAATTGTCAATGGGGCAACAATTACAACCAAGTGAACCAAGTGACATTTTCCCTTCCTGTCTGTCTAATATTTTTTTTCATATGTTTTTTAGTTTTCTGAGTGTTGTGCACACATTTTAGGCACGAGTTGAATGGAGGACACCTTTGCCATGATTGCAGTAGCAATATAGGCAAAAATATATGAATTAAATCAAGCTGTGTTGAAGCAGCATTGCATTACATACGTTTTAAAGATACATGTCAGGTAGTACAAGTGTCTATGAGAACTTATCACGGAACTGCTGCAGGCTGTAGTCTGTCTCAGGGTAATCTATCTTTTTGTGTAATGCCAAACTGTCTTTGTGATGCTGAGCTCAAAGCTCTTTGGGACCAGTCAGTCTATTCCAGGAAATCCCATTCTTCTTTTGGCTGAACACTGTCTGTAGCTGCATGCTTTAAGTTTAAAGCAGTGATGCAAATCTATCTTGTCATCTAAATCAAAAGATACTGTGTTTCTGCTTTTTTATTAAACGGTGAAATTGAAAATTCACAGATAACAGCAGTAATTATATTTTGACATTAAAAATATCATTTCAATTAAACAGATTATGTGTACTGGTGGATTAGTTATTATTAATCGCTGGCTCTCTTCCACAGCGTGTCTTTGTTTGTCTTTGTCTGCCTCCCTTCACCTCAACACAGCATGTGGCCTGAGCCTGGTTCTGCTGGAGGTTTCTTCCTGTTAAAAGGGAGTTTTTCCTCCCCACTGTCACCATGATGCTTGCTCATAGGTGTCATATTATTGTTGGGATTTTCTCTGGGTTTTTTGTATTATTATGGGGTCTTTACCTTACAATATTAAGAACCTTGAGGCAATGGTTATTGTGATTTGGTATATAAATAACATTGAGTTTAAATGAATTAATTTCGATATTACAGAAATATAAGAAATGATTTTGATAACCAATACTGTTATTTACATTAGCCCAGTGGAGTCAGACAACTACCACTCTCCTGGCAACCTCCAAACCCAGCCTCATCCATCAGATTTCCAGATGGAGAAATGTGATTCATCATCACTCTAGAGAACATCTCTCGGCTGCTCTAGAGCTCAGCGGTGGCGTGCAATACGCCACTGCATTTGAAGCTTTGTATTGTGCTTAGTGATGTAAGGCTTGGATGCAGCTGCTTGGCCAAGGAAGTTCATTCCAAGAAGATCTCTACATACTGTTCTTGAGCTAAACTGAAGGCCACATGAAATCTGCAGTACACTATGCACCTCAGCATCAGCTCATCCCGCTCTGCGATTTTACTTGGCATACCACTTTGTGGCAGAATTGCTGTCGTTCCCAGTCCTTCCAAACAGGAATAATTAGTAGGGAGGAAATTTCATAACTATCATGGCACGATGCTGGAATTCACTGAGCTCCTGAGAGTGACTCATTTTTTCACAAATATTTGTAGAAGCAGTCTGCGTGCCTAGGTGCTTGATTTTATAAACCTGGGGCCACTGAAGTGATTGGAATAACTGAATTCAATAATTTGAACGGCTGAGTGAATACTTTTGGCAGTTTAGTGTAGGCATGATACTTCATATCTTGAGCCTGAAGATGCACACGTACACCAACGAGTTCTACTCTCCTCCACCTTTGGCATATTACCTACATGATCTCTAGCCATATATATAAAATGTAATCAGGTGTAACAGTGGTGTCCAGCTTGGCCACTGTATTCAAGATAGTGGAGCAACATGGCACCTTCCACAAAGTGGCGCCCTATTTTTTAAATCAATTAATTCTAAGATTGTGAGAATCAGTTTGTTTGAAGATCTAATTACACACTAATCAATCTATATATATAAGTAAAATATTCTTTATTCAAATACTCAAATAGACTGAAAAAACGACTGTGTTATTTAATTAGTCCTGTATTGCTTGCAACCACCCCTTAAAGTGTGTTATTTTTTACCTTTATGTGGCAACCTGCCTCACATCACATTGCTTTACATCTAAGTACCCATATCTGCTGATCAGTAGAATAAAGGGAAACCAGTTGCAGAATCTGTTTTGAATGTGCAGAGTACAAGCAAAACAGGAATGAGCCTATAAAAACACTACTACACTGTGCTACTAGTGGCCACAAACTTAACAGGATACCTTTAAAAGTTGTACAGTTTCTATGTCATTCACAAAAGTGTAAGTTTTTATGTTGAGAGACTTATAAAAATATCTGATCCCATGGAAAGAACCTCGGTGAATGCACATGGCCCCAACAAACTTAACACCTCATGTTACCAGTTATACTATATGTTAGGCCCCACTCTAAACACAGAGAAAATCCACAAATCAAGACTCAGTAGGGGCTAGAGTGGAATGTGTTATGTTAAGACCATTCACCTGGTTAGATTTTACCCGGGCTATGGCTACCAATTACATTCAGGACACACACATGCAGATATGTATTGTACCTACAACATGATTACAAACTGAGAGAAAAAAAAACAAGGTAGGAAGAACAGACAAGTGTGTGGTCATGTTTATGGGTTTGGAAAAGACTGTGGCATTTCCTGAAAGTCCATGCCAAGTGTATGTTTGGTGTTCTGCCCGACCTTCAGGTTGTTTAACACATCTTTCTCACCGTGTTGCAAATATTGTTGAGGCTGTCTTTGATTGACTTTGCTGCCGGCCTGTGTGCAGGGGTTCACAAAAACAGGTGATTAAAAAAAGTAAACTGCAACAGGAAAATGTTTAAAGACTATTTGGGATCATTTCGTGTGATTAACAACTTATTTGACACGTTCTCTCTTTTCCTTTTCCAGTGTGCTAAATCCTTTTGGACTTCCATAAACATAAAGATTTATATACAAATACTGTTTGATCCTAGCTTGGAGGGGGGAAGAGTGTGTCTCTCACAGGAAAATACACCATAAATATACCCAAGCAATCAGGGAGCATTTACAGAAGATACTGGAAAAATTTTTCTTACTACACTTCAAAACCTTATTGACCCCGATGCCCCTGCCCGGCTGAAGCCTTGTAGTGACGGAAAAACTGTGACCTCTATGTCACGGCTTACAGGAAGTGTGCTTTTTTTAACAGTTAGAAAAAAAACAAACAGTGCCAATTAAAAATGTTGTAGCTAATGTAAACCACATTATATTAACCAGATTCAGGGAAGTTTATTCAGACGTGGGTTGACTGCCCCGGGAACCTCATGACCCAAAGGCTGTCGAGAGTGTTGGAGCTAAAATTAGAGTGCCATTAAGTTGCAACACCGTTCCAAAAAAAACAACCATTTGCCGGTAAAGGTCTACACAAATAGATGTTATATTACTTCACAAAAGAGTTAATGAACTTTGGAGGAGTGTACTTGATGACATGCTGATCCTTGCAGATCCAGTCACGGGTCACGATGTTGATGCAGCATTAGTCTAGTGTGCCACTTCCTGCAATTAGTGGAACAAACCTAAAAAGCCACTCTAAGATTTTAACTTAACCACAGATGAGTCATGGTCTTTCTTGGGGGATCTAATATTAATACTGTTCCTCAGAAATATTGAGTAATGAAAGAAAAATCAAAACAAAAAAGTTAAATTGGATTGAAGCCACCCGATGTAAATCCTTAGAAGCAATGGATTCAAGGTGTATTCCTTATATTATACCATGCTGTTGTTAATCTACATGTGTGTACCAGTTAGTAAGTTAAACCAGTAAAATGAGGGATCTTTTTGACTTTGAATACATTGTTACAGGTTTATTTTATTTTTGGTTAGAAGGAAGGTTTTTGATTTGTTAAGCATTAAACAGAGATGTCTAACTAGTTCCTGCTTTTCTTCTATGTCTGTAGGATTTTAAGCCAGGCATGTTAAAGGGTATGACCTTGTGCCTATTTACAAGGGTGTCCCGTTACAACCTCCCTACTAGATCATTGCTGAGTAGCACACATACAAAGACCTCCCAGGCAGACACATCTCTAAGAAAAACAAATATTTTTAATAGCTACTACTCCAAATTGTGGCCTTACACATTCTTATATTATGGTCAGATAAACAACACAAACCCCAACAGGTAAAGTGTAGATTATGCTCAAGTACTCACTGGTGTTAGCATCTGACATTTGCTTGCTGCTTTAGGCAGGGGATAGCAGAGCTGTCTGTGTCAATAATGCTGCAACAGGCATCACAAAAATCAAAAACACTGAGGCCTCTGACAGTACTCAGTGGGGCACTCTCTGCCATTCTGTTTGACATCTTACATACAGCTAAGATTTCCACCCGGAGGAGCCACTGCCTTCCTCACCCCAGAAATCATGTAAAAATGGATGTGTATGGTTTTATATGTGTAGTTGAGGTATGAAGGAAGTGGAACAAGAAAAAAATGTCTTAAATCATGTCTTTTAAGGTAGCACTTAGACTTCTTTGAGTGGTCATTTGAACTGCACAATTACTGTATTTAACATGCTGAAGTAAAGGAAGTGTTTTCATAACAAGATTTAGACTTTACTTTGGAATGAAAGATAAAATGAAATAAAGCTGCAAACATTTACACATTTTAGCACGCATCCGCCAGCATATTTAGGAAATAAATACCCAAGACCATGGAAATATGATTTAGGCTATTACCTTCTTGTACTGATGTAGACAGGCTATTGGCTATGACAACACCCAACCGCAAATCCCACATATCAGAGATCTGGGGTGTGGTCAGACACAAACTAGGCATGATGTTTTTTAGGTGTTAAGTTGTACTTTCTTTCAGTAATTCAGTAATTTGATAATTAGGCATTAATAAGACAACTGTAGTGTAAAGAGCTACTTGACTAATCCCAAATCACCCACACCCTTCCTTCATATACCAACACGGACACAGTGAACCACAAATGCAGATGGTCTTTCTTTTTCAGCAGCTGTCTCTGTCAGCAGGAAGGATGACATGTTTGGTCTGCTCCCAGTGGAGCCAAAGCATCTGACCAGATGTGAGCAATAAGGAGAATCTCAGGTCATACTAATACAACGTTTTTTGTGAATTTATTATATATGCACAACTAACACCATATTATAAACATTTTTTTCATTTCTTCCATTTTCTCTTTTTTACAGTAAATAGTATTAGTGTACAAATGTATACAAAATTTATTCAGGCTAGTGAAGATCCACAAAAGAGTATTTCATGTACGGTATTAAAGCACAATCAGATATCGGAGGGACACATACATGCCTGCACACAGACAGGGGACCCTCAGGGTAAAACACAAGTCAACACATAACTTTGCTAGACAGCATAACCTGATCACACCAGTATATCACCATGAAGGCGAGGTGGAGAGAACATTACTTTTATTCTTAAAAAAAAAAAAAAGAAACAGGGAAAAGATGAACTTATGTATGATCTTTATGACTTACTAAAACCTAAGACAAAGTAAGGCAATGGAAAATTATCATTGGTAAAAGAGTGCTCTCAAAGTTCTCTCCAGCATGCCCTGATGCTGATCGTAGGCATAGACAGAGTTCAAACACAGAACAAGCTCATCCCATGACATTGCAGCATTTCGACACTGAGCCTTCAGCGTCTGCTTCACAGCACTTATAGAGCAACACAAAGAGGAAACAAGCATAAAGAGAACAGCAAGAAAACAAAGAAACAGTCATTTTGATATGCTGATCTCATTCACAAGTCATCTTGGCTCCTGAGTCTGGCGATCCAGAAAGGAAACAGAAACAGGATTAATAAAGAGAGGTGTTGGAACCCAAGCTCAAGCCTGGCTTAGCTTTGTTTTGGCAAAAGAGGGGAATGATATTCCTCTCTCATCATCAAAGTCAACAGTTGTTTCCATCACCTATCTGTAAGCCAAAAAAGCAGAAGAACTGCAGCAGATTTGGACTATTTCATAACAAATTACTGCAAGGGATACCCTCTCTGCTAAACTGCAGCAAGCGTTAGCATAGAAGCATACGTGGTAAGAATACAAATCTGATGTGTTGCTTCATTCAAATACCAGACAGTTTGATTTACTACATAGGCACTGGGAATTTGATGCATCAAACTGAAGACAACCAAAGCTGTCACTTGAAGTACAAATATATTTGAAAATTGCAATATCCTAATAGATTATCACATTGGATGCAACCTGACCTCACTTATCTCTTGGTGAAATATCTATAATATCTAGCTAATAATGTAGCTTGTTTACTGATGTACACCCACATCTGAGGAATATCTCGAATTAAGCTATTGTGCAGATTCTCTTTAGTAGGTTTGCGGTCATTGGTACTGTGTGGAGCTTTGGTGTCAAAAAGTCGGTGTTGTCTTTCGCTCTGTACTGAGCACATGCTGCTACAATACAACACCTAGCTAGACACAAAATGCTTACTGATTTTGAGTACAAAAATGAAATGTAGATAGGTTGGTAAAGTACATTTAAAAACAAATCAAAAGGGATACTCTTAATACTTGCTCTGGTTGCCAAAATAAACGATCCTTACAGCATACTTATTCATACACAATGAATATAATAAGCAACAAACAATACCGACAACCACACAAATCAATGCTGTCAGTGAACATACAGGCTTCGAATGAGATTTAGTTGGCATAGTGGGAAAACGTCTTTCAACCTCCTCAAAATAAATCAGACACACAAGAGAAAATGAGGCAGAATTAAAGGGTTTGGTTAGCTCTTACTCTTGCACCATAGGAGAATATTAAGGAGTATATCATGAAAATGAGTGCAGCTGAGCACAGTAAATGTGTCTCTCTTCTTGGAAAATAATGAGGAGGTAATGAATGAGCACCCTTTGGCATTGGCAAATGGAAATGCTGATATTGGTCTTGAGAAAATAAAAATGTCTTGTTGCAAATATTCTGCATACATCCTGTATGGTGCAACTCGAGTGTCTTCTGGCCTCCAGCGAAATGACTTGATGATCAGTGTATGAGTGTATGTAATCGCGTGTAGGGGTCATGAGTGTTGCAAAGATGTGCTGAGCCACAACAGCAGCAGCTGAAACCCGAACACTGGCCAAAGGCTCGGTCTTAGACAAGTCCCTCCTCCACAATCAGAATCGTCTTCCTGTTGGACAGATCAAGTGTAAGTAAATTAGAAGCAGTCTTCTCTGACATTCAAAAGCTCTATCTCAACTGCTACCACCACTATTGCTGCTACTAACAGTAATAAGCATTTTATGATTATACTATATCAAATTCAGTCATTCTATAGTCTACTGTCGGTGTTGTATCAAGTCTACTTTTCACACTGACAGGTTTTTAGAGAAGCATGTTTTCCCCCTTTCCCCTTGATACAACAACAACGTACATACCTGCCACATTATATCTGTTATAACTAGATGGAACCGGAGATAGTTAGCATAGCAGAAATACTCAAAACTGTGTGGCTTAATCCCAAGTTGACAAAAAACATCTACCCAGCACACTAAGCGCATACAGATTATTTATTTAGATATCATTAGTTTTACCCATACAGAACCTGAAGTGTAAAAACAACAGTTTATGGTGTTATCTCCTTGAGTGTTTCCTGGATAAGTGCAGCGAAAGGTTAGCTCTTGCTGTGGCTAAATAGCTATGCGGTCCAGTGTTATAATAATCAGCGAGAGCGGTATCAACATATACACTTATGTTTTATTTAACTGTCAGCAAAAAAGCAAGGAAACTGAAATATTAATTTAACAGCTCTGTTCAAATATTTAGAGGTGTTTTCAGACCTCAATCTTTGTGCAATGGCTTGCACCTGGTAGCTTCAGTGTGTAGCTGTTTTTTTAATTTAATGGGAGTATTCAGGATATCCGTGCATGCCAAAGGCCTAGGAGAAAGAGGTGGGGGTCTTCTATTTTCAAAGGGCAGGAAAGCCATGTGAAGCTTCCTTTGTTTACTCCAGTGACAAAATGGACTGGCTTGGACACAAACCGTCTTCCTATGAGGAGCTTAGCCAAAAGTAATGGGACAGATGGGAGAGGAAAAGGACACGGCCTACATTTACTCTGTTCATCTACTTCCTACGTTATTCCTCCCCTCCCTTTCTGCTTCCCAGCATGGCCTCTTCATAATATAAACACCAAAAGGCACATGAATTGGTGGCCTGTTGTGTGTATGTTCTACTCCTTTATAGCACAATGAAAGGCAGAGTTCACAAAGATATGCCAGATATTTTTTTTCCAAATATTTAGATGTCTTATAAATTGTTCACAGTTGGGTGGTGACTCAACGAGTTCACATATAATTTATCTGCTTTTCTCTTTTGTTTTATGGATTTAGCTGATATGATACATAAAGGTCCACTAGTAACTTTGTACAATACCTTAAACATTATTTTTTGAAACAAAATTGTGCAAAATTATGTACAATATAAGATAGATGCAACATTCTGTGAGTAAGGGAATTATTCAACAAAGAAAAGATCTCACCTATTTATTAAGCTGTGTTATACTTCTTACTTTTTTCTCATCAGCTATTTCCTTATTAAATTATTTTAGTGAGTATAATACCTCATGGAAATTAAAATCTTTACTGTTTATAAAACTTTTTAAATTGTAATAACCAACATATTACATATTACAACATAATGGAAAAATAAATCAGCTTTAAGGATTGAATGTCCATCATACTACCTGATTTACACTGCCCCTAAAAAGAACTTTGCAATCGCCAAGAAACATTGAATATCATAGAAGTTAATATGTTAGGAATGAGCCTTCTGAAGCAGTGAGACGGCACTGACCCTGAAGCCAGAACCAGAAACAACAGTAAAGGTGTAGGGCTCATTGCAGAACCTTTGCTGACTGGGCACAAAGGTTCATCCTGTCAGACAAGAGCAGCAGCCATTGGGAAGCAGAAACATAAAAGAAGAATAAAAAATGATGAGAGACAAGAAGACAGAAAGGAATATAAACAAATGAGTGAATTGTCAATGAATATTAAAAACTGATAAATAACATGGAAACTGGATAGATAAATAAAAGATGAAGGAAGCTCAAAGGGCAGGTAATTGACATTGCTTTAAATCTATGCAGAAAGCACATTGCTGATGAAAACCAGACAGAAACTGACAGAAGCCAACCGTTTAGTCTGGCTAATAGAGCTGTTTCCAGAAAATATTCTCTGGCACATATGTGACTGTGTCTTACATATTCATTGTTGTCAAAGCACACGTCCGGCCCTTTGCGATATCTGGCTTTATCAACCATGTCACATGGATCTGGACCTTCAGCTGAAAGGACACTCAGGAAAATTCAAATTGCTGTTGTGCACATTTTAACAATAAAAACTCAATAATGCATCTTTATGTACTCAGAAACACTTCATTTTTATAGCACCAAATGACACCACCAGTCATGTTGAGGTACTTTATATTGCAAACAGTGCATCATTATAGTTAGACAGACAACAATGATCCCTTATGACTAAGCACTGGAGCAACAGTGGAGAGAAAAAACACATTTTTAAGAGAAAGAACTGCTGAAGTATGGATGGCAACAATCTGCAAAGACCTAATTACGAATGACTAATTTTTACGAATTTTAATTTTTCACATCTAATAGAGATTAATAAACATCATTTAGTAATATGTGTTTTGAAAATAGCTTTTTATATGAAAACACTGGAGACTGTAAGAGAAATTTTGATTATTGATCTGACGAAAGGTAGCCTTGATCATTGATTAGAAGTATTGTTTATAAAATGTTTAATATTTTAATGTGCTCTGGCAGCAACATTTAGTGCTACTATTACCAAATGGACAACTCTGTAGTGGCCCCCTGGTGACCTCTGGTGATGACACCTTTACTGTCCAATCAACAGAAACCTACATTAAAGACACATCTGTCAAACATGTATCCAGAACACATACACACCCCTTCTCTTAATCTTAATTTAACCTGATGGCAACCTGTAGCCCAGATGAAGATAAACATAGAAATTTAATCTAGAAGTAATGTGAGACCACCTTTCATATGCTGTGCATCTGGTTTACGGTTCACACATGAACACTGAGTGGGGACCCACTGCACACTTATTAGGTGTGTGTCCTCGTACTGACAGGTTAAAGTGCTGCTATATATGTGGTTTATGGAGGATTGAAGAGACAAAAGAAAGTACAGTTTTTAAGCCGAGTGAAAGGATACAGGGCTGTTCAGCCTGTCGCAGTGGTCTGGGGTCACATGACAAACATGTTGCTTTGGCATCAGTGATTAAAAACACAAGGTTGGTGTTTGGCAGCTTCTCAGCACGGTACATCCTAGAAAAAGGAAAATAAAGCACGTATAACGTGGTACCAATGCAGCACACATGTACATGCAGGTATGTGTTCAGTTGTGCACAAACAGTGCACTTCATACCACCTCCGTCCTCACGGGATTGACTTTTTATGGTAGTCATTAAAGTATCTGTGTCTACAGTTGTTAACTTTGGGGAGTAAAGCATCAGACACGTGGGACTCATAACACCCAGTAATTACAGCCATATTTAACCCCTCAGACAGCCCAAAGTGATACAAACGTAGGTTACAGCAAAGCAAATGTGCAGCGGCCTGTAAATGTGTGTATTAGTGAGTTTGACATACTGCCAGAGTGTAAAGGAAGAAAAACAGATAAAAAAAGGCTTTTTTTGCTTTCCTCTGCAATTCCGGGCTCTGACAGATCAAGGTAATCTGTGTGTGATCAGAACTCATCAGAAAGCAGCTGTCTGAAATCAGGCTGCAAAACAGAACGAAACCAGGAAACCAATTCTTTTCTGGATCAATCCCCACAGGCCATTAAACAGATGGACGCCCAGTAAGAACCTGAAAATCTTCAACAACAGCCATTTAAAGTCATCAGTGGAAAGAGCCACTAAGATGGAAGCATATGGGGAGTCTTGTGAACTAACATACACATACCTGGAACAGTTTCCACAATCCAGGACACCTGAGTAGGATTTTTCGTCGTTGTCAAAGAAATATTGAGTCTGCTCTGTGATACAGCTTTCTTTAAACATGGCATCTGATATGTCGTCATCTGTCGACTCTGCTAGAAATAAGAGGGACGGTTTAATAGAAAAGAGGATTAGTAAGAAATACATGGATTAAAACTGGAGTGACAGACCTCTGTCTCATCAAACTAAGACTGATGGTTATGCACAGCTTATGTTACTTGCCTGCCTGTAGAAGGCTGGGGAACATGAGACCCAAGAAGAGCTGCTGAAGTACTGACCTAGGAAAAAACAATAAAAAGTAAAAACAAAAACAAAATGAGTCACATGTAGGAGGCAACAAATCGCCTGAACAGCTTGTTTTTTAAAACTACGTTCAACCGATAGCTGTTTACTAAAAGCAACACATCTGTCTAAAGTTAGAGTAAATGGTGATGTAAATGTCATGGGAAGTATCAGGCATTCTATTTTAAAAGCTGGTTATATTGCAGTTGGACAGCTAAGCAGAAAATGATGCGGTATCATGTTGTGTAACTGCCCTTGTCTTACACTGACCCAGCCAACTTTATCCTTCAACAGCATGCAAGTCCACTCCCGTACAAACTCCCACCCTGAAATACAAGTGTGCTCCCACTCTAACATGCACACGCAAATCAATGAAACATAGAAGCACAAGCACACAACCTCTACACTCACCAGGCAGCAGTGGATGCCCACCAGCCAATACTGAGAAAGTCTGCAATGGTAGGCTGTAGAAAGACAGGAAAAGAAATGCTAGTGAAAAAACAAGCACAAAAAAGCCTCCGAAAAAACGAGTAAGGCTTCATAAATCAAATTAACTAATAAATTCTGTTTTTTTACGTTAATATATTACTATTGCACAAATAGAAACCAAATAACATATACAGTAATGGTTTCAGTGAGGTTTCTAACCACATAGACGGAGCGGGGTCCAGCTGCTGCCTTGCTGTCTTTCTCTGGATCACAGACAGACTGATAGTCATAAGTCTTGTTCAAGGAGTACAGGGAGGTGTTGACCAGGTTGGTCATCAGCACTGGATCCACCTCACCAAAAAACTGACCTATCTAGACAGGTTCACATATACACACACACAAAACATAACAGAGAGTAAGAGCAGTGTAAAAGTAAGTCTTGTTTTGTTTTTGTTTTGTTTTTTGTAAACAAAGCACGGAGTTGGGTCCTACTTACCTTAAAGTAGCATTGGTTGGAGTATAAGTAAATTAACAGAAAAGGCAGTGGCGCTATTAGGTAAGTGTTTTGCTTGCAGGGTTGAGGTACCGTTTTTATCCCCTTAGACGCATGGGTCATTAAAAAATCATTACATTGCTGTTCTAAGTGATCTATCTTTATCCAGTGAGGAAAACATTTCTATTCTAATATCACTGCATTCTTACAGAATGACAATGCCTTATTCATAGGGCACAAGGGTCAGCGAATGGTTTAAGATAAGATAAGATAAGATAACCTTTATTAGTCCCACACGTGGGAAATTTGTTTTGTCACAGCAGGAAGTGGACAGTGCAAAAGTTATGACGCAAAAATTAGAATACAATAAGAATAAATACAGTACACAGCTGTACAGAATAGAATAAAATAATATACTATATACAGTAGAATAAAATAGAATAAAAATATACAATAAGATAAAAATAGAATACGAATGCTATATACAACTGAGTAAAATAATGATGTAAATCATATGCTACAGTATGACCCTCACATAGCAGATATTAGCAGTTATTAAGTCAGCTGAAGACTTTTGAGAGGTTTTGCATCAAAATGTTAGTCCAACATAACTACCAGCTTAAATAAGTAATAATTAGAGTTAGGGTTGTAGAATATATTCCATCATTGATCATATATATATATATATATATATATATATATATATATATATAAGGGGTGGATTCACTGATCCACACTACCAGGCTATACAGCAATGACATTGGAATGTCGTTCGGACTGGAGAAGTGTAGTCGGATGGTAACAAAGAGAGGGAAGGTAGTCAGAACTGAGGGGATTGAACTACCAGAAGGCAACATTGCAGACATAGAGGACAGTTACAAGTACCTGGGGATCCCGCAGGCAAATGGGAACCATGAAGAGGCCGCTAGAAAGGCTGCAACCACCAAGTACCTGCAGAGGGTCAGGCAAGTCCTGAGGAGTCAGCTGAATGGTAAGAACAAGATCCGGGCCATCAACACATACGCCCTGCCCGTGATCAGGTACCCTGCTGGGGTAATAGGCTGGCCAAAGGAGGAGATAGAAGCCACTGACATAAAGACAAGAAAGCTCCTGACCATGCATGGAGGGTTTCACCCCAAGTCCAGCACCCTGAGGCTGTACGCTAAGCGGAAGGAAGGGGGCCGGGGACTGGTGAGTGTCAGCACCACAGTCCAGGATGAGACAAGGAACATCCAAGAATACATTGGGAAGATGGCCCCAACTGACCGAGTGCTCAGTGAATACCTCAGGCAGCAGAAACCCAAGAAAGAGGAGGGAGACGAGGAACCATCATGGAAGGACAGGCCCCTGCACGGTATGTACCACCGGCAGATAGAGGAGGTGGCTGATATCCAGAAATCCTACCAGTGGCTGGACAAAGCTGGACTGAAAGACAGCACAGAGGCACTAATCATGGCAGCACAAGAACAAGCTCTGAGTACAAGATCCATAGAGGCTGGGGTCTATCACACCAGGCAAGACCCCAGGTGCAGGCTGTGTAAAGATGCCCCAGAGACAATCCAGCACATAACAGCAGGGTGCAAGATGCTAGCAGGCAAGGCATACATGGAACGCCATAACCAAGTGGCCGGCATAGTGTACAGGAACATCTGTGCCGAGTATAACCTAGAAGTCCCGAGGTCAAAATGGGAGATGCCCCCAAGGGTGGTGGAGAATGACCGAGCTAAGATCCTGTGGGACTTCCAGATACAGACGGACAAAATGGTGGTGGCTAACCAACCGGACATAGTGGTGGTAGACAAACAGAAGAAGACGGCCGTAGTGATCGATGTAGCGGTTCCGAATGACAGCAATATCAGGAAGAAGGAACACGAGAAGCTGGAGAAATACCAAGGGCTCAGAGAAGAGCTCGAGAGGATGTGGAGGGTGAAGGTAACGGTGGTCCCCGTGGTAATTGGAGCACTAGGTGCGGTGACTCCCAAGCTAGGCGAGTGGCTCCAGCAGATCCCGGGAATAACATCGGAGATCTCTGTCCAGAAGAGCGCAGTCCTGGGAACAGCTAAGATACTGCGCAGGACCCTCAAGCTCCCAGGCCTCTGGTAGAGGACCCGAGCTTGAAGGATAAACCGCCCGCAGGGGCGTGCTGGGTGTTTTTTTTTAGGGGTGCAACAATACACAAAATTCACGGTTCGGTTCGATACTTTGGTGTCACGGTTCGATATTTTTTCGATTAAAAAAAAAACCCCACGTTCATGCCTTTTTAATTTGTCATTTATTAAATTTTCACGGCACATTCCGCACCACATCTCTGTGCGTTCATCATTTGTTTGAAGCCAGCTCACCTCCTGCAACTACTTTTCCGAGAATACGTGCTTCTTTTGTGGTTCGGACTCCTTCTGACATTTCTTTGGAGGTGAAGGAACATCACAGTAATTGCTTAAAGGAGCTTGCTTCTTCGACATCTTTAAGAGTTTTAAACAAATTTCTGTCCTCCTCCTGAAAATCTTATGTATGCAAACACTCGTTGCAACTTCTTATCTTGTGCCCGTTTTTTATTTTGACAGCGAATGCGCACCTTCGGACCACTTATGTGCAGCCCTGGTTATTTCGCTTGTCATATTGCAGCCACAGAAATTCTTTTGTCCATGAAACCATAAAGCTGCACTTTCTTTTTGCCTTATAGCCTGATTTGTCATAACTTCTCCGTTTTGCGGTAAGCTTTTCTTTGGCTGTCACTTCTTCACCCTGACCTGTCTTATTTGGCTCAGCAGAACTAAAATATTGTGGTGAGCTCAGACAAGGAGGAGACGAAGGTATCGTTTGGTCTTGCTTCCCGTGAGCTAGCCAGGGAGCACAGCCGTTTATTGACATCTGCAGAAGAACACTGCCGCTAGCTAACTGCTCAGCGCGGCAACAGCACAGCAGCAGCAGCAACAACAACAACACACGGGGCGCCCTCTGACCCCGGAAGGACACACCGTCGCAGCGAGAGGGCGTCACCCGTCACTATGGCAACATAAACAAAACCTAACTGTACAAACAGAACCCCGAACAGCCCTGACCCGCTACATAGCCCCCACCTAAGGGGTCAGTCGTCCTCGACGACCCCATTACCCCACACAAAGTCCTGCAAATGTCCAGGTGCCTTCTTTTGGCGCACCGGCCGGTCACGACCGGCGGGGGAAAAGTCACTCGGGTCAGAACATGGGGTGCCACCATCATTCCACTTCTGACACCAATGTGGCGAGCTCAGACAAGGAGGAGACGGAGGTATCGTTTGGTCTTGCTTCCCGTGAGCTAGCCAGGGAGCACAGCCGTTTATTGACATCTGCAGAAGAACACTGCCGCTAGCTAACTGCTCAGCGCGGCAACAGCACAGCAGCAGCAGCAGCAGCAGCAACAACAACAACACACGGGGCGCCCTCTGACCCCGGAAGGACACACCGTCGCAGCGAGAGGGCGTCACCCGTCACTATGGCAACATAAACAAAACCTAACTGTACAAACAGAACCCCGAACAGCCCTGACCCGCTACATAGCCCCCACCTAAGGGGTCAGTCGTCCTCGACGACCCCATTACCCCACACAAAGTCCTGCAAATGTCCAGGTGCCTTCTTTTGGCGCACCGGCCGGTCACGACCGGCGGGGGAAAAGTCACTCGGGTCAGAACATGGGGTGCCACCATCATTCCACTTCTGACACCAATGTGGCGAGCTCAGACAAGGAGGAGACGGAGGTATCGTTTGGTCTTGCTTCCCGTGAGCTAGCCAGGGAGCACAGCCGTTTATTGACATCTGCAGAAGAACACTGCCGCTAGCTAACTGCTCAGCGCGGCAACAGCACAGCAACAACAACAACACACAGGGCGCCCTCTGACCCCGGAAGGACACACCGTCGAAGCGAGAGGGCGTCACCCGTCACTATGACAACATAAACAAAACATAACTGTACAAACAGAACCCCGAACAGCCCTGACCCGCTACATAGCCCCCACCTAAGGGGTCAGTCGTCCCCGACGACCCCATTACCCCACACAAAGTCCTGCAAATGTCTAGGTGCCTTCTTTTGGCGCACCGGCCGGTGTTGTGCCAAAGTAGTTACCCCCCTCAAAAATTGTTTCCCCATTCAAGGGAGCGCGCAAAGTAGGAGGAGCAACTTGCCCAGCTCCGTTCTGTACGCTAGTTGTCACTGATCTGCAGTCGACGCGATAAAGAGTAAAAGCTGGAAAACAGCAGACTCGATGAATTTAATATTAGTTTCGTGACATTGTAATGTGCCGTGGCACAACACCGGTCACGACCGGCGGGGGAAAAGTCACTCGGGTCAGAACATGGGGTGCCACCATAATCCCACTTCTGACACCAATGTGGCGAGCTCAGACAAGGAGGAGACGGAGGTATCGTTTGGTCTTGCTTCCCGTGAGCTAGCCAGGGAGCACAGCCGTTTATTGACATCTGCAGAAGAACACTGCCGCTAGCTAACTGCTCAGTGCGGCAACAGCACAACAACAACAACACACAGGGCGCCCTCTGACCCCGGAAGAACACACCGTCGCAGCGAGAGGGCGTCACCCGTCACTATGGCAACATAAACAAAACCTAACTGTACAAACAGAACCCCGAACAGCCCTGACCCGCTACAGTATGTATCCTGCTGCTTTTACACACGCACTCACATAATGCTCAGCGATTCTCTGCGCGATCAACCTCTCACATGTTTAAGCTTGCTGCAGGAGATTTCACTTGTCATGTTTGCATAGTAAGCTAACATTGATAAGACGATGTCAGAGGAATTGGTGCGCAAATTATCATCACTAACCAATCAGTGCTGTCGCTCTCTATACACAGTTCAGGCGATTGCAAAGTGAAAGCAAAAAACAAGCACAAATTCAAACTCGATTTCAATATGTCACATATTGGCAGTGGCTCACCGATGCCAATGACATAATTACCCAGCTACATTTCCGAAAGAATGCAAAAGCATTGACATATATTTTTCCTTCCTACAATAGCCCGACTGGCAGGGCAGAGATAGATTTTGGTAGCCCGACTGGAAAAATCGCTAGCCCCAGGACATCAGGCAGGCGATTTTGCGAGCCCTGTATCTGATTGAGGAATCACTTATCTTTGGAAAAGAGTTTATTACAGAGAAATGTCTCTTTCCAAAATAAAAGCTATACTATACGCTTCTTCTGGGCTATATTCTCAGCAGCATATTAAACATAACAGGTCCCCATAAGAAGAATCATGTGCTAACGGCTGTCTAAATGACTCGGGAAAAGTTTGTAGCATGCGTGCTTGTTGTTTTTGTCTGCTTCCGCTTGTCTTTGCACTAGGATGATGTCAGTGTAAATGTGCAGTCATATTTGTTATGTTCCCACTAGTGCTGTCAGCGTAAATCTCGTTGAAATGACGTTAACGCCACAACACGGCAAATCTCCATTAACGAGCTACCGTGGATCGCCCGTGCATGGGGCTGGATGGCCAACACATTAACGAGCTAACTGCGCTAACACACTAGCTCCCACCCATGTAATTGAGCATTGCGTGGCACATCCAACATACTGTTTTACTTTAGTCCATGACGCGCTTACCTTCAGGGTCATATGTCACATGAAAACCAAAATAGTTCCAAACGCCAGATCTGAATGAGGGTGGGGGAGGTTTAATTTGCCATGTTGCAAGGAGAGCTTAACTTCTGTCTCGCTAGCTTGCCCTGCGCTCAGTGAATCTGCGTTCGACTGCTCCGCCTAGGCTGCACTGCCGAGCCCAGATCCACTGAGCGCTCAACACAGACAGCATCGTCAGAAGGAAAGTTGATAAAATAAATTAAAAATTTATTTTGTATTGTTCGATACATATGGGTACCGAACCGAAAGCACTGTATCGAACGGTTCAATATCGATACGAGTATCGTTGCACCCCTAATATATATATATATATATATATATATATATATATATATATATATATATATATATATATATATATATATATATATATGAACAAAACACCCAGCACGCCCCTGCGGGCGGTTTATCCTTCAAGCTCGGGTCCTCTACCAGAGGCCTGGGAGCTTGAGGGTCCTGCGCAGTATCTTAGCTGTTCCCAGGACTGCGCTCTTCTGGACAGAGATCTCCGATGTTATTCCCGGGATCTGCTGGAGCCACTCGCCTAGCTTGGGAGTCACCGCACCTAGTGCTCCGATTACCACGGGGACCACCGTTACCTTCACCCTCCACATCCTCTTGAGCTCTTCTCTGAGCCCTTGGTATTTCTCCAGCTTCTCGTGTTCCTTCTTCCTGATATTGCTGTCATTCGGAACCGCTACATCGATCACTACGGCCGTCTTCTTCTGTTTGTCTACCACCACTATGTCCGGTTGGTTAGCCACCACCATTTTGTCCGTCTGTATCTGGAAGTCCCACAGGATCTTAGCTCGGTCATTCTCCACCACCCTTGGGGGCATCTCCCATTTTGACCTCGGGACTTCCAGGTTATACTCGGCACAGATGTTCCTGTACACTATGCCGGCCACTTGGTTATGGCGTTCCATGTATGCCTTGCCTGCTAGCATCTTGCACCCTGCTGTTATGTGCTGGATTGTCTCTGGGGCATCTTTACACAGCCTGCACCTGGGGTCTTGCCTGGTGTGATAGACCCCAGCCTCTATGGATCTTGTGCTCAGAGCTTGTTCTTGTGCTGCCATGATTAGTGCCTCTGTGCTGTCTTTCAGTCCAGCTTTGTCCAGCCACTGGTAGGATTTCTGGATATCAGCCACCTCCTCTATCTGCCGGTGGTACATACCATATATATATATATATATATATATATATATATATATATATATATATATATATATATATATATATATATGAACCTCTTGTCTGAGGTTAATAGCTTTTTTTTCAGTTAATTTTATTTACAAGTTAAATACCCTACAATAATACAGAGAAAATTCCAACAATCAAACAACCCACTTTAAACAAGCACTTGGAAACACTGACAAGGAAAATCTTCCTTTTAGCAGGAAGAAACTTCTGACAGAACCAGGCTCGGGGAGAGGCAGCCATACTTTATCAAAAAGGGAAAGCGTTCAGCCTGATCTTAAAAGCAGAGAGGGTGTCTGTCTCCTGAATCCAAACTGAGAGCTGTTTCTTGGCCTGAAATCTGGCAGCTCTTCCTCCCATTCTACTTTTCCCCCATTCTACCTCACATCTTGGGAACCACAAGTCACCCAGCAGTTGGAGAGCAAACTGCCTTATTGGAGTAGGGTACTATGAGGTCTTTAACGTAAGATGAAGCCTAATTATTCAAGACCTTGTATGTGCGAAGGATTCCAAACGACCAGGTCATATCCTGGTCAAAAACAACTCCAACTTTCCTCATAGTGTTACTGGAGGCCAAGGTAGTGTCATCCAGAGTAAGTACTTGATAGATGCTATGTTTTAGTAAATAACCTCAGTTTTATTTAAATTTCGAAGCAGAAATGTAAAGGTCATCTACGTCTTTACATCTTTAAGACTTTCCTACAGTTTTGCCGATTGGTGTGTGTTATCTGGCCTTATGGATAAATAAAGCTGGATATCATCTGCATAGCAATAAAAATGCATGCTATGCTGTTGAATGATACTGCCTAAGTAAACGTTTGTAAATGGTATTGGGTATCTAGAAATATTATCTTGATAGCTATTGTAAAACTGAAAATGTTTTCTACGTTACAGTATACCTTTTTAAGTTTCCATAAAAGTCGGGCAGATTGGCACTGGAGTCAGTCAAATAACTGCAACATGTACTATTATTTGTGTTCTGTTTTGTTCACTAGTTAGCTTTAGGTACCAAAAGTACTTAAACAGTTTAGAAAACAAATGCAGTTTTGGATGAAAAATGTTAGCTGTAATGATAAAGTAAAAAAAGTTTCCATATATAATAGGTGGGATTGAGAATATCGTAATAATAAGAGAATGCTCTTACTATTACGATACCAGCAACTTTTATAAAACCAAAATATTTAAATACCCTGAAAATAAGAACAGGCTCATAGGTCAGTGATAAAAACTTTATAACAAAATGACCATTATACTGTACGTGGGAATTGTCAACAAATAGAGATACCATTAAACACTACATAAGGCTTTAAAAATTATGTGTGCTGATGTAATTAAAATTTAATTTTATCACCTCATCTATATTCCATAAAATTACAATTTTCTATAATTAGAAACAACAACAAAAATAAATTTAAATTAAAATATTACACGTGCTCAGTGATCATCATCAGGTGTGAGTTAGTTTAACAATAACTGACAATGGACAATATTTATTTAGCAGTATTTATTGCTGTTTTAATAACTATTAATTTACAACCCATTAAATGATTTGTTAGTTATTTTTAGGTTAGTTATTGTGTAACCTATTTTTTTATAAATTGCAATTTTTTAATTTTAAATTGTATTATTTTTAGTATTTGATGCTTTAATATGTAGAAAGTTTCCATGGGAAAGATGCAAGTTCAGAAAAGGTATTAGAATACAAACACAGCACTTTGCAGAGGTAGATGAGCCACAGTTATACAAACATCGTAGTCTAAATAAACACATGTGCAACAAAGCGTCCTCATGACTGTTGTGATGGCAAATTTGACAAAACTGATAAACTTACGTCATTTCCTGTATATTTTTTAATTATGCAAATACGCAATATTGTTTCAATTAGTTTCTTTTTTCCAAATTAAACGTTTTTTCCACAGCTAGCTTTAACTTTTCTTGTAGACTTAGTACAAAATCATAACTTTGCTTGGCAGGTGAGTCGTTCACAAAAATGTAGACCTTTCCACATAAACTTTGCTTCTCTGCAGTTCTGTTGTGGATTTGGGTTGTCTCACAGCCTTCTGCCTCTTCATGTAAGCCCACACTGCCTCAGTGATGTTGAGATCAGCACTCTGTGGGGCTTTGCCATCTGTTATGAGACTCTTTGTTTTACTTGTGGCTAAAAAGAGTTCTTTACAAAAGCATGTTTGTGGCTGTTATGCTGAAGGATGAGTTTGGGACCAATCAGATTGTACTTTGTGAAGTACATGCACTGTATTGCTTTCCCATTCAAATTTTTCACAGAGGGCATATGATCTCGCTAGATAGAAAGTGGTGGAATCCTCCAGTCACCAATTACACATGTTGATGCTCGACTGAGGTCATTGTCACAGGACTTTTTCATGTTGACTTAACCGTGTGTATTAGGTTACTGAGCGGTTAATTTTTCTTTGTCATTGAAACACATCTTAGGCAATGCTATATATCTGAATCCATGGCCCAGAACAAGATTTTTAGTCTTAAGAATTCCACTTCTTCTATTATAGATTGGAAAAGATTCTAAGTGAAGAGGTGTACTGTTAAGCCTAATAAAGGGATCCTTTTTCTGGATCATAGAACTACTGTCACTGCATACATTTACTTTTTTTCAATAGCACAAAAGGCTTGGCATCGTCTCTGAAGACATCAATTGTTTCACAATGTGGAAAAGAATACTCAAAGAGAGTAAACTGTATGTGTCAGATTTTGTGATGGTAGAATGGATCAAAGACAGCCGATGTCCTATCTTGACTGACATGAGATGTTTTTGAGCTCACAGTATATCCTACAACTGACAGGCTGGGGCTGAAGGCAGCCTAAAAGAGTGGAGTTAACACAGTTGAGCGGACTTCTCACATACACAGGGGAAACAGTTCAGTACAGCTTCCATGATTGACTAAGACCCATCGGAGCCTTCCCTTTGATCTTCGTCCAGAGTCTAGTGCTCTACTTTACCAGACACATGGGTGCACTGCTGTAATAGAAAAGTAGAGCTAAAAGCAAACAGGCCATTCTTGTAAATGAGTCATAAGTCCTTTATTTGACCCGTATATATGATTGATGAATTTCTCTGTCAAAGGTAAGAGGAACTGAGTTTGTAGACAAGTAAAAAATGAATAGAAAAGACAAGAAACATGACTGCTGGAAAAGTCGCCCCTTCTGAACATGTGGCCACACATTTTTATGATCACAATTTGTAGAGAGAAAAAGGAATGTTCCAAATTAGTGAAGCTTACATGTTTGCAATAATGTAAAGATTGCTGATGATAACTCACCAGGGTAATGTACTCATCCTTGTTGGACATGAGAAGAAATCCTCCATCATCCAGTATCACACAGTCCACATGCTGGAGGATAAAAAGTGTTAAACAACTGAAAAAGCGTTCAAAAAAAGTATTTAAATAAACTGGTAGTTTTTTTAATATTGTTATACCTTGTCATTCCTTAGACAGCCGCAAATCTCATCTTTGCACTAAAAGGAAATAAATTGAGTGAGGCAAAAAAAAAAGTTCAGTAAAATATACATTTCTTAGATATTTCAAACAATAAAATGAACAGCTTACATTCAGTTTCAGTGTGGCATTCATGAAACTGTTCATCCAGAATGAGACATTGAGTTTCACTCCCACCACTACAGAACAAACCACAAAACAGGCAGAGGTCTTTTTATTTGTGTTTCATCACAAGAAGCAATCAGCGTGGTATTAGCAAGACTGACCTGCTGGTTTGAGCGTGACTTCATTAATGACAAGATCCACTGCTTTGCTCACCAGAATACCTGACTCAGACACAGACTCCCCACTCTCTGCTGCAATTTGGAAAAAGATGAAAGAAGGTTAGATGATCTTTTATCATTGCAATTTAATTGAAATCATGTTTAGAAGTATGCGGCAGAGAGCAATTTCCACTCCCAGTGCAAAATTCCATACATTTTTATCTGCCGAAATTTACAAGAGCTGACCCTGTAAAGCCAGCACGTGTTAATCTAGTCACGTGTACTGGAGCTTTAAGCATGGCTTCATCACTGCACTGATGTCTGTTAGAGTGATCAGCGGAGATGACAGGAAGTATACAGGACAGAAGGGAGGGAAGGTGGGGATGAGCACTTTAAGACACAGCGGGAAAAGAAGAAGGATAAAGAGAGTGATATCAGAGGGCTGAGAGCCTGATCTCTGCCAGTAGGGTTGGGATGGCGTCCAAAGGCAGAGAACAGAAAAGGCTCAGTGCCAGACCACACTGAAGATCCTCACACACGGAAATGTGCATGCAAATCCAAACCTTTCAGAAAACTTGCCGTTGAAAGATGGAGCTGTGAAAATATAAATTTCATTGTCCAGGGTCCGCTTGTAGAAACTTGACTCATATGTCTCAGGATTCTCAGTCCACTCTTCCCCAGCACTGAAAACATTAATAAAGGTGTGTAATATTATATGGGGTCTGTTACAGCCATAAAACACCAAGTAAATGTGTTTGATCTTTCTAAACAACTCATATTTTAATCTATAGCCAGTTGTAACTCATAAAAATAGGCTCACACCCTTTGTAGGGTGGGACGTCCTTATAATAAAAGCAATAACGAACTGTATATTGTGTTTTTGATTGTGAGAACAAAGACTATGTGCATTCAGTTTTAGTTGCAATGTTGCTGTATATTTGAAAAGTGGAGCCCCTAAATGTTGTTCAGGCAATTGAGGAGAAATTGAGGAAAAACTGCTGTATTTGGCTGTGGTTTTTGTAGTCTTAACCCCTGTCCTATACTGGTCTGGCAAGCCCTGGGAGTTCAGCTGAAAGAGTTTAATCCTCCATGTTCTGTAAAATAGCCCAGTGAAGCAAGTGAGTAAAGCAGCCAAAACCATTCAACCTAAGAGTATTACAGTCTGTATCAATTTTCATTTTACACATTTTCACCACAAGGTATTTGGGGAAAGAATTCAGTGATATTTCCCAATGCTAATGATAGCAATGTAAATACAAAGAAAAAACTAAGAGTACCTTCTTGGATAGACTCTTGTGATTCCTCCATCTGTAGCTACAAACCTGGCCGCTATCCCATCCCTGAGAACATGGAAAGCAACAGAAAATCAAACATCAAAGTCAATCACACTCACAATTACAGAAAAAGAGCTTTTGTGAACTGAGATCAGACTACAGACACAAACTGTTTTATACCCATTCGATTGTCTCTATATGTCATAATGTTAAACAGATACCCTTCAGTGTGTGTAAATGTGTGCTGGGATTATTTCAGACAAGGGGGCATACCATAAAAGCAAACACACTGACGTAATTATTTTATTTTCCCCTCAAAACAGCGTCTTGGCAAAGCAATGTGGTTGGGTGTGATATGCATTTTATACTTTGCTTTCATCATATTTCACTCATAAGTTGTGATCAAATCATCCATGGCGGACAAGAAAGAAGTGAAACGTTGGCTCAGCCAATAAACTGTGCATGAAGTAATCATCAGCTAGGGTAGTTCAGAGCAGTGGTGTACAAATAGAACAAAGTTTTCCACTGCACAGTACTCTGTAATGTATATAGTACTGTGCAAATGTCTTGAGTCACCCCTCATTTCTTTAAATTTTCCTTCCAACGAGCCACAAGACTTTGTAATTCTTTTAAGACATCACAATCACATTCCTTCAGGTCACACTGTCATTTCGCAAGACAATGGAGTCTCCAGATGGGGCACCTTCCAGCACCCCAACTCAGGGTGTACAAGTATACCCCTGGCTGGATTCAATCAGACGTTTGGCCAAAGTCCAATTAAATTTAGCCAGTATCACTAGGCCTCATCACTAGCACTATCTTAAGCTTCCTTTTGCACCAGAGCCATGGCATTCTATGTAACCAAAGCAGTTTCAGGGGATCGGACTGCCAAGGCCTCTGGCTTCAATCACCATCTGATTCATACTGCACCAGACTTCTACAGCGCCTCCTATGGGTGGTGGAATGATGTAGCTCATTCATCACCAGACTTTTGCCAGCAATGTCTCCGTGGGCCTGGCTCCAGGGTGGGTTTTGTGACTCATACTTAATTTGGATGGGTGGATGGATGAATGGATGGTGTTAGGCAGTACTTTCCCAGGTTTTCTAAAAGTCTTTCAAAGTTTTTCTTTAGACATTAGCTGCTTTTTCGCTCATTTTCAACTCTGAACCCTAACCCTCTAGTCCAGGGTGTCCGACTCCAGACCTCAAGGGCCGGTGTGCTACAGCTAATGTCTGCAGGATCCAACACAGCTGATTTAAATGGCTAAATTACCTCCTCGACATGTCTTGAAGTTCTCGAGGCCTGGTAATGAACTAATCATTTGATTCAGGTGTGTTGACCCAGGGTGATATCTAAAACCTGCAGGACACCAGCCCTTGAGGCTTGGAGTTGGAGACCGCTGCTCTAGTCCTTGTAGCTGAGCATTTTAAAATGAACAGCAGGGGTGTTTTTGGTTTGTTTTTTAAATCCCTTTACATTGACATATGTCTCATTCAAGCATAAAAAACAGACCGAACTCAAGGGATTAACCTGTTTCATCTCTATACAGACAACTTAGCAAATAACCTATTTTAAATTGTATCTTCAGGCACATCATTAGCAGCCTATTTAAAACAATACATAATTTGCCTTAACCTTTTTAGCTGAATATGAAAAATGGCTTGACATAGATGAAATAGTAGTTTTGCACCAAAAATATTTTCAAAGTGTTATTAGCTGAAAATATGGCTTATCCCAGCACTATATGCAGTGTTTCATTAAAAAAAAATGTTTTGAGGACAAAAAAAGACTTGTAATTAGGAAACAGGAAACAATTCCAGCAAACACCTGCTACATCTAGTGTTTGCCGAAGCCTCGTCAGATAAGGTCTCAATGGAATGAAGCAAATCAAGATGGGAAGAAGGGAGAAAATAATACAAGAACTGGATTGAACATTTGTTGCAACAGGTCTTATGGAGTAATGAATCCAAATTTGAAATTTTGTATTCTAATCATCATCTTTTGCCTGAGTATCACCACATAATATTGAAAATTTATTTAAATTCCCTATCACTATTTTATTGAAGTGCAGATTTTCACATTTGTTTATTTGCATTGCTTTCAATACACAAGACCTAAAAGTTTTGGCACTCACACGGTCTGCTCGCTCCAAAGTTTAACCAGTTCAGCTGTCAAACCTGCATCCAGGATCAGTCGACTCACAAGGGACACATTACCTATAGATTAAAGACAAGGTATTTTTTACATATTCCAGGCAGTGAAACATAGCACAACAACAGTGCGTGACAGGTGAATTATAGTAATGCAAAAAGCAGTCTCTTGTTTACAAATCTGGGCAGGTAACATTAATAACTTATGCTTTTGGAATGTGCACCAGTGAGCTGAAACCAATCAGATCTTCTAATTTGCTAAAAGTTAGAATAAAACAAGTTGTCATGCAGGTGAAAGTCAGAGTCTGAAAAAAATTGCAGGTGTATTCAGCCAATGTTCTTCTCTAAATAAATCAAGGGAAAATGACAGCTGTCCGAAAACCATCCAGCAGGGAGGCTTGTGTGGCTATTGCAATTCAGAAAGCAGGTGTACTTTGTGAAGGATTGACTGTTGTATATTTAGGAGGGAGATGATGCCAAGATGCTAAGTTTAAATCTCAAAAACGTGTTTTTCAAAATGAAATCATTCAAGCACGTTTCTCTATAGAGTTTCAACACAACATCTCCCGAGTGTTGTTTTAAATCATGTCCATAACATTTCACAATGACTCAACGTACTGCATAAACAACAGCAAAAAGAGAATTGATGCCAAAGTACATGACTTGACCTTGGGTTAAAATGGATCATGGTACACTGATCCATTAGCTGGATGATGGTGGTAAGCCATACTCTGGGTGAGATCCATTAGGTGATGACAAACACTATGAGTCATTGTGCAGCATGACAGCATCAGACTTGTAGGAAACTCAGTCGATAATTCTGTTATCATCCTGCTTAGGATATAGTAATGATCACAGTCATGCTCTGACCTTGAGATCAAGATTTGCAAGTGGAAAATCTTTTAGACCATGATAAACTGTAAAATATGCAATGTACAAATACATACACACATATAGAAATGCAACATACCGTCTGCTGTTCTGGGTGTATATGCAATATGAGTACCAACAGTGCAGGAAACAAGTACAAATGTGCACAGTGAAATAACACTGAAAAAGATGCATGACTCACATGCATCTGGAGTGTTTCTATCAATGTACTGGTTGAAGTCGAGGAGAAATTGGGTGTTGTTGAGTGACAACTTCAGCTCTTTGCAGTACTCCCTGAAGAAACAGCATTGGTCAGTTGGAATCTCCTGTATAGTATATAGAGGATGTATAGTAAATGTGAGGACCACTCACCTTGGAGCAATGTAGGTATAACCAAATTCTTCAAATCTCTCCTGCTGCAAGGTCTCCATTGCTTTTGAAAAACAAAAAAACAACCTTGTTTAGGCTCATAGTATCAAATATTATATTATCCAAAAATATATTTTTACAGATAAGTAGAATAGGAGCCAGCTGTGTGATGGCTATATGTGAAAGTATTCACTGTGAGATGACATGATAAGCAGACAAACAGAATTTATTTTGGTTGATACACACACACAGGAGTCCAAATTCCATGACAAGCTCCAAAATCCATAGCCATACATAGTCACAAGAGAATTAGACAGATATGAGGTGATGGATTAAAGTAGAGAGTGTGAATGGAGTTAGAATGGGAAGCTATGAGAGAATAACTGACTGAGAAATACTTGCCTTCTTGCCCTGTTGTGACCCCAGAGAAAAAGAGTAGGAGAGAGGGGAAAGCAGGAAAGACAAAGGGTGATAAAAGTGAGTTTGTCATCTGACGAATGATGTCATACCTGGGAAAATATGTTGAGATGTGTATATTCCCTACAGTAGGTAATGAAATACTATGCTGCACTGAAAGGATATTAGGACTAATAGACAAACCTTGAATATATAAATAACAGAGATTGATTGCACTTTGTAGAAAAGAACAGAACATAAAACAATGAAAGGTGGGGTAGACTGTGGGAATGCAAGGAAACAAGATGTAAATATAAAACAATATGAGAAAATTTTTCTTCCAGGGTGTTACTTGCTGCAAGTCTGGATTTTATTAAAAAAAAACAGTCTGGTAATTCTTATCGTATAAATGACACGGCAGGCATCAATAGCCATCATTCTGTAGTCTCTTAAAATGAAGAGTTTTTTGGACATTGCCTTTAAAATATATTGACTTGTGCGGTGCAGTCTGCAAAAACAATTACTGAGCGCCGAGTTTCTTTGGGGTCATAGAAATCTGGTGCAGGATGAAACAATGTCCTTCACATATAAAACATAACAAGCAGATTCATTGTTGCTGTGTCTCTATAGACTAGGAAGGGTGTCTTTATGTCTTTACTTTTCTCTCATCACTTCCTCTACCACAGTATTGGGTCACATCAACAAATATAAAGTTCCACTATATAGATAAAGAAAAAGTCCCACATATATTCATCCACCTTACCCATTGCTATAAGGACAATTTCTAATATCCTAGAGAACAAGTGAGTGCAGAAACCAAGGTGGTTTCTGCACTCACTTGTTCTGTAGGATATTAGAAATTCTCGATAAACTGGATTAAGGTGGTGTTCTGGTGGTCTGGCCCCAAATGGAAACTCAATATGGCTGTATGGAGAACTTTAGAGTCCAATCTTCCTATCAGTGCAGACTGTGGCACTGAGGCACAGCATGCTACTTTCTTTAACAGGCCTGTAAACGTTCTGACAGCATTTATGGCACAGTGACAAAGTCGTTACGGTAACCGAGGGAGCGATACAAAGGCTGAAAGAGTCAGTCAAGATCTCATCTGTTGGAATAGCTACACCATTGCTTATGCTTTGTGGTGTTTACATCAAAGTTAGCAAAAAATTAACTAAAGCCAGATATGCCAAATCCAGTGCTTTTTTCAGCCACTTTTAACCTTTGACTAAAATGGCCCTCTGTGCTTTGATAAGATAATAAACATCTCAATGCAATAATGCAAACAATAAAGGACAAAAAGGTTTATGCAATGGAAGAGCATCAAACAGCAAGAAGGAAACAGAGGACACAGAACAGTGAGTACTTGCCCCAAGAAGAAGCTGTAAAATCCCGGTTCAGAAGCAGGAGAAGAGACAGAAAAAGCTGCATCAGAATCAAAATGCAAGCAATTGTACAAAGAGTGGCACACAGAATGTGTGCATGTTAGCGTGTGCCTGAGCTGTGGTTTCATGATTTATAAGCAACTATTACATTCGCTATGTTCTGAGGTGTTAAAAGAAGCAGCCAGTTTGCATTATACAGAGAGCTTTTGGAGCGCAGAGTGAAAAAATAAATAAATCGGCTAAAGAAAAAAACGAACATGGGGGTGGTGGGAGAGGGGTGTCAAGAAGAATGAAGAGTGTGAGGTGAGGACAGGTTTATAGATAAGATAGAGAGACAGAGAAATAGGTTGAGAGTCAGGGAAAACAATCCAGGGTAAGGTACGTCTGCTTAAGGTAGGTCATCACCCTGTTAACAATTTAGGAAAGAAAAGTTGGACTTAACGACAGAAAGGAAGACATAATTGGCCAAAGAAATATTTTTAAAAGTGTAATGTCCAAAAAAAAAAAAAGGAAAAGAAAAACAACCAGTTTGGTAATGGAGATATAATGAGGAGATGAGAGAAGCCCAAATGAAGGGAGTAAAGAAGGATGGAAGAGTAAAAAAAAAGAGATAAGATCAAAAGAACCAGTGCTTGGGCTGGGTATGTGAGAGGGAAAGCATGTGGAAGAGTTTGTGTGGGAGCGAAAGGTGACTGACCAGTGGGTTGCACTAGAAAAGAGAAACTCTGTAGGGATTTGGCAGTTTTGAGGAGTAAATGCAAAGGAGTCGCTATGGTTCCAGCTATGAACAAGCAGTACAAAGCAAGTGGGGACACTCAAGAGAAAAACCCAAAGACAGTATGCATGGGGGTAATGATTTGTTTGCATGCTGGCTATCGTCGCTGTATATGTCATACTTACACATGGCTTGTTTAATATCATCCCCCAGTTTAGCTTGAATGAAGTGTTCACTGTATTTAGGCAACACAAGAGCCAGGCTGCAGAAAATATGACCACAGACATCTGAATAAAATTGTACAGTAAGTACGAAATTATACATTAAATATATAAAACATAAAATAAAGGATGCTTTCCAACGAGTTGTTTTTCCGGAATACATTTATGGTGGACTACACGTGTGATCTCTTCAATGTATTTCTCATTCAACAGAGGCTGGTGTTAGAAACAAGAGAGTGACCACTGTTGGCTTAGGTACAGCAGCATCTTCCAATATTTGATGTCTCAGTGCTAACTGGGTTTGAGCTTACATTAAACTGCTCGAGCATCCTTAAAAAAATATATATAATACAACATTTTTTGTAATATGTGTCACCTGTAGTCTGTTCCATTGACTGGTGCCCACGTGTAGGTCCTGATTCCGCTATCTATATACCTCTGCAACAGATGGTGCATACAAAAAAGAGAATTCAGAATTGTTCTGTAAATGGTAAAGTTATGTATCAAGCTCCCTTTTAGTTGTGGAAAAATAAATAAATTTGTTACAAAGAAACTATTTTCATCCCAAACCAGGAGCTCTGTCACATCATTAGCGCCTCACTTGTGGTGCAAAAATAGTCCAAAATATCCTCACGTAAAAGGACCTTCGTTATAGCAAGCAAGAACAAAAACTGTTTTCTTGTAGCAGGAGATAAAAATGTTTCTACATAAGTTGTAACTCTTTAAATGTAATAAATGTAAACATTTAAGAAAGCTTGAAATACATATTTATTCCGATGGCTGACTTAATATGTCAATATGGCTCAATCATTTTCAGTTACAGTACCTGTAGCATTTCTCAGTGCCTCATTCATAAAGTTAATATAATTTTGCATTGAAGATATAATGTAGCTTGTGGCTGGGTTTGCCGATTTTAAAAACTTCCACCAGTTACTGCACTGTAATATGTTAATCCCCTTCAGCATATTGCCTTACCTCATCCTGAGTTTTGACCAGAGTGTTAATGGTGCGCTCTCCTGTTTCACCATCAATCATCATCCTCCTGATCTACACATCGAGACAAACAAACACCACAGTTAGACTTTTTTTAAAAAAAAAATCTGATTGACTGATAATAATAGATCATTTTAACAGTTTGTCTCATGGCTTCATATAAACAAGTTAGTCAGACAACCTGGAAAATCACTTGCAGATACTAGGAATAGTAACCTGTGACAGGACATGACATGACAGCATACTTATCTGTATGTTTGTGTAGCAAACTTTGACTTGTGTAAGTGTTTGTTTGGTGGGGATTGACATGCTTCTATATACTACACCTCTATTTTGATGTCGTTCTCCAACTCAGCATCCAGAAAGTCCAGAGTAACAGGCTCCTGAAATTTAGGATTCTGTGGAAAGAATAATATTTCACTCAGAGAGAGGCACAGTTTTAGATTAACTAAGGACAGCTTAATCGATCACACTGACAGGATCAGTGTAATCAAAACAAAAGAGAATTTTGATTTAACTATAGACTTTTGATTAGCTGAGCTCGAAATAATATATTATGAGTTTTGTAATATAAAATTCACTCAGACATATCAATTAATCTAAAGTCTACTGAGCTAATATAGAAAAATGTTCCAGGGGACCATTTTGCAGTTGTTATTCATCATCAGTCTACCACAGATTCCTCTGCATTTTGTAACTTGGATGGACAAGTAAGACAGTTTCATCTACATTTACATCAACCTTTTCAAAGTGTATCACTAAGAATAGTAAAGTCACCAAAAAGAATTATATTTTATTAATGCTGACTTAAAAAAAAAAAGGGAAATCTGTCTTGTCTTATACACAGCTTTCTGCAATTTCCCAAAGAGTGACACGTATCAAACTAAAACAATTCTGCACAGTTTCATAGACAGTCTGCTTCACTTCATTATTTTCTGTTAATTTTCTTATGTGCAGTTTAGCTGAATAGGTTCATATTGTGTCACTTCCCTTTGTTTCCTTTTCTTAAAAGCTAATTTTATAGTTGTGAGCACTTCTGGTCTTTTGAATTTGGCTCCCACAACTACTTATGTGTCTAAAGGGACTGGGTTGATGTGGTCAGAAAGGCTATACAACACATTATTCCATAATTTTAAAAGGTTTTGTTCATATAAACGGCACAAAAAACCCTAACAAAAAATGTAAACATGTGCAAATATGCATTATTGTGTTTGTGTTTAGATACTTAAACAATGACACAACAACCCTCGGATTTTTTACTTTAATAACATTATTAACAAAAGTGTGCTTTTTAGTAGTTTTGGGAACATTTTTAGAGCATGGTTAAAGATCTACGATTTATGAAAAAACTGTTAAGGAGTAAACCCTTAAGTGGAAAAAGAAGATGGTATAACAGATGGTGTACTACAGTACTGGGTAGGTAGGCAGCAGATATGCATTTAGGTGTTACTAATACGAACGAGACATCAGTTATTTGAGATGTTCTTTTTGGGTCAGTTCATTAATTTTCCTCAACACATGAATCTAGTTAAATCTTGGGAATAAAAAATAAAGGCTAACATATGGTAGCAGTTTGACAGCATATCTGACATCAGACACAGCTAAATCAGATTTGATACAAAGTGACACTGAACTCTATGAATGTCCTCTCTTAAAAACCCTATACGTCTGAGTGGCTTTATGGTGGTATAAAATAGTAGCAGTAATCTTGTGCTTCTCTATAAAACAGCAGTACATGGAATCTGATACCAGCGTGTCCTTCATAGTTCTTCACTCAAAATAAAGGGTTGGGTGGTGAGAGCATAGCAGTGTTGAAGTGATGTTTTCTATATAGATTCTTGCACGGTGGTATACATTGTGCAAGCCATACTGCAGCTCAAAACACATAGAATTTGACTGTAAAGTCGGCTATGTTGGATACAGAAGAATAACTGTGATTTTTTTTAAGTTTTAAAATGAAGTATGATTTACTGTGGGAAATGCACATGGACAAGAAAAGCAACTAACTAGAATAATCATTTACACTAAAGGGCATCAGTCAAGGTTCTTACATGTAAGTGAAATAAATTGAAGCAAGAAAGGAAGATGACGACGACGAAGCATCTCAGCATGAAAACGAGAAAAGAAAGAATAAAAGATCAAGAGGTACAACACTGGGTGATACAGAATGAAACATCAAACACGAGTTAGACAGGAAAGAAAATGAAGAGAAGGGAAATGGGAACGGTGGATGGTGTGAACGGCAAAGAAAAAAATCAAATGAGACGTAAGGAGTTAGAAAAGAAAGGTTAACAAAGTAGGGGAGCGCTGTATGTCAACAATGTAGTGAGCAGAGATGGGGTGTGAGATCAGAATGAAAACACTCTAGCAGCAGGGTAGGTCTGCGTGATGAATATGAAATATGCACAAACATAATCAAATACAGAGAGAGCTGAGGCAGTGTGAAAGACAGAGAGAGAAAAAGAAAGAGAGGGCCCCATCAGTATTCATACAATCTCCCATTCAGACAATAAGCCTTACATACTGTATTTAAAAAGTGTGTGGTGGGCTGATGGGAAAATAGCTTGCTTGAATGCCACGTGAACATGAGGTCATTCAGAGAATAACTTTGATGCTTATGTATGGTTGAGCACAGTATGTGTGTTATTACAGTAAGACTGCTTTAGGCTTCCATGCCTTTTTATACAGATTTGAAGAAATCTAAACTCATATTGTCACATTACTGATACAAAAAAGCAGAAAACAAGTAAAATGATAAAACAGTGTCTGCTTCTGTGTAGTTGTTCACCTCACGTATACAAGGAAAGTACAAGCAGCCATGGAAATGTTGGAGAATAGCAAATGCAGCAAATACACTCTCTACAAAGGTTAAAAAAATCATATGTCTAATTTTTTGGATTAACTTCACTGTATATTTTTATTAATGTAATGCTGCCATCTTTCAGTTTAACTAAAAATAGTATATGTTTTAAACGACTAACTATTTTTCACTTTTGTCAGAACCAGCCTTGGGACAGAATAAACCCACACTGATGGATGGTGCATAATGGCAAAAACAAACAATATATATAGCAGCAGAGCAATAATCACAAGCAACAGAATAAAGTAGAATGGCTTCCGCATAGGTGATTCAGACAGAATTGCAAACTACTAAAAGGAGCAGTAATACCCTCTGCAAAAGGTGATATTTACCTGTGGTTATTGCTTCTTCATCACTGAAATCTCTTCATCTACAGAAAACACTACATGACTACTTCTGCAAACTACAGTGCATCTACTTTATCTCACCTCATGAAAAGTGACAGCATACTTATTATTGAGTCTGAGCTTCCTGTTACGGATTCTTTTCTAGGAAATTTATGAAAAAAGATACAGAGATACACTTTGATTTCTCTGAAGTTTTTTGAGATGGAGGAATTATTTTTGTTTGTTGAGACTAAAAAGAAAAAAGAAACATACACAAGTTTGCAAAACAGATCAAACAAACACTATATAGCTTTGCAATAAACACAATGACAGAAATACATCAAGATTCATAAAAATACTCAGTGCTGAGGTGGTATAACCTTTTTGAGCCCAGGGCTGCCTTATTTTTCTGATGTTTACTATTTAAAATAAGTGGCTCCATACATGTTTGTCTTAATAATAACAAAATCAGCTTACTATCACCTCAAGAATATTTCAAGGATAAAAGATCTGATGTCTCAACAGGACCTGGAAAAACTAGTCCATGCATTCATCTTTAGTAGGCTTGACTACTGTAACAGCATCTTTACAGGTCTACCTAAAAAATCAGTCAGACAACTACAGCTCATTCAGAACTCTGCTGCTCGAGTCCTCACTAAGACCAAAAAAGTGGACCACATCAGTCCAGCTCTGAGGTCTTTACACTGGCTGCCTGTCCGTCAGAGGATAGACTTTAAAGTTCTGATGCTGGTCTATAAAGCTCTGAATGATTTAGGACCAAAATACATCAGTGACCTCCTGACCCAGTATGAACCTTCCAGATCCCTCAGGTCATCTGGATCCGGTCTTTTATCAGTTCCCAGAGTCAGAACCAGACACGGAGAAGCTGCATTCAGCTTTTATGCTCCTTATATCTGGAACAAACTCCCAGAAAGCCTCAGATCAGCTGAAACACTCAGTTTATTTAAATCCAGGTTGAAGACTCACCTGTTCTCAGCTGCATTTGAATAAAGCACCAAATCCACACTTTTAAGCTTAAATTTCAAAACTTACATTTAACTACTGATTTTATCTACTGTTCTGATTTTATCTGTTTTGATTTTATATACTGTTGTTTGTTTGTTTGTTAATTAGTTAGTTAGTTAGTTTGCTTGTTTTAATCCATTTTAAATCGTGCTTTTTATTTGTTTTTTGTTTCTAATGTCTCTGTAAAGCACTTTGAATCACCTTGTTGTTGAATTGTGCTATACAAATAAACTTGCCTTGCCTTGCCTTAATGGAGCTGAGTGTGGACAGTGGATTGATAGCGCAAGTGTGTCTTAAAGGATTTAAGAGTTGCTTTTCTAAAGTTCTGGGCAGAATAAAGCCCTAATGGAGGCTCTGAGTGTGTATTTGCCTCTGGCTGAAAGTAGTGAAATGCACAGAGATTTGCTGAAAAGTAGGCAGAGACCATCTGTGAGGTTATTGCTAACTCATAATGGGCCACATCTTAATACATGCCTGTGGCAAGAAGCACTAGTGCTTTTCTTTGAGGAATTGTAAGATGAATCGGAGCTTTTGACAGGTCAAAAAAAGCAGCTTGAAAGTTAGTATGCTCGGTGGCATTCTGGTTGCTTTATATGGAAGCGTTTCCTCCATATTTCAGCTTTAAATATGTATTATCTAATTTTTTAAAACTAAAACATTAAATTATTTTTTATTGAGACTGAATGCAGTAATTGCTACTCTTAAAAAATATTCTTTGCCAAGTCTATATATCTATTTAATCCCATAAGGGGAGAGTGACCTTCTAGCCAATATCTGAGGACTGATGATAGCAAGTCATACTCTAACAGAGGGATAGATTCTCTTTATGAAGACTGATGAGGTGACGTGGTGAACATGGGAAAGTTTGAAAGAAGACCGCACCATATGCTAACCAGAATAATATTTACTGAGTGCAAACAGTTACTGTGAAACCATGATAAATAGATATAATTTAATGCTTTCAGATATGGACCTACTCAGCCACACAAAGTTATGTACAAGATCAGACGCCATACCTTTGGCTGGAGATTGGGGTGCAGCAGCACATATCCATTGGGATCTATGGCAAAGTAGTAACCATTTGGACCAATCTGATGCAAAAGAGGTACAGAGGAAAGGGAATATAATATGTGAGTCCATAAAATCCCATGATTATGTTAGATTTTTGACATGTCAAGGCACTGTACAAAAGAGCAGCTCCACTGGTCCAAAAACATGAGTACACAATGGAAAAAGGACCAGAAACTGATAGCAAAAGCAGTCTTATCAGTGCGTGACCTTTTTTAAACAGACTTGAAAAGAACAAGCCATCTAATGAATCACATCACTCACTAATTGCTCCAGAGGGAAACATCCGAGCAAGTGCTTTACAACTGAGCAAGTCGTGTAAAGTTGCTCCTTTACAACAAACGCATTTGTCTCCATGCATGTGATCACACACGGGTATGGGTGGTACACTCACTGTGAAGCGTGGTGTGAGCTTCTTGATGTCATCAAGAGACACGTCAATTGCCATTACGCCAAGAATCAACTGATTCTGGTGCTAATGGGAAGTATGAGAGAAAAGATAAGGACAGATACGAGCCCTCACGTGATGTGTTCATGCATTCATTTACTATACCTCCTCGTTTCTTTTATCTATGGTCTTGGTTCTGTTGAAGACAGGTAGCGTTCCAGTGATGACGAGACCAAGCTCCTGATCGAGAATAAAGCAAAAGCCCTATTTAGCAATATTCTTGAGCAAATGAGACTGGGAGCAAAATGGGTGATTTTTTCATTAAAAAAAACAAAAAGAATTTGTAACATAAATTGCAAAATACATACCAGAGCATCAAGGTATACGTTAGTCCACTGGACTTGTTTGGCCTGCTTGTCTGCTAGAACCATAGGTCTTCCCAGGACATCTAGATATTCCTAAATTGGACACATAACATCATTTAATACTGCAGATTCTTTCAAATAAAACATATTTGTTCATTGTTTAACATTAATTAATGTTAAACACAATAAAAAAATCACCTGTGTGTTTATTCTGATGGCTCCGATGGATGGAATCTCATAGAAATAACCTGGATAGATGATTAGGAAACAATAGATAGTGTGTAGGTATGAATAAAACACCATGTAGGAGTAAATGATGCAGGGTGTAAATCTGCAGTTTAATTTACTGCATCATAACATTTGATTGTGTCAGCTGAGTTACAAGACACAAATAAATAGATGAAATAACTGCCATCCAGATTTCTTGCTTGTGCATCACTGATGAGATTGTTTTCTGATTAGTCTCACAAGGCTCATTTAAGACAGCCATTCCTGTTAAGATTTCCGTCATCTGGCCAAGGATGTCCTGTGCTCATGCCCTTTGAGCATTTCTAGCATGTTTTATGGTGTCCTTAAATATTCCAAGTTAATCATAGAAATAATTCTTCAGTAGAACATAATGTTATCTAATACTAAGAACAGATTAAGCACAGATGCATGCTGGGATCAGTGTTGTACCTTTGTTCGAGCAGGCCATCCACTGAATGGGTCCTTTGTCATAGTTGTGTTGTCCTACTGAGAAGGTGAAGATCCTAACCTGAAGCATAAGGTTAAAAAAAATCTCTCCATGTTACCTCTTACAATGTTGAAAAACCAACAAAGAAAAATTGTTTTACAAAAAGTTAATGTAAATACTTGTAATTATTAATCAATTTAACACATTTGAAGCTGAACACAAAATAAAGGTGAAATCTGTCTTTGATCATGTGACTTTGAGCATCATATGTAATCTTTTTCCTGTTTTGACATGTTGAAATGTGATGCAACCTTGTGTAAATCCTTGTATGAATAAATGAAATGAGTTACAGACCATTTAGAACCTGTATTTATTTGAAAATAGTACAAAAACAACATGTGAAATGATGAAACTCAAAGAATTTTGGAAAATGTGGGGACCAGGAGAGAATAAGATAAATAATTTGTCAGACCACAGGAAAGTTTTCCATCTTAAATGAGTTTGGGCTCAAAAAACATTGAGTTTCAAGTTTTATTATCAGAAATGCAATGATCTGGCTTTCGCATGTTAATCTAGGAGTTTACATTTTTTAGGAAGCATAAAGCAGGAAATGGAAATTTCATACTTTAGCCTGGTTCCTTTGCAGAGGCATTCAGTTCTGCTTTTGTTCATATTTTGCACAGCATCACAGCTATTTTGGAAACTGTGTGAAGCCTTAGTTTCACACCCTCATCTGCCTTGTGAAGAAATTTTCCATAAAGAGAATGTGCACACAGAAAACACAACCCAAAGGGAGTTCCAAGAGGTAGCACCACACAAGTTTGTTGGTGTGTTTTTGTATTATTCATAATGTGTGATGTAAATCGATTTGCTCCCACTTCCACTGCTGAACATAAAGCGAGTCCCCAACATGTTAATCCTTAAATTTCAAAGTATGGCAGAATTAGTTTGAGAAAGTAAGGAATTTATGCAAGTTAACTGTCCTCTATAATGATAGAAATGTGTGTGTATGTGTGTCTTTTGTATACCTTTTTGTCAGCATTATATTTCTCCAATATGGCCTGGGCTCTTTCCTCTCCTCCATCAGTGAACAGCATGATAATCTTGTTGCAGTTTGCTCTGCTCACATTAGTCTATCAAAGAAAATAAGCATGGAGATTAATTATTTGTCATGTTTTTAGCCACATATGCTGTGGGCACATGGATCAATTACTCTTTTGGATAAAAATATTCAGGCATTCACTAAAGCCTTTGCTTTGCATTGTTGCTTAGATAAGATTTTATCTAGCATTTTCATCAAAAACACCCATTTTGGATAATCAATACTCCACACAACTTAAAAAAAATTGTTAAAGGCAGTTTTCTTCTATCCCAGAGAAAGCCTGCATTTTTTTATACTGTTAGGAAGCCTGGGTACTGTAGGAGTCTCAGACAGCAGATTTAAGCCCAGGATCTTCTTCTTTTGCGAGGCAACAGTGTGAACCATTCCACCACAATGCAGCCTCTATCTATGAAGATGACATATATATATATATATATATATATATATATATATATATATATATATATATATATACATATACATATACACATACACACATATATATATATATATATATATATATATATATATATATATATATATATATATATATATATATATATATATATATATATATACATACACATATATACACACATATATATATATATATATATATATATATATATATATATATATATATATAAATGAGCAGACAAATCCTACGTTTTTCACCCAATAGATAAAACCTTTTGTTATGAAGATCCACCTGCATTTCATATAGTGACATATATTTTTGCTTTGTCCAGCAGAAAAGGTTATGAACAGCTGCTTAGATTCATTGGCAGAAATTCTAAGCATCTTACTCTGAATCCTATCAAATATGCACTACTTCTAACCTCCTGCATTAATATTATTCAGTAAAAAGTAAGGGATGGGATTGAATAGTCAATTTCAATTAGGAAAGTTCATAATTGAGGGAACTGTCCTGGACGTTTCTGTGTGTTAGCTATAATAAGAGGTTTGAAATGTCTAATTACACTGAAATGTGCTTCAGTGCTTCCTTTATTAGCTCCTTTGGCACCGGATAAACTGAACCATCCTTTATGACAGGAAGTGAGACAATAACATCCCAAAATTTATAGCGTCAACAAACCTGACAAAGTGGCACAGATCATGAAAATGTTAATTAAAAGCGTTTTAAAAGCTATTTCACGCAACAACCTGCTGATAGGTTTTGAATTTTCAACAGCAGGCTGTTAAACCTACAGGTGGACTATGAACATTCCACTGCTGCAATAAAATCTGCTTCTTGCCAAAAATGCATGAAGAATGTAGATTTATACAGACTCAAATCGAGATTATGAGCTATAAAATTGATTGAGGTGCATTTAAGGTTGGAGCGAATTTTACTTTATTAGTAGAAATTCTAAACAAGGGGGTGAAAACGAGTTACACTGGATCACCAAGACGCACATTTTGTAGTTCATCTTCTGGACATTATTAAGGAGTCGGCAAAATTGCAGGTGCATTTGCTTCTCTTTTCCTGAGTCGCTATAAATTCTCCTTCACACCTTTCTCTGACCTCATGGATTTTTCTATCAGATGAAGGAAATGTGTTCAGGAAATAGCAGTAGGAGGTATTATTTGGAAATGTTCCATCATTACTGAGGTTCTCGTCAATCAAATGTAACATTGCATTATTTCTTTCACTGACCAGGCAGTTGAGTTGAGGCAACACATTTAACCAGCAGATGGCAGTAAAACACAACAATCTGAGGCTGTCAACAAAAATGGAGGCAACACTCATTCAAAACTTGCTTTACAACTTGTGCACTCTCTCAGCCCAAAGTCAGACAAAATAACACGTTTTTCTTACCGCAGAGAGCTGCTTAAAAGCAAACTCAAAGCCCTTTGTGTAGTCTGTAATTCCTTTAGCGCTGATGTTCTGCACGGCATCCTTCAGCAGCTTTTTGTTCCTCACGTTGGCTTGAACCAGACGGTCGAAGCACGCCGTGTTTTTCACCAGTGTGTTAAACTGGGTAACAGACAGGACAGGAGTTATGACCTGAAATTTATTCATACAATTATAACATGTGTGCAAATTCAACACATCATACAAATGCAGCACACGCACACAGACACACAAACACTACCACCTGGCCTTGGCTGTTATCAGGCAGTGGTAAACAGACACATTCATCAAGCTCCACTAATTGCTTCACATCCTCAGAGCTCAACGATTTGGTACCCATGGAAACAAGATTCTGTTATATAGAAACGAGCTTAGGCAACCTCACTGTCTTTTTTTAAAGGTGAGACTTGCTTATTTCCACCTCACAGTGCACACATGCACAAATACTCCACCCCCCAAAAAATGAGGTACGTTTGAGTTTGCTTCAGGAGTGCCTAGGAGTGAGGAGGAAAGGCATTTTTAAAGAACTCCCAATGGCAATAAGTAAAAAGACAGAATAAATTAAAAACACAAAAAGAACTTCTAATGATAGTGCAGGAAGGGCATGGGACAGCAGAGCAGCCAGCTGTCCCATTCCCAGCACATCTATTGTGTAGCAGAACTCTTCTGAAACAATACTGCACCTCATCGATCTCAACTAATCAATGCATCTCTGCGAGATGGCCGATAGGGAGGCTGAAACACTGATGTACAAAGACAAGCAGGGGGGCAAAAAGAGCCCTGACTATATGTCTGCCTTGATCAGTATGTGTGCATGTGTGTCTGTGTGCGTTTCCAGGGAACCAGGCAGCCTTGAAGTTCCTTTTAGAATGACAATAACAGACATACACATCTCTGCTGGACCGGAAAGCAATACAATATTGGCTATGGCACATGCACAACACAAAACACCAAAACACACAATGGAAGTTCACATGACTGACTGTGTAGAGCAGATGGGAATCTGTTATCACATAATCTATCTAAAGCAGAAGTGAAGAAGGTGGGTCTAGCATGTGGGATGGTGAGGAGCAGAAAGTGAGAGGAAGAGAACGTGTGTGTGTGTGTGTGTGTGTGTGTGTGTGTGTGTGTGTGTGTGTGTGTGTGTGTGTGTGTGTGTGCGTGTGTGTGGTGGTGTTGGTGGCGGGTGGTGGGGGGCTAAGCACGAATGTGAGGTGTTTGCCTTTTAGAGAATAATGATCTCATAAAGGGTACGTGACAGAGAATTATAGTTTTATCTGATTTAATTACTTTATTAAAAAAAAATAAACACTGCTATACAGAGACCTGTGGAATGACTAAGAAAAAGCCATATTCTTTCATTGTAAGACTGCCTTTTTGGCCCTGCACATGAATGTGAACGCAGTCTACCGCAAATTCCACTATTCTGCCGTGATCCTATTACAACAGCTCTTATATGTGTGTGTGATGGTCCAGGCCTTGGGAATGGATTAGTGACGACACAAGAGAGAAGACTAATCTTCAAGCTCTAATCCCAGCGGACTGTCTTCTATTCTGGTTTACTACTCAGGCTTGCTCACTGGACTGACGCTGGCTAAAAGATTGATGCCAGCAAAACATGGCTGAGCAGGTTGGATAAATGTGGTGGAGGCTTGTGGTGTGAGAGGTGTGGGAAAGAGAGAAGACAAGGGTAAAAAAACAGAAAGAGAGAGAGAGAGAGAGAGCAAAAAAGGAAAGGAAGAGAGGCAGCCATTAGCAATCGTCTGACCTGACCTGCTGTGAAGAACGAGCGCGAGCATCTTCCGTGACCAAATGCCAACTTAGTCCCTGGGCTACTGTTAATGAGGAGGGATTTGTGGGTAATATCAGAGACTAATGATTTAGTGACAGGTAACAACACCCTGAGGACCAGACATCGGGCAGTGGATATGTGTATGCATGTGTGTGTGTGTGTGTCCGTGTGTGTGCATAAATGAGTGAATCAATGACAGAAAGAAATAGATATGGTGACTGACAGAAGGAATAATGATTTTTGCTGAAACAGGAGGAAATTGACACTGACTTACCATTATGTAACTGATATATTGCAGCAGGAATATTATAAATCCATTTCATTTTGACTTTAGCTGTCTTGTTGTTTTTGATAACCTCCCTGTTTCTTATACTGACATTATGCTTAGCAAATAATATTGTTGACAGCTAAAAATACAAAACTGCTAAAAAATAGAAATGTAAAAAAAGACAGACTGGAACAATGAAAACAGGTAGCCGTATGATATTACAGGTTGCAAATAAGTCCTAAGAATTATTGTTAAAATTATCAACCAAACTTTAGTTTATGGTTCTTGACTATATAAAATAGGTATACTGCTGGCTTGTTTGAGCCACATAGTCTTAATACTTGTCTAAACTGCAACAAACCTAAATGAAGTTTTTAGTACCTTGATACAACCAGGCAAGTTCTTTGGACTATAGATTCATCATAACTCATGCACTGTACTTTTAAAGGGTTCAAGTTCAAAAGTCATAAAACTGAGTCAAAACTGAATTGGATTTCAGTGTCTCTACAAATCTCTCACCATCTCATTTTACACACACACGCACACACACACACACACACACACACACACACACACACACACACACACACACACACACACACACACACACACACACACACCAACAGTAGCCAATAATTGCACATCTTTGCAGAATCAAAAGTCCACCATGAAACCGAATACATTACGTCCAAGACAAAAGGTCCCTCGAGAGAGGAAAGAAAGTCGGAATGGCTGTCATTTGCAAGGAGAACGAAGACAGCTCCAATCTCTATAAAGACCTGTCTTAATAAACACCTCCACAGGCACCCATCTACGCATCACACAATCTCCTGATTGGCTCTATTTAAGTGTAATCACAAGTGTGGAAAGCTTAGAATAGATGGCCAGAGAATGAAAAGCTGTAGAGGAAGAATGTAATGGAAGTGATGGGTGGGCGAGAAAAGTAAAAATGAAGGTAAAAAACAGAAGGAATAGTGAGAAGAGGAATGATTCTTGGCTGTGTATAGAAAAGTGTAGGCATACAGTGTAAAGGAAGGGCATTCATTGACACAAAGAGATGAATGGAGGTATATGGTGAAATGCTGACAGGAATTGCATGGCTCAGTGATGAAAAGAACAAATGATGGAGAGAACAAGAGGGTGATAAATGTTTCCTGGGGTTCACTCCACTCAGAGGTGCAGCTTTAATTCCTTTAGGAGCGTTGGGAATGGACATACACAGCCACAGCCACATTTGAGGGCCTAGAGGTGGGGAGGGGCCATGTACTGCAGAGTTTTAATCCTGTACACCAAATAGAGCAGTGGGTATTTCATTAAAGGCCTGTTTCATGGTGGCCAGACCAGAGAGAAATCCATATTTCGTTACTGGTCATCCATCTCTCTGCCTCTCTTTTATTTGTGTGTATATGTGTGTGTCTGTGTATGGGCATTTGTTGTGTATGTGTAAAGATGTATGTGAATGGATACGAATTGGGTGTAAATTCTGACCCCCCCCCGTCACCTTCAATAAACAGACCACCCAACATTCAGCAAGTGGGCAGTCTAATAATACTCACACTGACTACGTTGACATAGTCATCGTCAGAAAGAGTCTCCAGCATCTCGCTGACAGAGGTCCTGATCAGTTTTAGCGTCAAGCCAGACACACTCCCACTCCTAAAAAAAAAAACAAGAAAGAAATACCTGACAGCTTCTCACAGCAATCTGTCTGCTCAGTTCTTGTCCTGTGAGATTTTACTCGATGTAATTAGAACTGCTTCTGCCTTGGGAAATACATTACACTATGTGGCAAAGCTAGAAAGGCATGCATTTCAATCAGGGGAAATCATGATGGATGCAGGAAGGTTATGGATCAGTAAGATTATCAAACAACTCACGCATCCACGAGAATTAGCATATCTTTCGGTGAGGCGGCTCCTTGAATGTACCTAGATGGTCATAAATGAATGCAAACACATTTCTGGACTGAGACACATATACTCTGAGGGCCAACCATTTGCATAATCATTTATGCTGAGAAAATACAATAAAACTTTACACACTTGAGTCATATTTTCATTGTCATATTAATATAAGACTGAGCGATATGGATGACATTATGTTAATAACTCAATGGTAATGATTTAAAGATGAAAAAAGGTCAAATCAGTAGCTATTCAAAGCAATCAACAATTAGCTGTTTTTACAAATTATTATTTTTAGAGCAATACAAAATTTTATCACAAAAAAAATCTTTATTCCTGTAGTGAATACAATTTGTGTGCTGTGTGAATGCACTCAAATTTATACAACCTGCACGGAACAATCAATTAAAGACTAAAAAAAATGTATTCACCAAATTTTCACAGTAATAATAATCATAACAATATTCCACTGAAATGCAATAGGCATTATTTAATTGAATTATTTGACTGAATTAAAAAACCCTGCTTACGTCTAATTAGCTCTACATGTAAACAATGAAATAGATATACAAAGACACATAATGACATAAAAGTTTAAGTTTTGTATTCTGACTAACACTGTTATCCTTGAGCCAGTTTTCTTACCATGGCCTCCTGCGCACATCGTAGAGATCTATTTTACTAGGGGTCTTACGAGCGTCCATCCAGGGAGAAGCTAAAAGACGAGATTTGAGATGTACTGAGTTTTCATCACAATTAAAGCAGAAAAACAAACAAAAAACAGCACACTACATACTATTTTGGCTAAATTTCTAATATATTTAACTAATATGGGGCGACCATGGCTCAGGGGGTTGGGAAGCGCATCTGTAACCGGAAGGTCGCCGGTTCGATCCCCGGGCTCTCTGTCCTGGTTGTTTTGTCCTTGGGCAAGACACTTTACCCTACCGCCTACTAGAGATGGACCGATCCGATATTACGTATCGGTCCGATACTGACCTAAATTACTGGATCGGATATCGGAGAAAAATAAAAAATGTAATCCGATCCATTAAATATCACGAAAGCACCTCACAAAACTTGCAACACGCCGTAACTCGCCTCAGAACGTTAGCACGTCGGAGCAGTATGCATCACGTGATAGAGCGGCTGTGGCATGCGGGACCTGTCGGTGGTCTGGATAGCATGTGGAGCTTCGCTAGCAACCCGGCATTTCAAGTTATCCCCGAGAGAAGTAAAGCAAGTGTGTAAGTCCATCTCTGAATGTTTGTAAAGCATTCCTGCGTTAAGCTTACCAAACGATATATGGAGCGACTGCCTCTTCTGGCTGCTACTTCAATCATGAAACTGCTTAATGATCAGCTGATCGGCTTTTCTGTCGCGAGTCCGTCTCTCTGGTTTGTTTTTGGCCCACTTTGCACCAGAAAGAGGAAACCATCGGCTGAACAACAGCAGCACGTTTAAGCTTGATCAGCTGTTGTTAGAATTTATTTATTATTACTTTCTACTCGAGGATCTTTTTCTACGTAGCTGACGGCTGGTAACTATGGAAGCCCGTTTCCGCCACTAAAAAAAAAAAAAAAGGATCCATAACTCAAAATTTCGAGTTATTATCTCGAAATTTCGAGTTATTTTCTCAAAATTTCGAGAAAAGCAACTCGATATTTCGAGTTAGCGCTGCCAATCAGTAATCTACGTGAATGACGTCATTTCCATGTTACCCGGAAGCTGAAGCCCTCAGCTACAAATGCTACAGCTAAGCTACCGGTATTACATCCAGTCGTGAATGCACAGATTGCTGAGTGTTTTCAGCCTGGCTTCACAAATGATGAAATCCCTGTGTTATTAGCTGAATCACATGGTGTTACTATCAGCAAACATACTTTAATTTGTTGGGATCCGTTTTTGAGTGCGCGGTCCTGCGCCATATGCTTCCGGGTAACAAGAAAGCGACCTCATTCACGTATATTTTTGATTGGCAGAGCTAACTCGAAATTTTGAGAAAAGTAACTCGAAATTTCGAGTTATATTTCTCGAAATTTCGAGATAATAACTCGAAATTTCGAGAAAATAACTCGAAATTTCGAGAAAATAACTCAAACTTTTGAGTTATGGATACTAGCTTTTTTTTTTTTTTAGTGGCGGAAACGGGCTTCCACAGGTAACTGTGCAGGGGCGGATCTAGCAAAGTTTAGCCAGTTAATGCCGATAGGGCATTAACAGGGAAAAGGGGGCACAAAGACATACTTTTCTTTCTTATTCTCATTTAAAATGTCTAGCTTTTAATAAATAATTATCCGAATCTTACACCCAAAGTTTTAATTTGATGTAAAATGAATAGAAGTGAATTACTGTATATAGTGACTATTAAGTCTAATATATATACCCTAGTAAGCTATAGTACTTTTTCCTTCCCAAAGGAAAAAGTACTATAGTACCTTTGGGAAGGTACCATCTGTGCAGTCTGCAATTTTGTTGAAGAAAGATGTTGAATCTATTTAATATTTCTTGAAAAATAATTGATTTCTGTGCTTTTTTTTTCACACTGCATCAAATTAAGGTTGATTACGTCGATTAAGCATCATGAGGTGGAGCGTTAGGGGTGGTTCCCTATTTTTTATTTATTTATTTTTGTTGTTGCTGGGAGTTGGAACCCTATTAGTTAGGTTGCTTAATATTTACGCTAAGTACTCTTTAAAATACCAGAATAGGGAGGATGGTGTAGGTTTAAGTTTATTAGATTGATCAGTATTGCTGAACTATGAAATTTTTTTTTTTTTGCATATAGGTATAACAGAATAGCTTTAGTGTAGTTGTTGTTTTAAACTTGAGTATGAACTTATACAAAATGCAGCAAGATATTTAAAAAAAACAGTTTTGTTGATTAAAAAACACCATATCGGATTCATATCGGTATCGGCAGATATCCAAATTTATGATATCGGTATCGGTATCGGACATAAAAAAGTGGTATCGTGCCATCTCTACCGCCTACTGGTGTTGGCCAGAGGGGCCGATGGCGCGATATGGCAGCCTCTCTTCTGTCAGTCTGCCCCAGGGCAGCTGTGGCTACAACTGTAGCTGCCTCCACCAGTGTGTGAATGTGAGAGTGAATGAATAGTGGAATTGTAAAGCGCTTTGGGTGCCTTGAAAAGCGCTATATATAAATCCAATCCATTATTGTTATATGATAAAATCATATTGTATTTAGTGTCATATTCTGCTCAGGAGCCGTTGTGTACATACTACATTCTGTGACATAATGACAGGCTTATTGGATCGATCAATTTATTATACCGTCTACATTATAACATGTTTTAAATCACTAAAAATATTTATGAGGGAAAACACGCACAAATTATTTATCGGAGACGCACAGCTATTAGTGAAGGGCACCATAAAAACAAGGAAGTATACTGAGAGTGAGTGACTGCCTTTCATGCATGCTAAGAAGTAAAAGAAAGGATAAATCAAAGCCAATGCAAATTTATGAATATGAGACATAAACTTTTGTCATAAAGCTATAGAGTCGATGATGACAGGGAATCTCATGAATAGAAATAGCTTGGCAAAGATAACACGCATACAAGAGGGAACAGCAATAGACAAGTGCAGACGCACATAAAGTCAATGTGAGCTTAATTATGCGGGCAGTGGATCAGCTGGAGGCACAATCGAAGATAGCAGCGGTCCCAGATCCAGCTGTACACAGTGGAATATTCTCCCATGTTGCTTGTCTGTGTTTTATTGTGTTATGGTGTGTTAATATCTGTGCATTCCTGGATTATCCTTTTTTGTTACACATTTCAATGTTTTTTTTCCCTTGCTACCTAGCCTGACCTGTCACCCCAACGTGATGTTTGTGTATTGTATGTACGGTCGGCAAGGTCTATCATCTCGGTTGTGGGCAACTGCAACTGACAAATAAAGGCTATCTCATCTCCTCAATTACTAAGCAGTGTGTATTTAAGCACATACAACTTCAGAATTATATGAACAGACACATAAAAACCTATTCAAAGGCAATGTTTGGGTTGTTGTCCCCCCCCCTTTGTTTCCTTACCTGGATAATAGCGAGCCAGGCCAGTGGCACTGCCAAACACCTGCCAGAGTAGGGTTGGGTCATCCTCTCTATTCTTTCTAAACACTTCCTTCAGTTCCTCTGTCCAGGTTAATTCATTCAGCACAATGGTGGCTGGATGAACAAATACACATGAAAAGCTCATTTATCAAAAGAAAGCATGCATATGAAAAAGAAATACGTCATGAACCCACCAACATAAGCAGAATTCAATACATTATATACTCTAATTACATTTTGATTTTGTGTGCAGCTGTAAAATAAACATTTTCATGTCCTTGTGGGTTTTCTGCAATCATCTTTAGAAAGCTTAGCAAAGAGATATGGACAACACAGTTTAACACATTCATTAAGATTCACACACAGGCCTCACTGTCACCCCAGTTGCCCAGCAGAGCACGACCAAATATTTTTCCAGCACAAACAGAAAGCGCTTGCATTAGGCATCAATATCAAGGAATAGTACTCAGACAAGTAATGGCTTTGCACAGACACAATTAAAGTATTTTACCTAAAACCACCAAATAATCTGCATGACTGCATGTGCAGAAGTTTTGTGTGTGTGTGTGTGTGTGCATGCTTTTGACAGATAGTGTGTGCTGTGAGAGGCAACAGGCATTATGGATGTAATGACACAGCACCCAGACAGCTCAGAGCCACATTAAGACTGATGATGGATGGAGACACAACACATGCTGCCCCCAACTCTATCTGTCCTCTCTGCCGCTCTTCTTTTTTTTTTACCATCTTCCACTTTTTTTGTACTTTGTGGCATTGCATATATTTTTTTATGGGACTCTGTACATCTTGACATGTGGCTAGAAGTATAGTGTGCATGTGTGTAAGCCATATTGCTATCCTGTATTGAGCGTGACGTGTCTCATTGATGTGCAAAGCAAACAGTGTTCATTTGCATCTATGTCTCTAGAGTGAAGAGTTAATGAAGCCTCGGTTGCCAGGAGTGCATGTTTTTCATTATAGAAAGGGAGAGAGCATGAAGCGTGTGCACACACAGTAATATATTTCTCTCATTAATCATTGAATTTTAGAATTTTAAGGCAAGAGTCAAAAAAATACTACTGCACTTGTTAGATAATGATAAAACTGCAAACTATATGTATACTTTTTATTGAAGACTGATTAAGTTAGGCCATTGGATAGATAGCACAAGCCATCTTGTTTTATCCAAACAGCTTGACAGTTAAATACAGCGAGATGATACTCACGTGTACTAGACTGTAAGACGAAATTATGGCACAAGGCAACCACAAGCCTCTAACTAGTAATTTGTTGCTTTTTAATGTCTCCACTGGTTGTGAATATCCCTGAGTTAGTCATAATCTTTAATAAGCTAAACTTCACTGCTGCTTCATAAGGGAAAGACTATCCTCGGGTTGCCCATATTGCCAATGACACTAATGAATTCCCTGGATACACATGTATGCCACACTGAATTCACACCTAGTGATGACATAATCTCATTGGGACATCGTGGGTGCAGTATAATTCACAAAAATATGCAATATGGATTGGTGCATATTTTCCCTATTTTTTGACTGCTTTAATTATCAGTCTTTTCCTTATAGAAGCAACAGTTACACACTGTATAACAGTGAAAGCTAATAAGCAAAAATGTTCTATACAGCTACAGTACAACATGCTCAGTTAAACAGTTATTTATAGTTAGTTTAACATAAGAGAGAGATAACTACAAGACATTAAATTTCCCATCATTACTAATTAAAAGAATAGTTGGATATTTGAAAGACTATAATGTATGTCACAAAATAACCTCTGATATGGAAATATTGCTGGCTAAATATCTAATCATTGGAGATAAAAACCGTCTTTGTTTTTCTAAGCGGCACAAAATTTGCTCACCTGCTACATTTGTTTATGCCATACAAAAGCTATGGTGAAAATTGCCTTTGGATGACAGAAGTGATAGGCAGCAAACTGGAGGGATTTTTGCATCTACACAAATCTGGCACTTGAATTCCAATCACAAGCAGTATTGCCCTGAGTGTGAAAGGTGAAAGATGTCTGCTGAGCTCCCTGTGACACAAGATGACATTACAGTATGTGTGAATTTGTAAATTAGGAATCATTTTTGCAGAAACAGACGTGTGTGAAATTGTTGAATAATAAAAAAAAAAACTCGTTCCACAGTCTTGGACAAGTTAATTAACCCAACAGGATTTATTATTTCAATCATATCAAATGCAGTGATCTCTTATATATAATAAAAAAAGAAATGTACCATTAACACAAGAAACACCTGGAAACAGAAAGTGATGCGCTGATTCTGAGGGATTATTTAAAGTTTACTTTAGGCTACATTTGTGCTGAGCTCACAAGAAATTCTTCTATATGACTGGCCTATAGCCAGGAGGCATTGGGGTGTTTTTAAAAATTAAACAAATGCATGTTTAATATATATGATTAAAATAAAAGCAAATCGACTGAATACAAAAGATGGACATGGCCACTGACACGTCACTCATTGCTTAGTGAAGCATCTGTTGTAAAGTTTTAAGTGCTTTTTTCCATATTGGTGCTTTATAAATGAACTTAAATATCAAGCATGGATCTGAGAGTGAAACCAAGGGACACTCCCTCCTAAGACTGTAGCGATCACATTGAGACCATCCATTCAATGTATTCTGCTCATTTGATTCAGGGTCACAGGTGGTGACATCACAATTGCCATACGGCAAGAGGCTGGCCAGGTCACCAACCTGTCACAGTGCTAAAACATAGAGAACCAACCATTTACACACACCATTCAGCACTGTCCCTGGACAGAGCCTGCATAGACACGGGTAGAACATGGAAAGGACTGTTTAGGCGTGAGGTGCTAGCCACCACATCACTGTGCTGCCCTTGGCTAGGGACCATAATTTACCAAAAGAACATTATGTTACATTCAGCTTCACTTGAAACCAGTAAGGCCATGAACTCATCAGGAAAATAATTAGTGAGATCAGAGATCACATTAGACAAAGGGTCACTTTCTTATGGATTTCTGCAGCTGAACTTCTTATTGTAACCAGCCTTGCAGAATGCAGATGGAAGACAGTTAAACATTGGCTGGAAACTGGGTCTATCCTTCATATACAGTCTGTATGCTATAGTGCTCTGAAAAAAAGATTTTGTCACCTTGCTGATTTCGTCTTTGCAATGCAATTGCAAATTGCATTACATCTGACATTAAACAATGTCAAACATGTTTATGATGATGTAACAGTATGGGACTTCTTTGATGGATAACTTGCCAAAAACCCTCCAGTGTGGCTGAATGAAAACAAGTCTGCAAAAAAGCTGGATGAAATTGGTCCAAAGCAATTTGATAGACTCGTTGCTAGGGATGGGTATTGATAAGATTTTCACGATTCCAATTCCATTTTTGATTCTGTTTAACGATTCGATTCTTTATTGATTCTCTTATCGATTCTTTTTAAAAAAGGAGAACACTAAGGTTGATTAGCTTAGAACTTTGTTTTATATCTTCTCTTTGAACAAGATAGAAATTTAGGAGTAACATGGCCTTACAAACCCAACAGTGAGATCTTAAGAGATCCACAGCCTATGGCTCTTCAATGGGGTGTCACAGGGTCCCCAGGAAAAAAAATTGTAAATGTAAAATAATAAAATAAATATTCTTCTGTAGCAATAACAAAGTATAACATAAATTATTCAGTAGCAATTACACAAGAATATCCAGTAATGTCCCTGCCTACAATTAAACACATTCACTTACCAAAAATCGGGGCATCTGCTGTGGCAAATGGGTGCAAGCCTTTTACCACAAACTTAATCACTGCTCGGTGACATTCGTCTATCCTGGCCTGAAAGGAGACGCTACCGGTAGACTGCAGTGAGAACTGCCAGCATCTGAGGCAGCCAGACTCTGTCTCTCTCATCATGGTCGCCTAAATGCACAGTAATGGCAGGTTTTGTAATAAGGCAGATCGCGCTAACATAATATGCACTGTTAGTTGATTATTTACCTGCCGCATTAACGGGAGAGGACGTGCAAACGTTACCGCTGCTGCTGGGTTGAGATTCACGAGTCCGGAGTGGAATTAAAAACACGACATTCATTTGAGGTCATCCCGTGTTTTGTGAGCAAATGCTTTTGCATATTCGTAGTGTTTCCTCCCTTAAATGAAATATCTACTTTTCAAGTATTGCAAGTTGCCCTGTTGTCATCCGTTCTCGTAAAGTATAACCAAACCTTTGAGCGTTTGAGCTGCCCTGTTTCCTGCCAGGTAAATGACACACTCCGCAACGTGGTGACATCATTCGGGGCGACTGGAATCGATAAGGGAATCGTTTGCAAAAATGGCAAACAATTCCAAGGAATTGAAACAGTGGGAACCGGTTCTCAACAAGAACCGGTTTTCGATACTCATCCCTACTCGTTGCCATTCGCCAGCTGTCACAAACACTTGATTGTAGTTCTTGCCGTAAAGGGTGGCACAATCAGTTTTTAGGTTTAGAGTAATTGTGTTTGAATCATTTTTTTTCTATTTCCATTTATCTATGTCTAATAATGAAATTAGTTTGATGACATGAAATGTGGCACAAATACTACTAAATTTTACATTTTTATATTCAGCTTCCACTTGTATATCCACTGAATTAAATTATTTTCTATTTCGTCTGATATACTTTTTTTTGGTACTATGTCCTTCAATGGACATTTTATGCTTTTGTGATCTTTCTGTCATGCCTGTATCCTTTCCAATACTGGCCTCACACACATGAGTCTGATTTCATAAACTTGTCACCCACTTTACCCAGAAAATCTAATTTTCTCCAGCTGAGCAAAGGCTATTCCGGGAACATTTATAGGGTGGAGATTAAATTGGAGAGTTGAAACCTCAATAACTATGAATCTTCTGACCTGGAATACCAAATACATACTCCTTCACATGTGTCCATATCTGACACAATATATGAGCCTGCGTATGCTCTCAGACATACGTTTTTCTCCATATTCGCAGTGCTTCTTTGAATACATTAGTTAATTTTAAATAATTTTCTTTAGCTAGATATTCCTAGAGTTTGAAATTTAAACTTAAATCTGAAAAACAAGTCTCAATCTCAAAACAAAATTGCATGGTCTGGTTCTTTATTTCCATACCTGAGATTGTTGCCCACAGTGTACCGCCAGGTTTGAGTCCTTCCTCGTAAACACACACACACACCTAAAGTTTCTTTCATCTCGCTGGGTAGGTCCCAGAAGCTCAGCGTATCCATGCATACTCATTACAGGCTACCAATAAACAGCATCCTTGTGAGAGAAAGGCAGCGTGAGTAGCTGTGGCACCCAGCCCAGATTAAAGGCCAGATAGGGATCTCAGGGAAAAATTGACAAATTCACAGCAAGTTCAAAAGAAATGCTAATAAACTAGACTTTCCACCCACAGATAACAAAACCTGACAGCTTTCCATTCCAATCTACATTTCCCTTTTCTGCCCATGTGTCTGGGGTCAGCAACAAGGTGAAGCAGGTAACCTTGGGGCCAGACGGTTCCCCAGCAGGCTGAGGTCCATGCTGAGGAAGTCATTCCATCCTGCTGTCTCTCCAAGTCACTGCTGACGCATTACTTTCCACTGCACTGATTCCACTACACCAATTACTGAACATCTTACCACAAACACACAGATGTCTTTCTTCACAGAAACACAGATACAAACACACATCATTCAGTAATGCTGCTGCAAGATGGTTTAAAAAACCAGATTGTAATTAAACTGGAATCTTTCTGAAGTTCTTCGAGAACCAAGGCCTACTGTGGTGACACATACTTGAGCAAATCACCTAAAGCTTTATTCCTCTCCTCGTAAGTCACACTATATTAAGGACATCACCCCACAAGTTGAAATCTAAAAAATAGAATAAAGGAAAAGCCACTTAAAAATATTACATAATTCAAACCACACTTAAGCTATTCAGCCAGGCACCCTTAAGTCACTGACATTCAATTTGAGCTGTGCTAATGTCAGGGAGACTCTCGAGATTTAAATTATGCTGTATCACTCAAGGTAAATGTCAGCACATGATGTTGAAATGATCAGAAATGTACTTTTATAACAAAAGGAGCAAAAATACTCTTTAACAGGATATCAATCCATGTTACTAGATAATGCTTTCTTCCTGCTTCGACTATTGCTGTCCAACAATACCCAACAGCCTCCTCAGACATGTTCTCACTACAAGACATACTTACAGGATATGTGACGATCATTCACTATGAATCCGTCAAATGATTACCTGCTATATTTTAAAACTGTTTCAAGTAAATATTGCACTCGCTTTGTAGTATGAGCTGGCAGGCTAAAGACTTTTAACATCCAATGTGACTGAAACAGCCCCATCAAGTAAAGCCTGAGTATGGGATGGTATGAATAGATGAAAACAGCCATGACTATAACATAAAGCTGCTTAGGTTTTAATTTTCCTGTATCCAGATCATGACAACCAAATTTTTATTCAACATGTTTAAGTTTTTAAGAGATTATCATTAATATTCTCTATAATCTTGAGTATACATGATCCTATTTTTGTTTTTTCGCATTCTGAGAAACTGACTACATGTTCAGTGAACATTCACCAACCTTTCACAAGTAGCAGGTGCAGTGAAATGAACCATTCTGTTCTTAAAAAATGCTGACAATGCAAATGTACTGATTGATATATTTCAACAGATGATATTATGGTTTCAGGATTTACACACAATCCAGTTTATAGTGCAGTTCAGTTGCACATTGCATTCTTTTATGGCTAACAGTATAAAATACCTGTGCCAAGAATAAATATAAGTGTCCACTCAAGCAAAAATTGCATGCATATATCTATTATAGTCAATATCTATAATATAGTCTATAGATATAAGTGTATTATATCTCCTATATCTATCTATTTATATCAATCTGTTCCTAAAGACATTCAATAGCTGCAATATTCATATGAATAATACATTTATGATTTATAATTTTAATAAATGCATACTTATCATTCTAGTTCTGGTTAAACAGAGTATTAAACTGAAAGCTGCATAACTACCAATAGCAAAAATATTTCTAAACAAAAAAAGAAAACATAAACACATAAATCCTTTCAGTTGTCGTGCCTCCTGTTCTTTTATATTCCAAGGGCAGGCAGCTTTGTTAAGTAACCGATTACTACAGGAGAGCTTATTACTTGTATGAGGCTTTTTTTGTTAAACCCATCTTTTAGCTAAGGGCAACTTTGCTTGAGGCACAATCTGTAAAAAACATTTCATAATGGGTTGGTGTGTCAGCCGTATCCATAGTAACCACTTTGGTATGTGTGCGTGTGTGTGACGATGCACTCACAGCCATCATAGATGTCAGTGGGAATGTGGACAGCCGTGTGGTTGTAGTCAGTCAAACGTTTAAACGAGGGGTCCTCTTGAAAGTCTGGTCGAATCCTGTTCTTTCTTCCCTCTGTCTCATTTGCATCCAGCTGAAAGGGGAAAAAAGATTCAAAGCACTATCTATGGCTGTTCTCACTATAGGTTTAAGAAATCATAGCAGACATCTTTATGTAAATTAATGAGGCACATTGCACATATATGACATGGTTTGTTGGTCTCCATAAAAATGAAAGACTTTACAACAGCCTGAACGCACATTCTCAACAGCTCATCGCTACCATAATAACAACATTGCTGCACTTTTCACACCCTGCATGCTTTAAAAAAAAACCTGACTGTTTACGTGATGATGTCTCGCTTTTTTTCATTTTATCATCTTCATTTGGGAGGAGGAGCCGGAGACACTCAGATTGTTTATGCCCCTTGTGGAGATTTATAACTCCTGCCGTGCATTTGCCAATTTACATCAATGAGAGCAGTAGAGACAGGGAGGAAAAGATGAGATACCGATGAACGAAAGCAGGGTAGAGAGGGGCCGAGGTAGTGAGGTGGTGAGAGAGGCAGAGGGGGAGGGAGAAATGGTGCGAACAGTTGCTTCCTAATAAAGCAAGAGCCTAGCCAGCTCATACATCTCATCTGTCAATTAGAGGAGAAACATGGCAGAGACCTCTTCACCTGAGAGAGGCTGGAAGGAGGGATGACAGAGAGGTAGCTACATGGGAAGAAAAGCTCCAAGAAGCAGCAAACTGGGGGCTGCAGTACAGAGCTAAGACGATAAGAGAAAGCGGGGGTGAAAATGTGGTGATTTTTGCAGGAGTAAAATGAGGGAGATGAGGGAATATGAGGCAATGAAGGCGGGGTGGGGGTGGGGATGCTGTGTAGCAAAAGCACATTCATGATGCATGTATGACCTATGTGTTTGCAGGGGCTCAAAGAGAAAGAGAATAAATTAACAGAGGAGGGCAAAAAAGCACACTCACATTGTCCTTTGCGTTGTAGTAGGCAATTTCATCATCCTGTAAACAAGTGACAAAGAAGCACAAAAAATGCTTTTTGGATGCTTCAGGGTGTTGCACAAAGAACCCTAACATTTATGCAACTATTAAATATTTGATCAATTTCTAAGCAGTTCTTTATTTTGCCATTTGTTAATTCTATTATTTAGTTAAAAAAGATACTAGTCTGTGTTTTTGCTTAAATAAATAAGGTATGGTCATATTTCACCATGTCCCTCTGTCCCTGCAGCCATTTGCAATGCTCCAGGTAAGCATTTTTTGCCTCTTAGATAGCAATGTAATAACTGCCTCTGTGACAAGTATTTTTCCTGAGCATTGCTTTTTTCTCTTATATAATTGTTTGCCACCCGGGTTGTTAGAAGGCAAAGCATCTGTCATTGAAAATGAGGGGCATGTATCATAACACAGTGTATAATGAGCAATAAACCAGTTAACAAAAGGAACTGTACTCACTGCTAATGATGGATGCTGAAAACATGTAAAAACTATTCACACAATCAAATTATTCTAAGTCTAGCAAACTTAGACTACATGCATCACCATTTGTGTATCTGTGCGTCTGCTAGACGTAGGAACACAATATGATATTTTCACAATTATTCACTCACAAAACAATAATATTAGTATGATTTTTAACATTGTGCAATATGTAGAGTATTGCAGTAGTGATTAATCAACATCAAATTTTGTCCTCAAACTTTGTCACTATCAGATTTATCCAATAAGATAAATTGGATTTCACTTCAGATATTTTTTTAATTTAATTTAATTTATTTATTTAATTTTTTTTTTTTTGGCAAAATGAGATTATAAAGCATGCCAACACTATCACTAAAGCCTGCGGTAAAATGTTGCCATAAGATGAAGTTAGTTATCTGTCTGAGATCGAATAGGTTGATGTTGGCTGCATGAACGTCACATGCACTCAGTTTCTGGTAATGCACCAGTTAACTGTGATAAATCGTAGAAAATCACAAAATCTGTTGTTGTCTGCATAGACAGAAATTCACATTTAACCACTACACTTGCGCTCAGCAATCTTGCTGTTCTATAAATACAACCAGCTGGCAGCCAGTTGAGTCAAGTCCCCTCGAGTTGTGCTCACTGACAAAGACTCATTCAAACTGATGCCAATATGATGGCAATCTGTCTGCATTTATAAATTAGATGTGAATTATTTGAAAAGCTTCAATCAAAAATGGTCATTACTGTGCCACACCCTCAAGCTCTGGGCAACAATTAAGTCACCCTTAGTTGAAATCGGCAAAGGAATGTGAACAATTACCATACAATTACCAGGCAGCCATTAATTTTTGTTTGGTTGCTGCCCTATTTTTACTTGTATGGCTGAGTCATTAGCCTTTTCTGAATTAGGAGGTAGGTTTGTTGAGCTAAATGTTTCCAGTGTCCAGACAGTTTTTCACAACCTGTTAATGTAGGTTTGCTCAGCTAATGTTATCTCAGGATAATAGTGCATGAGACAAGTCGTCTTGTTTCCCAGACAGCTAGTATTCCCAGAGTATTTTAATTAATTTAATCAAATATAAATATTTAGTGTCCCTGTATCGATATATTATCCCCATCCTAAATACAGCAGTACTATGCTGTATCATTTTTTCATCCATCCCTAATAGATAGCACATAAAAAACACATATAAACGTGGTTTTTTTTTCTGTATTTTCTCTCTCTCTGTTACCTCGAAATCATCTTTCCACTGATGCTTCATTTGAAACTCTTCAGCAGCTGTGGCCAGTTTCTGGGAAGTGAAATATGACAAAAGATTTAGGCTGGAGCAGAGCAGGGCGATATGACCAAAAATATTTATCACGATATACATTTGAAAATTTGCGATAACGATATAACTGACGATATAATTGACAGTAGACAAAATACTTTACAACTCCTGAACTTTATTAGTGCAAAAAAACCCCAAAAAACATCAATGTATTTTCACTTAAGCAGCTTTTTTAAGTGCATTAAAATTATATAAAAAAAATAACAGTGAAAATGCAAATTCCTTGCTGACAGTTTAACCAAAAGGCATTTCCAGTGGAAACTGGCCAACATATCCTCAGCATAACCATGTATAATATTCACAAAACTTAAAAAGAGGTTATACACACACAATACGGTGTTGAAGCACAGTACGTATCACTCCGCGAGGCGCCTGCCTACGATAGCCGTAATGCTCCGATAATCCACCAAGCGGTGCGGGTTTGTAGCTCAGCAAAGTTGTACTGAAACATTTGACAAATTTTCAAGTGCCGTGTACCACATAAAATCGTTTCGAGGTCAGTAAACACAACCAGAATTCATACATAAGGCACACGGGATTATAAGGGGCACTGTCGATTTTCAGAAAAATCAAAGGATTGATTTTAAGTGTGCCATATTTTCCAAAAAAACACGGTAATAATGACAGCCCACTGGCATGCTCTACCAAAAATAGTGCTTTGTTGTGTATCTGACGGATGAAAGCTAAACCAGTTCCACACCACTGAAGTTGCAGCATTTTTACAAACCAATTCTGTTCATCTGTTTCATTTAACGATCCACTTCTGCTCTTCTCATTCTGCGTCGCCGCCATGTGCGTATGTAAACAAAGGCACTGCGCATGCGCGTTTTACCCATATTCTATCGCGATATTTCATTTTCCTATCGTTGCATAACATTACACTGGTATTACCGTGAACGGTATGATACAGCCCAGCCCTAGCCTGGAATATATACTGGGTATCCTTCCTTCAAAACATCTCTCTCATTTGAGAAAACCTGAGCAAAAGAGAGCACATTAGAAAACGCGGTGGAGACCACCCTAGAGACAAGAGAGAAATGATTATGATCTCACTTGCAGAGCTCAAACCACAGGGCTATCAAGGTCTTGCAGCACTCACTGTCCGCTAAAGGCCACGCCACAGAGTATCAGAATGTCAAAATGAAAAGGTTGTACTGTAAGAAAGTAGTGTGTGGGTGGGTGTGTGGCTGAATGTGTGAGCGAGTCAGAGAGTGTGAAACATAGAGCTAACTGAATAAAATAAGTTGGGTTCAGTGCAGGAAGAAATGATGGATCAGTGAATAAAGTGAAGAACAAATAAATTACCCACTGAAAAAGCTATCAATCAAAAAGGAATTATATAAAGGAATATAAATGTAATTAACCACACTTGTATTATTATATGGTGTTTACCTGACAGTGTAAAGCACCTTGAGGTGACTGCTGTTGTTATTTGGCACTATATACATGCAATTGAATTTAATTGAAAATGTAATTAATCTCACCTTTAATCTAGTCATCTCTCCTGCAATTGCACATATACGTGCTGTTTTGTTACTTCTTGCAAGTACAAACTATAATAACAATGCGTCTTCCATCTGGGAACAAACAAGTTCTGATGTGCATCCAGCGAAATAAACATCTATCCAAGATCACAAGGTTGAAATGTAATATATATGTCTTGATACTGAAAAATCTTGAGATATTACCTTCCAGTTGTGCTATACAATTCAGGTGATGCTTACATTATAATTTAGCAAAGTGTAATTTCATCTTCTGAATTCTTTTTTTTTTAATGGAAAGGAAGGCAGAACTGAGAAATGTGCTAACAAAAGGGGAAAAAATGGCTCAAAAAGGGGACAGAGTGATAGATACCTTATTTCTACATTTTTACTTTGATTTGTGGACTAATTTAACCACGAGGCCTGCATCAATTTTTAAAACATCTTGTTCCAAGTTTCATAACTAGTGCCATAGAAATGGAAAAGGTAAGAGGTTAGAACAAAAGTGCGATAAGGAATGAAAGCAAAGAGCAGGACAAAGAATCTTCCTTCACAACACCAAAGTTAAATCATGTTAGAATCAAATCTTTTTATATGATTACGAAAAACTGTTTTTATAGCTGCATCTTTGTCTGACAACCATCTGTTGGCTCGTGCAAGCATATATAACAGGCATGCTAGATGGACACATCTTTGGATGAGATGCTTATATTATTTTGAATTGGTATTTTTACGGAGTATGTTTATGTGACCCTGTGTCTGCTGTCGGCAATCGTTCCATTTTGATCAACAGTTCCATTCCTTTGGCCTCCAGTCCTGGGCTCTGTTCCAGACCTCTCTCTAGCTCCCATGCACTGGATGTCAACCGCTAAATATACACCCTGCTGCAGCTATATACACACGTACACACTGACCAACCCAAAACAGTGAAAAAAATGTGAAATGATTACAAGCATTGTGACCGATGTACATTGTACATAAAAATTGCATGTGCTAACAATGCATCAAGTGCTGAATCGTATTTACCAGTTAGTGGTAGCAAGCATCATAGTCAAACAGAGTCAGACACTGCTCCCTGCTACCACCAATCACTAAAGCGTTTAGATGTTGTCAGTGATTCCAACTGCATATCTAAATCAAAAGCTCTGTTAAAAGTTACAGTTTTTGGAGTAAAATGAAAACATGTCCAACTGGCAGTTGCACAATGCAGACAAACATGAGGTGTCTTGTTATTTATTTTAAGCATTCCCACATCGTAATGAAACCATTGCTATTTTTAAAACCATGTGTTTGGTTAGGGAAGCCTAACTCTGCAGATCGGCATGTTCTACTCTATTTTAAAATGTTAAAGTTGGCCACTTATGCTCATTTCCAGCTTCATATTTCTTGTTCTTTGAATCTTTTTGACTCTACAGTGGTGTGAAAAAGTTTTTGCCCTCTTTCTGATTGCCTGTTTTTCTATATGTTTGTCACACTTAAATGTTTCAAATGAACCAAACAAATTTAAATATTAGACTTGTAGAGGAATTGTGGCCCACTGTTTTTTGCTGAAATGTTGTAATTCAGCCACATTGGAGGGTTTTCGGGCATGAGTCTGCTTTTTAAGGTCATGCCACAGCATCTCAATCGGATTCAGGTCAAGACTTTGACCAGGACACGCCAAAGTTTTTATTTTGTTTTTCTTAAGACATTCAGAGGTGGACTTCCTGTTTTGGATCATTGTCCGGCTGTAGAACCCAAGTGTGCTTCAGCTTGAGGTCACAAACAGGTGGCCGGACATTCTCCTTCAGGATGTTTTGGTAAACAGCAGAATTCATGGTTCCATTTACCACAGCAAGTCTTAAATTTCCTGAGGCAGCAGAACAGCCCTAGACCATCACACTACAACTACCATACTTAACTGTTTACTGTTTTCAGGTGGGGTTTTTTTTAAATCCTGTCATAATGTGTTGCTTTTTGAGATCTTTTAGCCTGCTTCACTTTATAAAACAGGTTCTATTTAAGTGATTTTTTGATTCAACAGGTCTGCCAATAGTCAGGGCTGAGTGTGTTTGGTGAAACTGAGCTCAGGTTTCCAAAAAATGCAGTTTTTTGCAATTAATTCATTATTTTAATAAGAAGGGCAATTACTTTTTCAAACAGAACGAGGATAACTTTTCTCTCTTAATCAATGAAATCATCATTGTAACTTATCTTATCAAAATAAGTTTGATGATCTGAAACATTATGTGTGACAAATATGCAAAACACTAGTAAATCAAGAAGGGGCCAAACACTTTTTGACACCACTGTATGTGTCGGTCAGTGGAAGTTGATTCTAAACTGTGCCGATGCACTTGTAAAATCATCTTGAGGTCATAGATAAGTGTGACATTGGTGCCCCTGATAATGTTGCTTAGCAACAGGGAGATCCCAAAATGAGACCATCACTTATCAAAGAAACTTGACTCGGCTAAGTTTGACATAAATGCCTTCAGCAGATACGCTATGCAAAAAATAGAGCATTTTTGATCTACTGGCGAGATTTGTGAGTTGTCAAATGTCAACAGTGTAGCATCACATCAACCCAAGTGCACTAACTGAGCTTCATCAGATAAACAGAAAACCAGGCTATTGCTCATAAAATGATAAGCTTGCATAATATCAGTGCAAAAAGATACAGGAACACATAATCAAGGTAGTCTAAAAACATATGGATAGGCATTATCCATATGTTCCCTTGGGTTTCTCCTTCAGCAAAACATTGTATCAGAAATGATACATGCATATAACCAACAGCTGTTCAACTCCTGATACATCGTACATCATACTTAAGCCATTAGTGTGACATTCATGAATTATATAAGACTTTGTGTGAAAAAAACACATGTGAAAATCCCTTTTTTTGCCTGACTGTATATGAACATGCACATGCAGATACCACACATCTACACACGCTTCCTAAGAGACCAACAGGCATGTTAAAAATTCATGACAGGGCTTTGACGAGTCTCCACTACCCCCTGGGAGATATGGGGGAGGGTGAGAATGAGTGTGCGAGGAAAGATACCTAATTACCCTTCTATTTTGCTTGCATCCCTCTCTCTCTTTCTCTCTTTTTTATGTCAAACACATACAAAGGTTATCAGTCTAGCCAAAGAAAGCAACAACATAATCAAATGTGCTTTGCACTGAGGGATCTAGATTTGAAGAGGCTACTCAGTGAGTGACAGCTAAACTCTCTGAATGAGCACAACAGTTCATTAGAGCTGCTGAAAACTGCTGTCTCTGCCAATTGATTAGAAGCCACTGTTACTCCACTAAAATGCACAAATTTGCACTATAATGGATTACACTCTGCAAAACGCCCGACCTAATGGTTTTTTAGTCTCACTTTCACTAATTGTGAAAGTTGGACACCATGATGAGCTCACTCTTTCAGTTCATGACCACTGGAGACCTGAGAAGAACTATCACTCCTCTGCAATTGGCAGCAGAGCGTAGCATGGGTACCAGGAGAGTGAGAATTGGGTATATGATTCTTGGGAAGAGAAGTTGTTTTCAGACTCGTACTGATAAAAATTTTTACTGGTTAAAAGTTTAAAAGACATCTAAATATACCTAAAAACCGAGTTACATTTCATTCAACGTGGCATTGAAGTTGGGTCGTGTTCTCTGGGGGACGAGGCGGTTTAGAGATTTCAGGGAGAACAGGGGGAACAAGAGAGAGTTCTCAAGAATAATGCAGTCTATGACAAAAATGTTCAATAAAACCTACAGGCAGCGCAACTGAAGCTAGTTAGTAGTGAGCTCTATCTTTTTTCTCAGATGAACATAAAAATGACCTCATGATGACTCTAACAACTGCTGTGCAGATTAATATTCTAAGAGCCAAATAGGGCAGATACAGCTTTTAACTACTCATACTCACTGATGTATAGGATCATTGTTCTACTGCCGTTGAGAGCTGACCTGAGTGCTAGGTAGTCCTACTAGTCCCACAGAGAGATATTTCTGCCCTGCTCTCACCACTCTTAGTTGTCATTCTGCCAGGGCCGCCCAGCAGCCCACCATGCATTTAGTGAGAAAGCAGAGCACAGCTTAAAGGATAGACAGAGAAGATGAGACAGGCTCTGCTAAACCTCACAGAGCATCCCAGACACCCTGTGTATATGTGTGTGTGTGTTTATGTGTGTCTAAAGGCTCCAGACACTGAAATCAATAGGCTGTTCAGTGCACACTGCCCAACTCCCACAGACAACAAAGCAATACTTACAAGAGTAGTAACAGTCTAAATGATCATTAACACCCACATTCGCTCTTATCTTACTCTTTCTCAGTTCTGATGTGTCCAGACATCGTGTTTTTTACTTGCCATAATGAGCTCCGTCTCAAATGGCAAAAAAAGTAAAAATGGGGGAGGTGTGAAAAAAGAAATAATAGAAAAGAAAGAGATGACTCTGAAAAGGGAAGAGGGAAGGACATAATTAACGAGCAGATGTATTAGCAGAAAGGACAGTCTAGAGAGAGGAAAAAAAACAATACTCTGACTCAGCATGATCACTGCCTTCAAAGTAAACTCATTAAAACAAAGCTCATCAGAATGAACACTGGAATGAGGAAAACATATAGCTGGGTGGCTTATGGATGATTTACTGAGCAACGGGATGGTTTCCGTGTTTGGAAAAGGACAAACAAAAACACCTTCATCCGTGTCTAATAAATAAATACTTTACATATATGCAGGAATATACATAAAGGAGAACAAAAAGAGTAAGAAAATAAATGAATTCATATCATGGCAAGACATGGAGAGCAGGGCAAAGGACAGACAGACAGGACAGTAGTAGTTTAAAATGAAAGCTGCATGGAGAAAGAAGAGACAGATGGCAGAAGAATAGAGTGAGTGATAAAGCAGTGAGAGATGTCAGAGGAGATAGCTAAAAGGTTGATTTTAAATATCAGTTTGACAGAGAACTGTGACAAAAGGCCAGGATTTGAACAAAGAGGAGACAGCACTGGGTGTACTGGAACAGAGAGTTGACAGAAAAGGTGGGAGGGATGGAAGTATCCACAGAGAAGAAGGTGAGATAGTAAAAGGAGGAAGAAAGCATGAGACAGAGTGACAGACCTGAGGTATCTGCAGCTGCGAGAACCCATGGGAGAGCCTTGCTGATAGGAACAGTAAATGTACACCTGCTCCCCATTCCATTTAGTATTTTGGCTTTTTTGTTGTCATGCATGTATCTCAGAGATCTATTGCTAAGTGTAGCTATATCCCCTATGTGGACACCATGGATGGATAATTGGTATTAATATACTTCTTTCCAGTACACTTGGAGAATGCCATGTTCTTGTAGTATATCAGCTGTGTTCAAAGATATGCAGTCACAACTGTTTGGACGGTCCCCCTGAAAGCCTCTCGTACAACCTCAAATTGTTATTATGATTTACAAACACTCTGATCTAAAGAAACCTTGCATGCTTACCACTTCACAACAAGAATGGCTCTCTTCCACAGTGTGTACTTTGTCCTGTCTCTCTCCCCTCACCCCTAACCAATCATGGCAGATGGCTTCTACCTGAAGTCTAAAAGGGAGTTTTTCTTTCCCACTGTCACCAATCAAAAACTCCTATTGGGTGTCTAATTGTTGGGGTTTTCTCTCTGTTATTGCATGTGCTTTATCTTATAATATAGAATTTCTGACACGGAGAGACTGTAGATTTAGGTGTGCTTACTGTATGCTTACTATTAGGGATGGGTACTGGTATCCAGTGCCATTATGGCACCGGTTCTGACATAAACGGTAGTAACCAGACCAAAAAGCAGCGCACATTTCGGTGCTTTATTTCGGTGCTTTTTCTTCCTGATATGTCATACACTTTAGATTCTAGCCAATCATTTTACGTTTCCAAGGATAGTAGGCGGGCCCAGGTATGTAGGTTGTTTTAGAGCAGAGCTACAGATTAAAAATGCCCAAGGCGAAGTGGTCAAAACTCTGGCTGTACTTCACAGCAAAAGATGCAAACTCAGCAGCCTGCAACAAGTGCTTTAAGGTGATACTGTGCAAAGGAGGTAACACCTCGAATCTGATAAAACACCTGGCGACATATAGCATTTTGTTAAAAGCCGAGAAATGCGCCGTATTTGATAGCTTGTTGCGAGACCTCACACCATGCACATCTACTGCAGGTGGGTTGCCTGTTATTGGACCCGGAGTTAGCAACATCCCCCAAAAACCCGAAGAGGAGAGTCCTGGCCCCTTGCCCTGCCAGTGTAGCAGAAATGATGAGGGATGATGATGGCAGCAGCAGCAGCTTCTCTGCATGAGTAGCTTAATGTTGTTCGTGTGTAATTTACGTTGAGTACGCTAACCGCGTTATTACATTAATGCATGTAAGGTGAACTAGCAAACACCATCGTAGTTACATGCGGCTGTCTTCTTGTTTGATGGCAGATGCTCCCTTCACCCTGGCAAAAAAGGCTAAAATGACCAAAGAAAAAGTGGAAAACAGTTAAACATTTTTGGACAAAGTTTGTGTTTTTTCCATTGTTTAAGCACTGCTTCCAGCCAAGACTGATACCATAAATCCCCTATAGCTGCAGAAAAGGCTAACATTGTTATCTTTTTATAAGAAAAACAGCTGAACATGAGAGGTTTTTGGACCAATTTTGTGTTCTCCATTCTTTTAGCACCGGTTTGAGCACCGTTTAAGCACCGGCACCGTTTCAGAAGTACCGGTTTGGTACTGGTATCGGATAAAACCTAAACGATACCCATCCCTACTTACCGTTAAGATCTATACATATATATATATATACCTATTATTTACTTATCAATTTTGTCAATCATGAGTACAATGCTTACCATACTGTTATAAAAAGATTATTAAGATTAGATTATTAATGTTCATTTAATTAAAACTTGAGCTTTTATATCTTCTGGTTTTATGAACGTTTTCTATTCAAATCAGAGAAAACCTTATGTCCAAAACTATGGCATAAGCATACAGAACACCATAATATGTAGGAAAATATACATCATTGTCCTTTATACACCACTATCATATGTGGTGATAACTGCAGTATTTAATTTTTTCATGTTTCAAATCTACATTAAACAAATCTTAGTATTAAAAAAAACATTTATTTTCATTTTTTTTTCTACTCTTTGCAATTTTCTGACTGCTCAGTTTATCTCTGCTTGTTTCCCGAGGAAAAACAATGATAAGGATTTACTATCCTTGGTTAGACTGATTCATTTTATTATTACGAAATATTATTATTTCACTGTCTATTGGTTAATTATAATTAGATTACAGACAATATATAACAATCTGTAAAAGAATTAACATGTGCGAAGGAAGCATAGATATACTGTTTGGTAGTAATCGCAGCTGAGAGCAGAACGGCAGAGAGACACTCATGCTAGTGTAAGAGCTGATCCTAATTACCTTGTTTCATCTCAATTATTGCAATAATTACAAAGTATGGAAATGCTGATTCTGAAAAATGCTACATGCCACATTTAATTGGCATTGATCAGTGTTAATTTTGAAGGAACAGTATCTTTAGACCACAAAAGGCTTTAATACATTTTGTAATCCACTAACACAGTTTGGATTTCATCTTGATTAGCGTATTAGGCTATTGTCCCTGGCCTACTAGAAGTCTAGTTAGAATTTCCTATTTGCAGTCCTCCCCCCCTTCTCTTTTCATTATCACACAAACAATAAATATAAATGTATGCTCACAGAAAAAGACACACACATACACACACACACACACACACAAAAACACCGTTTACCTGCTTAATACAGTATGATCAGCGCACAGTTGTGATGGGATGTAGAGTAACATCTGTTCTGGAGACTAGAATATCTCTGATCGTGTCATAGCTACTACTCATTGCTGTACACTGGTACACAGACACACACACACACACACACACACACACACAAACACATAAATGCGTCTTCTGCTCATTATTCTAACATTGTGACAGCAGGCAGCAGATTAATAAAAATATGGTCCAACACCTGGGGTACAAAGACTCCATTAAAGAGATCTACAAATACCACATTAAACACTTAACACACATCTCTAAACAGAGGGAACTGGATAACTGAACTTTGCAGCATTACCCTGGAAATCTTGAGAATGACACTTTTATAGATATGACTATGATTTTTTTTCATTATTGATATGATTGTAATCTAAATGTTTTCATTACCATATCATGCTTACATTATAGGGAAATGTCTGAAAGACAGCTGGGACATTTCTTTCCTCCGTATATGCTTAATACGTAAAATATATAAATATGTATAAATATATAAAAATAGCACTCCAATGTTATGATATTGTGTTGTTTGTCTTGAACCATACTTTGCATTTGTTTCCCTCTTTTAAGTGAAGTAATCACTGAAAAATGGTAAATGGCTTGTATAGCGCTTTACTTAGTCCCTAAGGACCCCAAAGTGCTTTACACTACATTCAGTCATTCACCCATTCACACACACATTCACACACTGGTGATGGCAAGCTACACTGTAGCCACAGCTGACCTGGGGCGCACTGACAGAGGCGAGGCGACCGGACACTGGAGCATAAAACCATTGTGAATTAATCTGATGCAGAGTGACAACAGTTGCACTGCAAAGACAACAACAAGACAGCCCCAAAAGTGGAATGGTTTTGCAGGTGGTGGTCACAGACATGACTGATTCTTCCTCTGGTTTGTTTCTTATCTTTCTCTTCATGAGCGGAGGTTCACACTGAGCACATGTCACAGGCATGAAAGAGTCTGGAGATGTGGTGGCAAACGTTGCAATGCCTGCACTATCATCTGCAAAAGCAACTGCGACCAGTGGTGGACCTACAAGCTTTAATATTATCTAGCATGCCAATCGAGCTGCATGAGCACAGGTCCCATTAAAGGATGCTGGCTCCTCATACCACCTTCAATGAGTCTGATTTTGACAGTTTGGTCAGAAACATGCACATGAGTAGCCTACTAGAGCTCACATTGTAGGGCTTGACAGTGCTCCTTCTGTTCCTTCTTGTTATTTCTATTTCATTTAGCCTTAAAAGGCCAGCAAGTAGTGTATGTGCCACAAACTGTGGCTTTTTGATTTTCTTGTATCCGTCTGTAGACTGCATTAAATCGAAATAATAAAATAAATATTTAAAAAATTAAGTATTTTATCAACTTACTGCTAAATGCTATTCTGTAAGAGAGTTCCATGATCATGTTGCCAACATTGTAAAATTAAGATTATTTAGCAAAGACACATTAATCTGCAAATATCCATGTACCAACACACCCCATTTTACAGCGCAGAGTCTCACACACCACCACCTGTGTCCTGTAGACTTTCTTTCCTTTTTTGTGTGCTGCAGGCTGAGGGATTACTCTAAGTAATGCTGTGGAGTGGCTCATTAGTCACTGGATAGAGCCCTTCACCTCAGGAGAAAAGAGGAATTGTGCAGACACACACATACAGTACTGTAGACATACACATTTACCCCATGCAGACTGTTCAAGTAAAAACAAATAACTGCGGCTGATATGTGGTTTCTGGATGTAGGGAACAACCCATTCAAAGAGCAAGTGTCTAAAAATATGCTAGTATATTATTTAGAGTGATAACTCAGCCTGCAACACCAAAACTCAACATCTGCTTTATGTTACATTCAGTTCAAGTGATGTTATCAATGAAGCAAACCTCAAATGGACGTCCAAAAAAAACTGTGGGACCCCACACAATCACAGGGCACTTGTGTGGGCAGTAGGTATACTAAAGAGGGAGTTTGATGTGTGAGCATGCATCAGTGTCTTTCTTCAGTGTTTATTTAGTTTATCTTTTGTAGCACAAGTTTAGCTGTATCAATAATTGAGCCTTTAATTACAGTGTACTTAGGCATTCAGGGAAACAGATAACAAGCTGAATATGTAGGAAGGAGAGATGTGTTGTGAATCAACTCATCTCTCCAAGATGTGTTGACTCAAGCCAGGAGAGTCTCACACAGTTTTGCCGAGTGGTCAAGCGTATTTGATATCAAGATTTTCATTATGATATCACCCTAAGCAGAATTATTTACTCTAATGACCCTTTCACAGCTTCATACTGTTTTTTATGAAGGTGTGATAGCCATTTATTCAGCGTAAGAGGCAAGAATTTTCTTGGTTGAGATAAATCCATTATAATGGAAATCTGTTTAAGCATATGGACTATGCTCTCTGTATTATAATAATAATAATAAAAGTAACAAGAATAAAAATAAGATGGAAATCAACAGTAAGTGGTCTGAATTTAAAGATACAAATATGCATTCATTAGAATTTATTATAAATTTATAGAGGAGTTTTTGGTACTTTGGCCCTTTGGCTCATGCGTGTGTAGGTGGCTACATTTCAGTGCCTAAGCTCTATCAAACAACTGTCTGCCAATATCCCCTATTGAGTTTTTTATGTAGCAAATGATGTATAGTGGGTGGATCAGTGAGTGGGCAGGTGGACAGTCCAAACGGTGAATGTTTCCATGTTTAAATGTGTGAGTGTTCCCCACTGGGCTTCGAGCCACAGTATCCATTGTAAAACCTTTGATAAAGTGATCTCTCCTAGCAGTGTGCAGCCAAGTACATATTAATAATGCATGCTACATTCTGCCTCACACTTATTTATGAAAGCATGAATAGGCACACATAAATGGACACTTATTTCACACACCTGTGGCTAGGTAAGCTGCAGCCTTTGGAAGGTCATCCATCACACGGAGTTAGATATCAGATAAAGAGAGACAGACAAGACACAAGAAAGAGAAAGACGAAAGCCAACGGGAGGATGCAAGTTTGAAAGCACTTGTCAAGTAAGTGAAAATGGCTTGAGTGCCTTGGGCAATCTCCAATTATATTGACATTGCGAGTCACTTCCAACCTCATATCAAAAGCACTGAGCAAAAAAGGAAGTCCCAGTTGCAATGAAGATTCGCTTCCTGCATTTTGCCTAATAAAGTTTAGAGCAAAAAGCCCTCCTTTGACTTAGAAGATTGGTCAGCAAAAATCTCAAAGCACAACTGAAATCTAGTGGGACAGTTTGCTTCCTGTATACTATCTTCTGGTTTGAGTTTGCTGGTGTTTATTCTCACTCCTACTGTATGCGGTCTGCAAGTATTAGAAAGACTATACCCAAAAGGGAAACCAATCGCACTATTCGCTAAAAGCCTTCTTTATTTCCTCAGCTGCTCTCACTATGATCCTTTGCTCACTGTCTATCTGTCCATCAATCCACATAGCCATTATTTTCATGTGGACCTGCCTCTTTCCCAGCATGCATTTATCATTTATCTTCTCATCTATACATCTCATGACAGAGAATCCAATATCAGTGTGCCTTGAGGTTACTCATAAAAGAAGATGAGGCATAATAAAGAGTGAGACGTGATCGATGTGTGGAGGTTGGATCAACTGTCAACATAAAGTTGACGTCCCACCCACCACCTACCCTTATGAACTTTTCACATAGAAAATGCACCGTAACATTGCCCAGTATTGCAGCCATTTCTCTCTTCTACTGCTTTTCCATGCAGTAGAGCCAATATTCACTTTGCTGCTGATGCAAATTGTGGCACCAGCACTCGGAAAATTGATAAGAACATGAGTGGCTTTACTTAACAAACAAAAGACAGACACTTGGCAGGACACATGTTTATGGACATTCATAAACACTCCCTTTCCATTACTAATTAGACAACAACTGCAAGGCCTTAAAAAGGCAATTTGCTATTCAGACTCCTAGTGGAGATGAGAATCTCTGCCCTAAAAAAGAAAGAAAGAAATTGGGGGGGAGAACATCCCGAGGGTCGAGGCTCTCATTATCACATTCAGTCCAAAAGAAGAAAGATCTCAGTCCGTGCTTTCTACTCTTTTAAGTATATGCTTCACCCACTGTTCCTTTAGCATACAGCATCTATCCTCTACTATGGAGCCAAATTAGATTTATAAATCGTCACACACACATACCTTTATAACAGAAACATTAGTTGGCTATAAAATGTCCATCAAAAGTAATACGCACTCCTCAGGTTTAGACAGTGATAACATACAGACTAGGGGTGCAACGATATTCGTATCGATATTGAACCGTTCGATACAGTGCTTTCGGTTCGGTACGCATATGTATCGAACAATACAACATTTGTAATTTATTTTATCAATTTTCCTTCTGACGATGCTGTCTGTGTTGAGCGCTCAGTGAATCTGTGTTCGACTACTCCGCCTAGGCTGCACTGTCGAGCGCAGATCCACTGAGCGCTCAACACAGACAGCATAGTCAGAAGGAAGAGCGCAGGGCAAGCTAGCGAGACAGAAGTTAAGCTCTCCTTGCAACAGGCAAATTGAACCTCATTCAGATCTGGCGTTTGGAATTATTTTGGTTTTCATGTGACGCATGACCCTGAAGGTAAGCGAGTCATGGACTAAAGTAAAACAGTATGTTGGATGTGCCATGCAATGCTCAATTACATTGGTGTGAACTAGTGTGTTAGCGCAGTTAGCTCGTTAACGTGTTGGCCGTCTAGCCCCATGCACGGAGCGATCGGCGGTAGCTCGTTAACGGAGATTTGCCGTGTTGTGGCGTTAAGGTCATTTCAACGAGATTAACCTGAAAGCACTAGTGGGAACACAACGAATATGACTGCACATTTACGCCGACATCATCCTAGTGCAAAGACAAGTGGAAGCAGACAAAAAAAAGCAAGCATGCTACTAACTTTAGCCGAGTCATTTAGACAGCTGTTAGCACGTGATTCTCCTTATGCTGCTGAGAATATAGCCCAGAAGAAGCGGATAGTATAGCTTTTATTTTGGAAAGAGACATTTCTCTGTAATAAACTCTCTTTTCCAAAGATGAGTGATTCCTCAATCAGATACAGGGCTTGCAATATCGCTAGCCCGACGTCCCGGATCTAGCGATTTTTTCATCAGCGATCTCTTCCCTGCCCGTCGGGCTATTGTAGGAAAAATATATGTCAATGCTTTTGCATTCTTTCAGAAATGTAGCTGGGTAATTATGTCATTGGCATCGGTGAGCCACTGTCAATATGTGACATATTGAAGTCGCGTTTGAATTTGCGCTTGTTTTTTTGCTTTCACTTTGCAATCGTGCGAACTGTGTATAGAGAGCGACAGCACTGATCTGTGAGTGATGATAATTTGTGCACCAATTCCTCTGACATTGTCTTATTAATCGTTAGCTTACTATGCAAACATGACAAGTGAAATCTCCCGCAGCAAGCTTAAACATGTGAGAGGTTGATCGCGCAGAGAATCGCTGAGCTTATGTGAGTGCATGTGTAAAAGCATTTCAGTTCTGCTGAGCCAAATAAGACAGGTCAGGGTGAAGAAGTGACAGCCAAAGAAAAGCTTACCACAAAACGGAGAAGTTATGACAAATCAGACAATAAGGCAAAAAGAAAGTGCAGCTTTATGGTTTCATGGACAAAATAATTTCTGTGGCTGCGATATGATGAGCTAAATAACCAGGGCTGCACATAAGTGGTCCGCAGGTGCGCATTCGCTGTCAAAATAAAAAACACGCACAAGGGTTAGGGTTAAATTTAAAAACTGTACTTTTGAGTTAAAATATATATTTATAATTTTAATAAATGACAAATTAAAAATGCATGAACATTTTTTTGTATCGAAAAAATATCGAACCGTGACACCAAAGTATCGAACCGAACCGAACCGTGAATTTTGTGTATCGTTGCACCCCTAATACAGACCTCCTAAAGGTTGTTCTGAACAACTGTTGGGTAGTTGTGTACTTTAAAACAACTAGAAGATCCTGTTACTAAACCACTCTAAAAATGTTTTGAATGATACTCTATTTAAAGGCTTTGGACTTCAACCAAATAAAAAACAACCACATTTGGAAAACTAAGCCAGAAAAATATGCAAACAAATAGATAATGCGCAGATGGTGGTGTTAATGCAGAATTATGTGTTACGTTTTGGGCAATAACTTGTGAATTACTCAACTTAACTATTCATGCTTTACACAATAATGCTGTTACAGTTATATGTTGTGTCCTACTTAAGGAAAAGCAATCATTCAGTTTGGCATAAAAATATAGTTTCTCCCCATTTACAACTGCTGTGCTGGTAGGTGTGATTGTTGGATATTCAACTAAACTTCGTTTTACTGTATGTGGATGTAGATCAATGTATGTGAAGATTTAAATCTCCAGTCAGATGCATACAGTATATGCATCAATAAACATAATTCAGCTACCTTTATTAAATTTGTATGCTATATAGAGACTGAATTTTCTTTAACTTTTTTGTTGCCTTTAATAACACATGATCATGACTTTGCAAGTTTGTCTGTGACAGATGCAGCTCAGAAAACAGAAGGCTTTTGTATCTCATTGCTTTTAGTTTTGGGACTGTCACAAAATCTACACATAGCACAGGGTGTCGTGCTTGTTCAAGACAAATCAAACATAAAAACAACTTTTTGTCTTTTGCCCTTCTCCCCCGTCCCTCTTCTCAGCTGTTTCTCTTTCCCTCTTTCTTTCTCCCCTTCTTTCCCCCAGTCAAGTCTGTCCCGTATTCAGTAAGTGAAAATAAAATAAACAATAAAAGGTGAATCAAATGGACCATTACGGCAAGGCTGGGATGGTCAGTTTGGTAAAGTAAATCCGTTGGGCATCTTTCTTTGCCTTTAGACAACAATTCTGATGGCAAAAGAGCCAAACGGGACAGGCCAAAAAAAACAAACAAAAAAAAAAAAACAAAACAAAAAAAAAAAAAACATAAAAACAACTTAAATTTTTATCATCTTTTTCAAATTGCTTTTATCCGTGTTGGCAGTTTTCATCCCTGGTCTGCAATGAATTAAATGTACCCAAAGTGAATTCCTGATGTGATTTTCACTTGAATGACAAATCGGTTCATCTGCTGTTATTTGTATTGTATTACTTTTACAATGACTAAATACCACAAACATCCCTGTGTCACCAAAACCTAATGTGCTCCAGTTTATCTTTAGGTTTTTACAATCACACTCTGATTATTTAATATCCATGGTGGAGTCTTAGAGAAGAACAGATGGAAAACTGGTCGCTGTCATGGCACTTGAAGAGTTTGTCCTGTGCAGCATCAAAAGCTACAAACAAATTGCAAACTGACAGTTGGTTCCTTTGAGAGGAGTGAATTTTACCTCCAAGGCAGCAGACCTCTTGTGTAACAGCTGCTCTATGTTCCTGGCTGCTCTGGCCACTAGCTCCTCCGCATCGTTTTGCTCCACAGTGTAGAGGTGCTGGTTACTCAGAAAAATCTACATGGAGAAAGACAAATGTAATTGCTGTTTTAATACAAAAAAGACTTTTTGTACACACATTCATTTGTTTAAATTATTGTTAAAACTAAATATAATTTTCACAGGAAATTAAGAGTTTAAACATTTAGGGGAAAATATACAAGGGGTTGACTTAAATTTTAAGAAAGGAATAGGATTATGCTCAGATTTTATGCATGTCTGTGTATATTCCGGTGTTTATACCTGAGTGAGGCTCTTCCCAGCTGCGGCTGTGTCTGCCAGGGTAACAAGCTCTTTCTGCATCTGATCAACCCATTCTTTAATCCTATGGGGCAAAGAAATGCACACAACCAATCCTGTAGCTCAGATATAACCAGTTTAGAAGAGACGTTGCATGCATTTCAGTTAAACTGTCTTTCAATCTACCGTATATCAATCATCTGAAAAGACCAACCAAGTCACTTGATGCAAAAACAAACAAGGTCAAAGAGAATCCCTCTTGTGGGTCGGGCAAAATGTCAACCAATCAAACCCAGATCACCAGAAACAAACACAATGTCATCTAATAAAGCTTGTGTCACTGCATGTCAACTAATACAATTGCTTTCAGAGAGTTCAAACATGAAGTCAACCAATCAGATAAGTGCCAGCTATTGTTGTGACTAGTGACAGTGATGTGAGTGGACAGGCAGGAGGTGGGCGGTAGCTAAGACCAACATGCTTTTCTATACCTCAAAGAGCTTTAATCATTTCCAGCCTGCTGGTGCCATTGATGTACGAATAATAGCAACCAAACAACAGACTCAATGATGGTACCCATTCGGTTGAGTGAAAATTGCTCACCTGATGCTTGCCTTTTATTTTTATTTATTTATTTTCTGTGTCGTCGTGGTACATCAGTCACTGTGCCACACACTGGTTTATACCTTAGTCTCATCCTCCTCCATTACTCACTATTAGGGGTGGGTTCTTATAATCGATTCATCGATTAAAATCGATTCTGGCTTGGATAACGTAAAATCGATTCATTAAAATCCTGAATCGATTTTTTAATATAAATTTATTTTGCCCAAAATGCCAGAATCTCAGGTGAAATCTCACAAAATTTCAAGAACCACCAAACAGTTAAGACAGTAAATGAGAGCAGGAACACGGATTCTGCACAAAGACTTAAACACACAGCGGGACCCGCGGATCAGAATCAGTTAGATGTCGCTTTTCTCACAGTCGGGGCTGAAAGCCGACAGCTCGCTGACTCTGATCTGTCGGCGGGTCCGCGCTTTGTGTGCACGCCCTTTATGCGCCGATTCTAAAGCTGTTAGTTTGATCTCTCTCCAAACAATATTGACCGAACCAGCAGCAAAAGAAGATTCAAACGCTTCACATAAACATCGTCATGAATTCACTCAGACTTTTACTGTTTTGCTTCCACTGCGATGCACAGCTCTCTCTCTGTACTTCAAGAACAGTTTCCCTTTCTTCATTATTCGCTTGCTTGTTACGCACAAGTCTACTGTTGTTTACAGGCTGTCGGCCGCTGTTTTTTCCCTTTTACATTCTTCCGAAAAGAAAACCTCATTTCTGCTGTTCAATACTGAACAAATTTAAACTTTTTAAAATTATTCAAAATGCAAAACGCTGTGTCTGTAATAAAACCGCTGTAACTTCAGAGGTGATGTTCATATGTTGATTAATGGTTTTCTTTCGTTTTTGATGTACTGCAGAATATTTTTATAAAATCCCAGGCCAGGAAAATCACCTTCATGTTTTTCTGTGTTTTATCCTCAGCTACTTTGACACAAAGGCCTCTGCTGTGATGCTCACACCTGTGATAAAGTCTTGCGTGTGTCAGCTTCCTTTTTATTGATACAAAAATATGTAAATGTACTGATCTGAATTATAATATTTCTGACTGTCAAAATTTCCCAGATTTAAATCGAATCGAATTAAATCGAATCGTGGATCGAATCGATTCGGGGCCTTGTGAATCGGAATTGAATCGATTCTAGAAATCAGTGACGATACCCAGCCCTACTCACTATGTACCACTTGAACAAAGTGGCCATGGATGATCACTGGGAAGAGTAGAACCTAAGACATTATGCATGATATGAGACAGTGGCTTGTTAGGATAATCACATGTTGTCAGGTGATGTGAAGTTGTAATGAATGAATGAATTTGCTGATAGTAAATTATCCTTAATACTGTTCAGAATATCATCAGGTATATTGAAAATGAGTAGGTGTAAGTGTAACCCAGATATTAAATAAGAAAATGTAACCTGTGCATTGATTCTAATAACAGACCTCACTGAGAACCTCTACAGAGTCTGACCTTGGTATGTGTGGGTGTGTGTGTATGTGTGTGTCGTGCAGGGTAGGGGTGAAAGTGACACACAGGAGCCACCAGTCTATGAATGTCTGACTTTTTTTGATAAAAAGTATGATTTAATAAAAAGAAGTTGTATTAAAAAATGATTGACAAACACAGTTTTTAAAAGAAAGTAAAAGAAAGTATTCCTCTGTATTTGAATTAAAAAGGGATTATGTTACAACAAATGTTCATTTGAGAATCTGCTAAAAACAAATCTAACTGAAGTAGAATTACATAAACTGAATGAAACATGAAGTGAATTATATCCATATGTGACTGAATGTTTAAATGTGATGGGGTTTCTGTGTTAACAATGACATGAAATGTAATGAAGTGATTTTAAAATTTAAACTTTAAACTTTGCGTTAAATCACGTAAGTCAGATAGATAAATAGAGATAGATAAGATGTGGGTGGACATCAGGTGATTAGATGTTAATGCTGGGCCCACGTCCTCATTTTAAGTTTGACAGCGTTTTAGTAGGTAAAGGTGAAAGCTTGGACATGAATTGAGCTGCGGTGTGGGGAAGGCCTCGAAGGGGACTGGCGGCAGCGCCCGGGCCTGGCAGATCCCCACGTAGTAAATAGGAGTGAAGAAGTTAAAGAATTGAGAACAACGAGGGAGGGAGGGTGGGGCACGTAAACGAGAATGAACAGCTTGCAGAACTGGGGGAACCTATATAGATGACAACCGGAAGGAGTGTGCTTGGAGGCGTGGTCCTGCTCCTGAAATTCCGATACATAATCTCCAATAATGTGACTGGATGTCCCCAGTTAGAGGTCGTCTCAGAAGATGTGACATCCAGTAAGAGAGGGGAGAAAGGGTGAACGTGAAAAGTTAAGTGAAGAAGAGATATAGGGTTCTTCCCCTTTGTCTTCTGTGAGATGAGAAGCTCAGAAGATTGGACCTGAGATGTTCACAGTTGAAAATTACAGCAGAGACGCTAGAGGGACTGACCCAGCCCGACCTGTGGACCAGCAAAATGGTTGTATATTTTTGGCTTTCCTCTCTGCTCAGTGTGTGTGTGTGTGTGTGTGTGTGTGTGTGTGTGCGCGTGTGTACAACATACTTCCACTAAATTCCCAAGGGATACTCATTTCCTGTTGGGTGATTATAATCAACTCAGAACACGGGGATAAGTGCATCTTTAGGCCTGGTTGTGCTCACCCTTTCTCCAACCTCTCCTCACGGAAGATAAGAATAAAATCAGCATTAGCTCAGAGTCAGTTAATAAGATAATTATAGTTCAGGTGATTTGATTGTTGTTTTGTGATTATTACTATTTGATTTTGCTTTGCTCCTGCTAAATTGCTTTAATAACATTTCCTGCAATTTGTCTAAATTGTAGACATTCACTTTTTAACCTTTTGTGAAACAGTATTGGTAAAAATCTGAGTATCGTTCTTTACTAGTCCAAATAACTCTTACAAGTTACTCTAGTCATTTGAATACAACACTCCCTTGGGGCCTATTGTCTTGGCTTTTAAAATCAACCCAGTTATTAACAAGTGCCCAACTGAGGCTACGTCCACACGTAGCCGGGTATTTTTGAAAACGCAGATTTTTCTATGCGTTTGCACCTTTCGTCCACACGTAAACGGCGTTTTTGGTTACTGAAAACGCAGATTTTTAAAAACTCCGGCCAAGGTGGATATTTTTGAAAACTCCGTTTTTGCATTTACGTGTGGACGAGAAAAACGGAGAAAACGCAGCGTCAAAGGTGTGCGCCTTTTTTGACGTCACACTGTGCGCCACGTTATTGTTTCGGTGAAATGAATTTCTACAATACTGTTACTGTTAATTGTACTCTCTGCATTGTTTAAATGCTTACATATACACAGTTACTGTCCCTCCACACATATGACTCGGTTCTGCTTCAATGCCCCAGCTTTGTTTACTTTTTCCCACCGAGGCTTCTAGACTTCTGATTGGTCAACATTTCTACAGGTTAGGATTATATCGCCACCTGTTGCTTTGGCATGTTCCTAGCAGCGTTTTTCTTCATTTCTGCCTTTACGTGTGGACGGGATTATTTTTTAAAACGAAAACGGAAAATCTCCGTTTTCAAAAATACCCGTGTACGTGTGGACGTAGCCTGAGAGGGGAGCTGCCGTTTAGTAATGAGTGGTGGTGATAAGGCCGATCCTGCAAGGCTACTCGGGCATTTTTCTTATCAGATGACGACAGTGGAGGACATTTGGATGATTACAAGGCAGTCAGAGGGGTGAGTCCCCTCACATATATCGGCTCCAGCTGAACTCTGCATTACTTACTGGGTAAGAGACTTATAGAATCAGAGTTTAGGACTTTTTAATCAGAGAGCTGAAACAGACTTCCCATATAGGGGTCATGGACCCTGCAGATCAATGATGTAGAAACTTTTTTTGCCATGTATACTGTATGAGAATGATGACAAGTTTATATAGCATAGAGAGGTTCTCATTAACATCCATTTCACAATTCGGCTGCCTTGAAGCAACATGCACACACACACAGACACAGACACACACACACACACGCAGGAACAAACATTGAAAATCAGATATTCATACTCAGAAAATACTTTCAAAAACTGTCATTGCAGCGGTGTGTTGAAAGTCATTCAATTTACTACGTGAAAAACATCGACCGTGACATTTAGTACAGCTGAGGGGGTTGGCAAGACAGAAAGGTTCAGAAGATCAAAAAGCAAGGAAAAAATGCATCAGGGATACAAAATCCACAGTGAATGAGGAACATTCAAAGCAAGCACACTTGTGGAGAAAGATGAGACACTTTGCAAGATAGGGAATAACACAGGGAATAGTGAATGTGAAATACAGTAGTTTAGGGAAAGCTTTACTAGTGTAAGTCAGGAGATTTTAATCTTTGCTTCTCAATCTCCAACTTGAAAAAAGTACAGCTTCTTAAACTCCATAGTGATTTGAGGAAAGTTGAACTCTGCAAATATTATTACCTGTCACATGTAGGCTGCTTATTTCCACTGAACCTATGGCCTATTGGATAATACAGATTATAAGTGTTATGCTGATGGGCCTGTTACCCATATTTTGTGTTGATCTATTGCTGTCATAAGTTGTTAATTGTTTCATAATAATCATTGTCAACTTGACAACCTTACCAAGAGAATGATAATTTTCTCTGCCTTGTAATTTTAGCAGTATAGGCCAGGGTTTGCATGACTTTAAGTGTTTGTGACCCTTTTTAATATCCTGTTGTTCACTGGGTGTAACAAAACTGTACTGTTTACACACTGTGTGTGTTTATGTGGACCTTAGCTCTTGAAGCCTGAAGCACAGACAAGTCAACTGTGATTTAGAGTGTATGTGTGCTTCCTGGAATTTGGCATTCAGAAAGGCAGAGGCACTTTCACCTGACTTCCTGAGTTTAGCTTCTGTGGAATCTTATCAGCGTAAATTTCTGGTTGTGAGATAACCAGGGTATGTGTGCATGTGCTCTTCTTCAAGTACAGTATGGGTGCGTGGAAATTTTTTGTTACTCACTTTGTTTGGAAATCTATATGAAAAGCTCATTTGTTTTATGTATACACAGAAACCAAGCACTGCAACATGCAAGGGAATTGGTCTTACTAGTACAGACCTCACTAGACTCCTGCAGCAGAGGAAAATAGTATAGAACAATGCTACACCCCAAAGCCATATCTGTCAGTTTATATGCATATTTGAAATCAAATATTCTTTTTAATTAGGATTTACTGCAAATCAATACAAAGTTGTTCAGATTGATCACCCTTTCCCTATGATAAAGTACATCTATCCTGACTGAAGTAATCTTGTCTTAGATGACAATGCACCAGCCTTGGGGCACAAGGTGTCACTGAATGCTATGAAATTGGTGTAAATCATATTTTATTACCTTTGCTGCTTCAATCCAGTCTCCCAAATGGGAAGTTTTGAATTGATGTTTTCAACAGCATTCTCCATCACCATCATTAAATGAGGGTATGTCTTTTGAAATAATGGTGTTGCATCCATCCAGTAGACTTTCAGACACTTGTAGAATCAGTGCAGAGTCACAGTGAAGCTGTAGTGGTTGAACATGGTGTCCTTGCACCTTACTAATAAATATATATATATATATATATATATATTTCTTTCTCATATTCACCATCCATCTTGTTTAATTTGATCTATTCTATTTCTAGACTAAAAAGGCAAAGTACTCTGATCTGTGTCATTTTATCATCTTTCACAGCGCTAGCACTCTAGCACTCATCATAAGGTGAAGGTGGGCTGTTATCAATGGCTAAATCAAAAAGGTGATCCAGAGGTGCCTGTAATAAACATTAATAAAGTCGATGTTGTTAAGCTGAGGTAGCAACATTTTTCTACTCTGGTTTCTGGGCTTTGATTACTGTAGCCTGTGGTACAATGCTGGATAATTAAACACACATACGCAGACACAAATGCATATACCAATGGCAACTGGGTCAGGCACTGCCCTACATTGTTTTACAGACACAAGAAGAGCAAATGAGAGCAAAAAACAGAAAGAGAGGAAGAGAAACAAGGCAGGAAAGAGAGAGACAGATGTTGTGGTACAATCACTTTGGAACTAGAGAGAGTAATGAGCTGGCCCATGATGTGTATCTCGGTAGGCGGCTGTATTAAACCACAGTCTAATTACGCATCATTATAGAGGCAAAGACTGAAGCAGGTCCAGTCCAGACAGAAAAGCAGAATGAGGCATGGAAACACCAGCTGCACCAAAACAACCTGCAGTGCCTGCCCTCACTCTGAAGCCTCTGACACCCAGGTGGCCAATTCAGTTCCTGTTCAACATGACCTAGATAATAAACGTTGCTTTAATGTGAAGTTAAGGGTTTGAACATCAAAATTACTTGACCACCTCATGACCCTTAATCTGTTTTTTTTGGGAGGGGGGGTTGTTGTTTTTTTTCTACAACCGTGGGACAAACAGTAGAACTGTGATATATTCCTACCACAGCCGACATGGGTTCACAGTAATAGATTCAAAAACTCCCATGCGATGTCTTTAAAGTAAGCTTTTGCCCCAGTTTTATTTTCTGTTAACTTTAAATAGTTGCTGAAGAGAACTAAGGTAATGTAAGATGTTTTGTCTCCAGAGTTGCTACTTTAACAACAGAGCTATTTAGGATTGTCAAGAGACAGAAGAGCAGGTGTTTACAGTTTGCCAGAACAGCTTATCCATAATGAAAATGTTTTCTCTCCATCCATTTGATCAGTGTAATCCAGGAGGATGCACTTAATAAAACAGAGTGTAAAATACAGTTAATTTTAATATCTCTTTTGCTCATGATGCCTATGTTTAATAATTCTATTATATCTCATTAGCTTGCACAATATAACAATTTTTTTTTTTTAAAGGAAAAAAAGAAACATCTTTAGTTTCTCTTCTTTCTGGAACTATTTTCATTCATCAGTTATTTCTCACAAATATCTTTGTTGGTATTGTGCCGTGCAGAAAAGCATGCAAGGACAGTCATGTTTTTACTGATCACTTTCATGCTTACTGTTTGTTAGTCCATTTGGCAAGAAAGAAGTATGAAAAACAAGGACTATCTGGTTTGTGCTCTTCATTCAAAAATGAATCCCCACAGCATCCTCCACTTCTAAGCAAAATGTTTTTCAAGTATACAAAAAAAGAGGAAGGGACATTAAGATACAAAGGTGGTGAAACTGAATTATTTAATATAGTTTAATACAGATGGAGAATCTATTTGTGGTGGGGAGGGAGAGAAACAAACAAACAAATAAATAAATCATATGCCATCTCCACTCAGTCTCCAGCTCCACCATCTCCAACAGCAGTTCTTCACCTGCTGTTGATTGTGGTTAGAGTGGCCCTCTAGCTCTCAGTGCACCTGAGCCAAAGGAGGACTGCTGCTGTTCAAGAAGGTGGAGCTGGAGTCTCATTTCTTTTCTATTGACAGGATGAGCTCTTCTCTGCAGATGAAGAACAAGCTTGTCACAGAGAAGAAGCTGAATGAAACTGAGGATCGCTACAATTGAAACCTGGCCAATTTGCCAGCAGGTCTAAAGAACACAAGACAGAAAGAGTATGGGTTAGCAGTAAATGAAGTTTACAAATAAGAGCGAGGAGATTATCCACAAGCAAATCAAATGCAGAAAGCATCTTGAAAAAAAATGCTTTTTTTTAAAGCTACACAAAAAAAGTGTAGAACATTTCAGTAAGTCTGTTTCAAATAAAATGGCTTCTGGATTTTCTGAGCACTTGTTGTGGGTGCACTGATCAGTCTTCCAAAGTAAACAGTGCAGCATTACTATAATCTAAACAGACCAGAGCAGTTTAGGCCAGTGAACATTGCAGCAACTGTTTCATCTTTTCTGATACTGTTTACATTTTGATAAAGAAGAAATGTTTCCTTTCCATCTATGAGTCAGAATCTTGTCTTGTGGTTGTGGATAAGCGTATGATTATTATTAGTTCAGTATTATATGCTCTGGCAGCAATGCAATACTGAATTTAAACATCTTTTGAAAAAAAGACTTGGAATTATTGAGATATACTTTTTTCTCCATATTTGGCTATTTTATTACTTGGGTAAACCGGTTTAAGATCCCCCATCCCCCCTCCTCTCTACACCCCCACCACCGGAAATTTCCTTTCTGACAAATATATTGACTCATTCACGTTTCATCTTTCCTTAGAAGATGGTGGCCTGGTCATGTTTGAATAGCGCAAATATATTTAATATAACGAAACAAATATATAACTTTTTTTTTTAAACGAAAAGAAAAAAATAGTTTTGAGTTGATGTAATAGGTTATCCTGGGGGCTATCTAGTTTAATATCAAACAAAAATATTATTTTGCAGTAAGCGAAAGTTTGTATTTTTAAGATATGAAGGAAAATTAATGTCTCTCAGAGGCCTTCCCCTCTTGTGAGAAAAGAAGCACCTTTTACAAGATTTTACATAAATTTATAATAAATTATCAATTACAGTTTAAATATCCTGTAAACGATACTTAAGCATATTTTTTTTACATATTATGTTGATAATCCAAAAAAATATTCTAAAAGAAAATAGGGGCGTTTTACTCCAGTTTACAATATGAGGAACAAACCTCAAAGGGTAGAATCACCTGGTTCTTGGCCAATGAGGGTCCCCAGAAAAACGCCAACTTTTATCATTTATTATTGGCTAAAGCAGCAGGACCGAGCAAAGCCACTCTCCTCTAGGCTACAACTTCATAGAAGAGCTGTCACGGCTCGCCAAGCCACCGGTGACAAACTGCTGATTAGGGTAACCAACATTAATCAGCATAACAACGCGAGCAGGCAGAGGTCTGAAAAAAGCTGTCTTTATCAAAATGACCACCGCATGAATGAAATGACCTGCCTACCCTCTCACACCCACGCACACCATGAAGCCTATACACTCGTGAGTGTTTCATTAGAGAGAGAGAGAGAATAAAAAAGAGAAAGCAAAAAAGATCCCTGAAACAAGGTCTCTGCAAACCAGAACATCAATTGATCGAAACAGGATTACAAGAGCTGTAGCCTACTTACATGAGCTGTGTCGGAAACTGCGATGCCCAACAACCGTCCTGCCACAGCAGGAACAGAAACACCCAGGCTCGTACCCCGCAGGAATCCATTGTAAAAAAAAAAAGAGGGGAAATTCCCCGATGGACGTCAATATAGAATCTGCTCCACTCCCCTCTACCGCCGCTGAATGAAACGACGGGCGAAAGCAGCGCGTGTAGCCGCCTGTCGCTCCCTCACAGATTAACGAACACTGACACCTCTAATCTGATCACTCGGCCATCCAGCGCTCTAACAGGTACTGGATCTGAATGCGATGCCAGACTCTCTCTCGCTATCGCTATCTCTCTCTCTCACTCACTCACTCACTCTCTCGTTCTCGCTGTTCCCGCTCTTTTTGTCTGTCCCTTAATTAACCGGATGCAATTATGACAAACAGTAGTTGTGTAGGCAATAAAAGGAAAAGGTATAATTATGGTGTCACAAATGATTACTAAAAAGCATAACTTTAATTGGTGCTTTTAATCATTAGTTATCGTTAATCTCTGGCTCTCTTTCACAGTGTGTTTTTGTCCTGTCTCTCTTTCTCCCCTTTAACAGGTTTCTTCCTGTTAAAAGGGAGTTTTTCCTTACCACTGTTGCCAAGTGCTTGCTCAGTTTGACTGTTTTTCTGAATTATTGTATTAGGGTCTCTGGTTTACACAATAAAGCACTATATAGATAAAGTGAATTGAATTGAGTTGAACTGAAATGAATAACTTTTGTGGTCTTTTGAAATAAATTTTGATAACTTTTGTTTTTCTTCAAACAGGCACCATGTGTGCTTGCTCTCAGGTGGGCAGCTTAAGTAGCAAATATGTAATTTTTCTGTTCTTTTTATAACATCAGTCAGAAAAACAAAACAATGGAAGGGACTAACTGGCATACCACCCACACAACATATGCAGTCAAATATATACAGGTTCAGGGCTTTCTCTTTAAAATACTTCAAAACCTCTCATCATTGCCTACAATGTGGAGATAGGGGAGAATTTACTGCCTTTGACTGCACAATCTTTACCAGTTATGCTAGACAGCAAGCAGACTAACTGTCCCACATGAGAATGAATGAGAATACTAGGCTGGCAGCTGCATTGATTTCACACATATAGTGCACGAGTGAAATTACCAGCAAAGTACAGTATTAGAGCCCAATAAATCTCAGTACTATCCATCATGTTTTATAAAATTGCATTTCTAAAGATGTGCTGCACATCGCATCGAATTTTAAAAGTTGCAATATAAATTCAAAGTCTGGCACAACTGCAGTAGTAATGTTTTTGTTGATATTTTAAGTTATTAGTATCATCACCCTGTGAATAATTGAATAATTAAAGCAAAACCATAAAACCTAGTCTATCAAAGTGCCTGTGTGTGCTTGTGCATGTGTCTGTTTGTACATGTGTGTGTGTGTAATTCAAGCCTGGAGGGAGGGCAGGGCGGCACAAGCACGGTGCTTGGGGATTTGGTTATCAATTGTTGCTTGGCAACCACACACCATCTCTCTTGTCCTCTCACCCTCCCCTCCTCCCATTTCCCCCTTTCTCTCTTTGTTTCTCCCTCCCCACCTATCCATTGCTCTTACTGTACTACACTGTTGCGCTGACCCTTCAGTTTTTCCACTGTTCTCATCCTTCACACCTTGTGACATCACCTTTCCCAAATTCTCCCCCTACACCTTTTTCCACCCTCATTTCTCCTAAGAGAGGAAAAGAAGCAGATGTGCCTGATGATGGGATAGGAACGAATAGTGAGAACTGGACAGGAGAAAAGAGCACAGAGAGGGAGAAGGAGATGGAGAGATGGTGGCCTCTTCTGCAGACAATCCCATTCAGTACTTCAAGGATCTTGCAGTGCACCCTGAAAAGGAGTCACTGCTACATACCTTCTCATATAGTCTAAGAAATGATCATTGGAAAAAGACCAGAATAAAATCTTCTGGCATCAGTCAGACAGGCCGTAGAAGTCAGTTTTTCTCTATCCGTGTACTAATGTACTGTATTCCATATAATGTAGTTAGATGATTAGATTGATTAACATATATTCCGTAACAGGAATACATACAATAAATAATTTGCCTTAAAATGTATTTTTGTATGGGCTTTTTCTTACTCCATATGAGGAATTTACTGAAAATATCTGCACAGAGTACAGAATATTTATTTTGAATATTAACCTCAAAGTTAATACTGACATCCAAGAGCAACCTGGAGATTTATATAATGAGTATAAGTGAATAATGTGTTGAACCATAATTGGTTAAAGAGCAGCTGTATTGGGTTTATTTGACAGAGGATACTGCCACCTATAGGTAATCTACAAAAATTACTGGAAACATTAAAGAACAAACCAGCTTCAATACAGTCTTTGTTTTTCTCTCTCCTGTCTTTCTTTTCTTTTTTCTGCATCTATGCAGTAGCGTGCCGATATCATAACGGCTGTGTTTAATATATGTGTTCATACCCATGCACATTTAAATTTGAACATAGATGTAGTATCTGACCACCTGGGAGAACATTATGATGCATTTCATCAATTACATTCCGTCATTTAATTAAGTGAACAGCTAAATGATACACTGGATCTTGATAAATGAACTATTCAAAATGGAAATATTTACGTATGTAATGTAATTTAGTGAGAAATAACGAAGAAAGATAAAGTGAAATAAATGCAATCTTAGTTTTAATATCTGTTCAAACATGAGGAAAGCCAGTGGATGGGTGAATAGACACATTTAAAATATTTAAAAACAATTATTTTGACCTCACTAAAAAAATTATAAAAAAAAAAAAAGCAAAAGCAGGTTCATTCGGCTAAATGACATATTTATAATAATACAATTCATAATAAGTTAAACTAATAATTAAAATAATGATTAAAATAATGAAATAAAATAACTCAAAAATATATACTCCTCTGTACTGTTTCAGTATTATTATAAAAAAAATAACCTTGTATAAGAAAAACATTATATAAGGTTATTTTTCTAGCTTTCTGAATTGTATTTACTTCATTTTGTAAATGAGTAATTCTATATTTCTATTTGCAGAGTAAAACTAAATTGGAGTTTGTTTCCTAAGACCTATTTACTCATAGTCTTCTTTCAACTTTGAAATTCTTGATGGTCATGACCCAAGAACATATTTCTTTTGTACCATGACTGAGACTCATTCTTAGAATGGTTCAGGTGTTATTGAAGGGCAAGATCAGAGAGGCTAAGAACAATTACAGTAGAAAGCTGGAGTGGAAACTCCAGCAGAACAGCATGAGAGAGGTGTGGAGTGGCATGAAGACAATCACTGGATTCAGTCCATTCAACAGCAGAGGAGCTGGGAGCAGTGAGGACAGAGCCAATGAGTTGAATGTGTTTTTCAGCAGATTTGACACTGCAGTGAATGCTCTCCCCCTAGTGACTTACCTGTAGTCAGCCTGCAACCCACATTCTCTTCAAACTCCTGTGGAAGTCCTGACACCCCTTCCCCCCTTTGTCACTTTCACTCATGACCAGGTTCAGAGACAAATGAGAAGACTCCGCTCAGGCAAGTTTGCTGGTCCAGACAGGGTGTGGCCCTATGTCCTCATGGCCTGTGCCCCCAGGTTTGTGGAGTCTTTCATAAACTGTTCAGGATGAATCTAAGTCTTTGGAGGGTCCCAGTGGTGTGGACGATGTCATGTCTCATTCCTGTACCAAAGACACCATGTCCCAATGGCCCCCAAGGTTACAGGCCTGTGGCACTGACCTTCCATGTCATGAAAACCCTGGAAAGACTCATCCTTTCCCGTCCCCAACCTATTGTCAGGCCACGTCAGGATACCTTTCAGGTCTCATACCAGCCTTGCCTCAGAGCTGAGGATGCCATCATCTACCAGCTCAGTTCTGTCTATGCACATCTGGACCAGCTGGCAAGCACTATAGCCCCTTTTCCATTAGTACCTACTCAATTGACTCAGCATGGTTTTCAGGGTTTTCCATTAGGTCATAGTACCTGGTACCAGGTACTTTTTTAGTACCTGCTTGCCTGAGTTTCAAAGCAATCCGAGCAGGTACTAAAATGTGACATCGTCAGACTGCGTGCCACCAATTGGCTGGTCAGTAGCATCTCTCAATGAGTCATAAGGTCATAAGGTCAATGCTGGACAGTACCTCCCACCCACTCCATGACGTGCTGGCCAATCACAGAAGCACGTTCAGTGAGAGATGGAGAATACCCAAATCCATAACTGAACCACACAGGAAATCAGTGCTGCCTGATGTGGCTACAACTCCTCCGTCTAATGCATAATACACAGTGCAATAGTCACACCCTTTTGCACATGTAGAGTGAAAATGAGAAATAACAAATGATAAAGTTTTACAGTATACAGTTTAGAGTAAAATGTCCATCATATATTTATCTTTTTTTGTAACTTTATTATACTGTTTTATTTAATTTAATCAGTTACTGTACTGTCTTGGAGCAGCTGCAACCACATCATTTCCTAAGGGATTCATAAAGTATTCCAATTTTAGAGCTGCAGTCTATGATACCAAGTGGCTCATCCCCAGATGTTAACGTGAGTCAATTCTGCCTCACAGTGACCATGCCTTGAAATTACAGCCAAATAAAGGATAGGAGGCTCTACCAAAGCCATTCATCATCCCAGTTCCAGCTTCTGCTGTCATAGTAATAAGTTATGTAAAATATGCAATCACCAAATATTTAGCTAATGTTAAAGCTGTGTAGATGGTGATAATATTTTCAACTCCTAAGAAAAGAGAGAATTTAAATAAATAAATTTAACAAACGAAAAAATAGACACAAAACTCGTATCTGTTTGATGAGAATAAACCACAATGGGATGTTGAAAATAGGTCTACATCATAATCACAAGCACGGCAAATTGGTACAGCGATTATGTGTTCCACTCCAAACTCACTTCTACTAAACAATTTTTAAAGAATCACGGTGCCTTTTTTAAATTGTTTTTGGCACTAGGATGTCAGTTTGTGCATACTTAATGTAGGTTTTTCTTGCAAGACCAAGTTTGCAGTGTCCACATGGAGCAGACGGTCAGAAGTTGAATTCACGTGTCCGTAGGCACGTCTAATTAACAAATAATGATTAAGCTGCTCCAAACACAGAAAACGAGTTTGTTCCTTAAAATAATTAACAGAGCAAGGTCTATTATCACTTTAAAAAGTTATTTTTTAAGTAATAATAAAGAAAGCTGTTAACAAAACAAAGCTCAACTCCAAATGTGCAATATAACTCTTCTTAATATTTATTCTTTTAGACTCAGGGGAAACGCTGATTTTTTTTACAGCACGATTTGCATATCTCAACACATCCTGTGTACAACCACAAAACCATAACAGTATATGTTTTGTTTTTACACTGAGTGAAAAACAAGACAATTTTACAAGCATATTTCTTTACACTCAGCATACAGATAAATCTATACATATTCTCTCTCTTTTTAAACGTAATCTTTAGGCAAAATATACCGACAAACCATCAACAAAACATGCAACATCCAAAACATAAAGTTTTAGACAACTATTGAAGTTGAGTAGATTTTTTTTTCCCCCTTTGTGTTGTTTCAGCAGTTTACGGGACGTAGTTGCACACATAGTCATTGGTTGACAGCACAGGTTTTGATTACACAGTCAACTCCCCTTTTACAGCTATAGACATGAACTGCTGTACAATTATATGTCTTTTGTGATTTTTTTTTTCAACACTCACATGCTCAGACTTTGGACAATATAAACATTCAATCTTTGTAGAAAATAAACACTTTATGTACACATGTCAAACAACTTGAGTCACATTCACACCCCTCAGAACAACAACAAATGAATGGATTCACGATTACAGGCAACAGCTGATCTAAACAAACAGTATTTAGCTCGGGTGAAGTCTAATGAAACACAGGGGTTGAACAGTCAAGGCTGAGCATTGAGATAATATGTCTAATTTACTGTACTGTGTACACAAACTTTTTTAAGTACACTGAGAGCATGATGCAGTTTAGAGTGATATTTATCCCCCCCCCACATTGTGCATTACGTTTAGGAACCCCAGTGTGTCTGCATGTTTTTTCTTTTTCCACATAGATACAAAATGCACACCACAATATTTCCTGCCATCACATACACCATGACTCAGTTCATTTCAGTGCATAAACACAAAACACGTAATCCCGCATGTCATGATGGAACAAATGAGACAACGCAATAATAAAGTGCACAAGATCCATGTAGATGTTAACAGCCGTTAACGTCAATATATATTAAAATCAGTAAAAAAATCAGAGTATTTCATATTTTCTTTCATCGATGTACAAATTAAAGTTATTTTCTTACAGTTATTTTGAGAACATATGTTCACAGTTAAAACATTTTAATTCCAAAAACACAAATGCATTCAAACGTATATGTTGCATAGAATTACTTCAAATGAAACAATGGATCTGGAATGTAAAAAAGAAATATAACTGTTAAGAATTTAAACATAAATCACGGTTGGCACAACAAAATAATTGTCAGCATTGAAAAATTAACCTTGTTTTCTTCCTCACTATACTCTCTTTTTTGTTTGCTTGTTTGTTTTACTTTGTAATTATTATAGGCGATAAGTGACATCTTGCTCTATGTTTGTAGTCTCCAGTGATATATTATAAATAGTTGCATTGGCTTTGTGATGTGCCTAAACACACTAACAGTAGTTCTGAGGGTCAATTTTTCATTCTGTACAGGTAAAGGTGACAAAACATTGTAAGACGAATACAGATAAATACATGGGTCACCTACTCACACCTTAGTACTGAGACTAGGCCCCATGCTTTCATTTGATCCTATACATCACTATACGCCAGTGGGCCTGAGTGTTTTGGTTGCAGGCAGTGAAAGAGGCTGGTTCAATGTGTTGTAATGGGAGTCACTGACACAAAATAGTTAAGTGTTTTACAGTACAGCCAGACACACAAAAGAACCTTGACGTTTGAATGGTAAAGCATTTTTTTTTCTTCCTTTTGAAATAATTTTCAGGGAAAACTCAGACCAGAGGGACTTACTAACACAGAGACAGCAGGGCTGTCATACTGAAGTAATGACAGTTGCAGATCTACAGAGGATTTTGACACATATTGTATGAATTACATGTCTGACGATGGACTACACAGAAGGAAATATTAGCAAAATCTGAGCCACTATAACAATCTTAAAGCAAAATGTTGTACACTTGAGACGGATGTGTGAAACTCACCTTCCACAGTTGTAACATTCAACACAGCAGATGCTGTTCATTGTTAATTTAAATTTTAATTCTAATCTTTCCTAACAATATCATGCTAGTAAAATAGTAATCAGCCACTAGAGGTTGTCATTGACCTTGGATTTTATTTTTATTCTGTCACAGCCCTGTTCGATATAGTGGTGCATTAGTGTGATCAGAGAACCAAGGGAGCTACTGAACATGATTATTAACATCCTTGAGCTCACATAGGTCCACATTCACATAATAGTTATTGTGACTGCCTACACCATAGATTACTGGATTGTCAGTGCGCCACTCACAGCCTCAATCTAACAAGTCTGTGTATCTGTCCCATATTATATATATTTGTATATATAATCTAGTGACAAGAGAACAACTCTTATACTGTATATTATATTTAGATATATTCTGCATCTGATATCTGTGTATACTATATAAACGTCACACTGTACAATGTGATTCTCTGATATGCTCTTATATTTGCATGTGGGATATCTACAATCAGAAGTGCTGTACATTTAATCCTCATCCCACAGCAAAGGTCAACTGTCTGACTCAGGCCTACATAAGCTCTTTATTGTGTTTTTTTTTCCTTTTTCAATGAAACTGAAAGAATATTGTACAAAAAATGTATGCATTTCTTCATCAGTTAATATTCCAAGACCACTTAAATCCACACACATCACGATCGTAGCACAACCACGTCTCTCATATGAAGGAAATAAAATGAATTCCATGATTCTGTTTTTCATCTTTCCCTTTGTTAGATATGTTTGTTCAGTAGTGCAGAATCACATCTCGGCGTCTCATGTGGATTATGGAAATAGAACTGTGGTAAGAAAGACGTCACTGCCCTCAAAGCCATATTGCTGCTGAGTGTCTATCAGTGCCAGCTTTTTATGTTTGCATGTTAAATCCAAAACCAGCAGAGACTTGAAATGGGAAGAGGTGGAAATGTGCTGGCAGTGTTGGACTGATATAATTGCAATGTTAGTAGCACATAATAAACCTTTATTTTATGATTTATAAACCGAAGCAACGAATTAAAGGAATCTTTTTTCTTTGCTCTTATTCTCATTCTCTTATTCATTTTTTTTGTCACATCTCTGAACTATGCACTTTGCATTTAGTGTTGGCTGATCTGCTGCATCTGGATCTTTTTGGTGTGGTGTTCAGGGGTTGGTCTGAGTGGAACTGACGAACAGCTTGTGCCAGCTGACCACTCTCTTCCTCATGTCCACCTTGTCAAGCCAGATGTAGGCTTCACCTATCAAGGTTTTCTTCATGAACTTCCCTCCATTAGACACCAAGAAAAGCTGGGAATGCATGAGAAAGACAAAGAGAATTTGTCAGTAAGTTATCTATATGTGCTTTGCCAGCTCAAAAAGTGCATGTTATTCAGTATGATTATTAATAGTTGCAAGCAGATTGTTACAAGTATATCTATAAGTCTAAAATTTAATGCATTTTATAGACCTGGAAATTTTAGAGCCCATATGAGCTATTTACAGCTTTTAACCACGTTGTAAGTACCAGAGGAAACTCTGCAACTTCCCTATGTTTGGAACACTACAAACACGGCCTTATGGCCGCACCTGCAGCCACACACCTCTGCAGTTGGGCTGTGTTATATATTGAAGTGCTGATTGGGCCATACCAAGTGCAGCTCTTGCCACCCATAGATGTGCATAAGTGACTTGTTTAGCCTTCTGCTGGGTATTTTTGATTTGAAGTAATTATTAAACTAAGTGTTGCTTTGTTTGTTTGGTGTTAGATAATTTGTTAGGATTTGTGTTCCCCTTATGTATCAACTTGGCCTGATCAGCCAGTATTTAAGTCCCCTTTGGTTCTTGCAGTTAGCTCAGTTTTGTTTGCTGAGTAGTTAATCTGGAGATATGTCAAGTTGCTGTTTTTGGATTAAGTTTTTTTCTATTCATTTGACTTCTTTTAAAGGCCCTGTATTATTAGTTCATTTTGTATTTTTGTATTTTTTATTTTTTTTTTACAATTTTGGGGGGTAAACCCACTTTTTTCTAAATACTCACTGTGTCCTCGTGCTTAACCAGCCTAGTCTCTCACTCATCGCAACAAAAAAAGTTGGGAAGAGTGTAAACTAGTCATCCACAACTGGTTGTAATAATAAAATAAGATTATTTTTAAACAACACTCTCATATTATGGGATATTTGTGACTCCTTGTCAATACGCATAACAAATATTAGGGAAATCTATTTATGTTTTGTGTGTCTGAAAGAAAAAAAACCCAACAGAATATTGCCAAGTATATTGGATTTTTAAATCACCAAATATTGGTATCAGTCATAAATAGCCTTTATTGTCCAGACTCTAACACAATCATGATTTATTAAGTTTTATTGACTCATCGTATTTGACAATTAGCAGGGGTCTGAAAGTTATTTAGGTGCCTGTTGTACACTACCTGTATGGAGTGTCCAGTTGGGTTTAGGGGGAATCTGAAGGTCTCATTGAAAGAAGGCTCTCTATCATGTCGACAAATTCTCGTCTTCTTCTTAATGATCCTCTTCTGGGTGGCCACATTCACCACATACAACTTCACATACAGATCTGGATGCAAGTTGGATAAATAATAATATGAATTCATAAAAAGAGGACTATTGAGATTAAAAAATCAAAATGCATGTACATCAGTACTGATTGGTTCCACACCTGGCAGGTGGTCTGGGCTTTTGAACTTGTAAGTGATGTTTCTGCACTGAAGGATCTCCAAGACCAGTTGGTCCCCTTCTGTTTTCACCTCCTTCTTGAGAGCAACCTTGATCTCCCCCATTACTTGTGTTTTACCAGCTAACACGAAACAGAAAGAGCAAAATCAAAATCACATCAGGGAATATATCGCCAAAGTTTCACGTGTATCTCACCAGTTCTACATGTCCTGAAATAATTAAGAATTTTACAAGACAAGCTGATTTAAACTTGGTAAATTAGTTGTCAGGCACCATGGAAATGACCTCCCGACCTTCATCATTGTAACAGCTGCCAGGCTATACCCTAAAATGACCCTCTGCTCTTTGTAACAAATTGAAACTAGAGAGGGAAGGGAGGCATCGTGACACCTGAGCTACATGAAATGTAGATATAACAGCAGTTGTGGGACAGCATGGCAACCACTTCTCTCAAGCCGTGCAGTAAGTTATTATTCGGGTTAATATTGTTCATTGACAATAAGCACTTAGCTGACAATTTGACCTCGCAACTTAATAATGACATTAGCAACACCATTTAGAGGCAGTTAATTAGGTGGCTTGGTTACAAAGAAATTGAAAAAAAAATACAACAAAACCACCATTGCACAAAACACTCAACAGGGGGAGCCCTCTGACCAAGAAAGCAAACATTTGAAAACGTGACATTTCTAGAGCTTGCCTTCATTTTCTGCAGTCTCAAGTTGGTTTTTGTCTGTGCCATTAGGAATAGTCTTACCGCTGTGAGAAAAAACAAAAAAAAACAGAACAAATGAATTTATGAACACTGTTTTATACATTTAAAAGAGTATAACATGACATATACATTAACAACCGTTAATGCATAATATGCTTGCATGGAGCTACAAACAGTCTTACATCCGTGGCACTTGGAAAATGGCACTGTCCACTCCTGTGCCTGCTCCATCTTCACTATCCAGACCTCCATAAGCGTCTCCAACCAGGCTCGGGGCAGATAGTACCACTGACCCTGAAACATCACTCAGCCGGTGTCCTGGTCCTGTGGGTGGCAATACTGAGTGTGATACTGAGGAAATCAATCACTCAGTTTTTTCCTTCAAAATAAATGACTTGCATAAAAAACAAACAAACAGAGAATGTTAAACGACCCAGCTTTTACCACACATGCATGGGTGCCCAAGACATGTGCTGTATGTAACAAAACACACACCCAGCTATCACTCATTGACAGAGGCACTCTCCATCACACATAACTTTGACAACTTTGACTAAGCATCACATAACAGGGCATCACTGTAAATGTCAGCATCTCCTTGCATTTACGTAACAGTGCTGTGTAAAATCTCTGTAATACGAAGCAAATCCCTACATTAGAACTAAATGAAGGTCACTAAATTTAATGAAAAAAAAATAAGATTAATTCACTGTAGGACATGGCATGGCAGTTTGTTCATACAATTAAATATTCTTTCTTGGCTCTGGCTGGTTTCTGTTATGCTTTTGCAGTAAGAAAGAACTTGGGAAAATATGTGAAGATTACTGTTGAAACACATTCGGTGACTTTCGGTGTATTTTTGAAAGATGATGTGTGACCACAATGTGTTTGAAGCACAGTCTGTTACTGAAATGCAATAATTACTCATTCTGTTCCTAATGAAAACAAAATCATTCGATAATAAAAGCGACACAAAATAAATATATAAATAATGAAATAATATATAAAATGAATATGTGCATTTCCAGACATTCATAGTGCTACATACAGAAAATAATTACAACAGAAATATCAATATTTACACATTCATTTATTTGGAAGGCTTAGTTTTAATTATTTAATTATAATAATTATTATTAGTAGTAGTTTTTTTAGTTGTTGATTAATATGATTTATTTATATATTTATAGAGTACATTTTTCCTATGTTGCCTCACCTTCCCTTGACATTTCTGCTTCCCTCATGGTTAGCTGACCGCTTTACACTCACTGGCTGGTGAGTGCAGCGTGAACCTCCTGTTGACTTTTGAAACCTCTTGGTGTTTCTGTGTTTCCAGGTTTGACTGGGTCATTTGTGCCCCCTTTGTTTTAGGTGGGAGGAATAGGGAAGGACTGTGCAGGGCGAGAAGACTGTGTGCCATACCTGTGTCTGCCTCTGTGTGTGCTTTTCTAGGGGTTAATTCTTGTGACACACACATGCACATACACAGCAATATTGCAGCTCCACAAAATATTCTGTGGCCAGGAAATAATAGCTAGGGAATCTACAGTTGCATGCGTATAAAAACCTCCAACAATGAGTTTACTTTCCTTTGTAAAGAAGTAGACCATTAGAGTTCATTTTGAGGATATCACATTGAGGATTATACACAGGTAATGGATGTTGTTTAAGTCATGTTAACACAGTAGAACATACAACATGTAAGGGATTGCCATCCTAGCTTGGTTTCTGTACTGGGGTTGGAGATCTCCACACCGGGGTTCTGTAGAAACCATATGCTTGGGATTGGCACATGCACACTCCATGTAGAAACAGAGGGGTCTGGATTTCTAATTTAGCTAATAATACTAATACTACAAGTTAAAATAATCCATTAATTATGTTTGTAGTTTCTTAAACTATTATCCCATTTAATTAACTATTTAAGATGCCCAAAGAGAAAGCCAAAATATTAAACTGGTGAAAAATATCAGAAACAACACATAACAATTTAGTAAACTGAATGAGCCCCATCTCTAAAAATAAGATTTTAGAATTACATAGTGTATTAAATAGGATTTCACAGCAAGTTTATTTTTATTTGTGTACTTATTTGATTCTTTATCTGCCTTGCTTTTTGCTTAACAGTTATATTAATGAGATAGATCACTGTGACTTTGTGCTGGCAGAAAAGCAAGATGAGATGAGCAGAAGGCAAGGTAAACTGTTAAGGAGATGAATGCAGAGCAATTCAAGGCTTTATCAAACAATCTCTACAAAGCTTGCATGCAAGGGGAAAAGGTGCATTTCGAAGGTGGTTTATCAGGGGTAGGGGAAGGATTTACTTGGTTGCAGGCAGGATTGTTGCACGGCAGCTTCAGCAGCAGCAATTGCTATTCCAGCATCCTCAAGGTGGGCCTGAGTGACACTGCTCTTGCTTTGGCTTCGGGAAGGGCCATGGGAACGTAGTTGGCCGTCGGAGGAAGACTTGGAACTGCCTGGGCTACTGTGTGACTTTTCCAAAGGCATCATTTGCATGTCTAAAGGAATATTAAATGAATGGTTACAAGTGCCAAAGAGAAAACTGCAAAATACAGTGGCTTGCAAGAGTATTCGGTTCAAGGGGGCCGGATACTTTTGCAAGACACTGTAAATAAACCAACCCCTCTCAGGTGCAAATAATATTTCACAGTCATCTGATTGTTCCATGCAGTACTGATATGTATGTATTTACAGTGTTCAAGGTATGGTTATGAATACCTGCCAAGAAAATTAATATTATTTATTGCTTAAAACTACTTATATGGAATTAATTGATATTTAGCAATCATTAACTGTAAGAATGAGGTGATTCTTTACCTTTAGCTGGATCAGGAAAGATTCCATGGCTTCTGCTCTTGATTACAGAGTTTTTAGGTGAATCATGACTCCCATCTCCCTGCCCTGGTGCTAGACTCTGACCCATTCCATACCCCTGTCCAGAACCTGAAATGTGGCCCTGGCCCTGGCCATGTCCCTGACTTGACCCAGACCCTGACGGACCTTGGGCAGCATGGTGGGCTCTGCTGTGTTCAATGCTTTCACTCTGCTCTTTCAAAGGCAGCCAGCGAGGAGTGTTGTCCAGCTGGGTGGTATTTGACAAGTCAATCAGTACCTGAGTGACAATAAGAGAAAATAAAAGAGAGAAAGAGTGAGACAGTACAAAATAAATAGGAATTTAATATATATAGTTATAGAAGCCAAGTTTAAATTTGGTGTTTGTCTGACCAGAGAGTTAAGTTAAGAAACGCAGGTCCACCAATAAAACAATAAAAATAAACCAACATAAAATAAAATAAAATAGCAAAAACCACTTTAATGAGGTAAATTGGTAAAAAAGAAAAAGAAAAAGTGAGCTAAATTTCACATTGTCAGATGGCAGACTCGGCTTCACAAGTCACTTACTTCTCCAAGGAAGTCATTGGAGGAGGACCTGTCATAGTCCCACACTGTCACCTCCAGCGTTTTTTTCTTCAGCTTCAAAGAAAGAAAAAATAAGTAAAGAGAGGGTCACAGATTATGGTGAGGCGTTGAGGCGATCGTGCGAGGGAACAAAATGTGTGAGGTGTGAGCTTGTTTGTCTGTGCGAATGTGGGTGGATGAAGGACAAAAGAAACGAGCTCGTGTACACTGAATGAGTCGTGCCTAAATGAGTGCAGCCATGAATGCTAATGAGGGGGTAATTTAATCAGCAAGGAAATCACGAGTTGTTAAATGCATGTGTGCAAATACGTGGACGTGTATAGAAACACTCGGAAGCATGTTGGAGGACATAACATATACAGATATACTTATATAAGTATGCGCTGCAGATTTTTTTTTAAGGCTGTGGTAAGACGATGGTGGTGTCTGTCACAAACAACACAAGCAAACACAGATGGCTAAGAATAAACACAAGCAACCATATATACCTCTAGCAGTCACAGATGAGCACACATGGGCATGATTACCTAACACTCTTCTCTTACTCTTTTTGCTAAAAAGGCATGCAGTTAAAGTGTCTGTATTGACACTGTAAGAGCAAGAATGTCGGTTGTTAACTTGAGGTTTGCTAGTGCTGATAAGAGGCTGCATGGAGGATACTGAAAACAGCCCGAGGGAGAGAGCATGAGGACGGAATTCTAAGTGTCGTATAAGACGCTGAGGCTTCCACATTGCCCAAAGTGGATCACAACAAATACAGTAACTACACAAGAGTGACTGTGGGAAGATGTTTGTGTGCATGTGCGTTTTAGTGTGGGACAGGAAGAGAGGGTCTGCACAGTACCTGCTCCAGATGAATGTTCTTGTAGATGACAGTCTGATTCCATTCTGGGTTCATGGTCTTCTGGGCATACTTGGTCCTTCTCTTGTTATCAGCACTGATAATTCATGACATTCAGAATGATTGGTTGTTAATAATACATTATTAAAAATCTCTCCACTGCTTGATCCCATGGCAACATTCACAAAACTGCAATGCTCAGTAAATGGGCTGAATAGATGCTGCTTGGAAAATGGTCAATATCCTTATTTGGAGGCACCAGAAAGATTGCAAACAAACTGAAATATTTTTGTTAATTGTCTGCTCTGAGTAAGATGCTTTTAATTTTTTTTTCAAATGAGTACAGAGATAGAAGCTGAGGAGAGTTCAAAGTCAGAGGCATGGAGAGAAAATGTAATGGCAGAAGTGCTCTTAAACATTGTGAAATAGAGCAGATAATTGGACGAACAACAAAGGCCACAATAAAAGGATGGAAAACCACTTTGGATGGGTAAATTACACAAATAAAAACATAACACCAACTAAAAACAAAGATTAGCACCACACTACCTTGCATTCTGGACAACCATGACTTGGCTGAGGGAGTCCAGAAGAGGAAGAGGAGGGCATATATCACAAACAAGAAAAGCAAAAATACAAAATAACAGTCAGAGAAGCTCAAAGAGCTCAAAGAAAAGGCAGTAAAGGATAGAGAGCTGAGGCAATCAATATTCTCTTGAGGGTAAATCACTGTTTTTGTGCCTACACAGTAGATATGACTCAAGACCAAAAAGCCTCACAGTGATTACTGGCTCACAGGTGAATGAGAAATTCACTACTCTGACCTTTTGTTGAGACACTGCGGCTGTGAACTCTTTTGCTAATGTCAGACAGATGCATTTCAAATATATTCTTGCAATAAAGCAGCAGTACAAAGGTGCTCCCAACGAGCTTACATTTTTAACCTATACAGCGTGTAGGTTGAGGGAGAGAGCGCATAATCTAATAAACAGGCCTGATGGAGGCATTATCTAAGAGCAGATATTGTTACAAGGGAGATAATGGCTGCATCGATCCTCTCTCTTGCTATTCACAAGCTCTTAGGAAGACAGTGGAGTCGACACCGATAAGAAGGAGTCTCACCTAGGGACAAAACCAAAGCACTCACTTTAGCCAAAAGTAGAAAGAGTAAGAACATGAGGTTGACCATGTGGACTCTCTGTTGCCAGCTAATTTGATACATTATAATGCAGCAATTTGGAAAAAGGCCGCCTCTTACAGCTTTATGTAAAGTCTAACACAACTCACTTTATTTATTTATAGACTAAAGCAAATCGAATCAAATTACTGCAGAAATGACTGCCTCATATCATCATGTCCTATACCATTTTCTCACACAAACTTAAGACGTTAGTCAGTGGGATACAGCAAAGTCAGTACAAAGTCAGGAAAAAAAAACAGGGAGAGAGAAAACAAAACAGACACAAAGGCAGAAAAGCAGACACAGAACACATATTAGTTAGCACTAAAATGCTAAAAGCTCACCCTCTCCCAGGTAAAAGGTAGACCTTCACAAAAGGGTCAGAGTAGCCATCATTATCCCTTGGGGCCAGGTTTCTAGCTTGCAGGACGTGGACAATAAGATTTCCTAGATTTCTGTCATAGTTGATCTGGAGCTGTTTGAAACAGAGTGTAGAGGAGGCTCTATGAGAGAAACTACAGGGGTCCATCTTTATGTTGTTGGGGGTAAATAGTGATATTTTCTTAATGTTTGTTTGCATGTGTGTGTGTTTTAACCTGAATTTCTCCTGTGATGGGATGAGGCATCTTCATCATCTCTGTTTGCTAAAAAAAATAGAACAAAAACAGAGAGGTCAGGAGGTGGAGTGGTTCTAGATTGATAGTTTAATGATTTGGCAAACAAATTTGTCTGGCCCACAATAACAGACTTTAGCCATTAACCTGGGATTAAGTTGAAGTATATATTAATAGAGTACTGGTGAAAGAGGTGCCCTTGTAGAATAGATATTAACATTTTTCATTGAACGTATGCACGTTGTGGGGGACACTGACTATCTGATCGGTGTGTTAGAAAGGAAAGTCTGTCGGTGTAGTGTGACACCATTAGTTAGTTTAGTCAGACATCTCGTGTTCAAAATGAGTTCTTTATTGCAGCATCAGACTGCGAATTTGGGGTTTGATAGGTAATTATCCCCCTTGACCCTACATGCGGATGCTAGGATGGTCGAAGCAGCCAGCTGCTCTGTGCAGAGGGAGAGACGAGAAACCCAGACTCTTAAATAGAATGCCCAGATGAGAGGTTGTGTTTGGTATATGATTTAAGGAGAATGTTTCATTTGTCTGATGCAGTGCAGCTCGAGTTGCCTGGCTGAACTTGCCTGCGGTCTTCACTTCATTTATTTAAAGCAAACACATTTCACAGAAATGTCAACAAAAGACTAATTTGAATAAGAATGTGTGTGAGGTAAGCCACTAAAAAGAATTTTAATGGATGAAATCCATTACCTTGTGTCGCTGCTTCTTGCTTATTGCAGGGGATGCAGGCTGGCCAGGGCTTGGCACCCCACTGGAGGCAGCCGATCCAGTACCAGAGTGGAGGAGGGCAGAGCGCTCTAGTGCAGACAGGACCCCCAATCCCCCAGCTCCTACTCCAGCCATACAAGGTGCTTGCTGCTGGGACACCTTCTGCAATTCTGCAGCTAACTGCTTAGGATCCACACCGGGGGAACGCTGTCCACCTACAGAGACGAGTGTATATAGTGACTCACATTTTATTTATGTCAAACATGTACGCAGGCGCATGCACGCATGCAGACGTAGCAACAAATTCTCGTACATACCAGCCTTAAGCTGGACATGGTGCTCCAGGGCTTGTGGGTGCTCAGGGTCAGACAGCATGTTTAGGTCGCTGTTTGGATCCATACAGGGAATTTATAATGGAATAACAACCAGTGCGTTGTAGGAGTAATCAGTCACAGAGTGGATATTTGGCAGATGAAGGGGTGTGGGACGAACAGAAGGGGAAGGAAAGACGAGAGAAGGTGTTCATGGCTGCAGAGTCACCATTTTGTGACTAAACATGTAGGAGTTTCAGTGGGATAGAGGGATAAATGGTGACAGATGTTACTCACAGTCTCACACAAAGCTCCGCCTCTGCACATGTCTGGCCCATAATAGACTGCACTTCCTCATAAGTCTTTCCCGTTAGAGGGACTCCATTCCACTCCAACACCTGCATTCCTGTAATACGATGAAGGCCAGCATGCAAAATGAGTGACTACCCCTCATCTCTATACATGAAACGTGTTAGAACAGAGAGTGCAGTTTTCATGCTCACAGAACAATAGTAATAGCAAACAGCTCTTCAACTGAATTAACTCTGTCTTCATTCTTCTTTATTCTCAGTTGGGTTTATGCATTGGCTTTGTTCCATTGTTGGAACAACACCCAGCACAAAAGCAAGAAAGAAGAGTTTTGCCGATGATTATATTAGATGTTTTGTTTCTCACAAAGAATAATGTAGAAAAAATAGCATATTAGAAGTAAAAACACAGCAACAGCACAAGAAATAACCACTAATATTTGCATATTTATGATGTAATACACAAAACAAATCACAGCAAACTCAATTTTTCCACCCAGGGCCAAAGAAATATGAGGCCTCACTTACACAACTGAAACCTGGTCTTCAGATTAGACTTCTGCTTACGAAGCAACTCACCAGCTGCTGTGACAATAAAGGCTCACATTAATAAGTGCGTATCCTCATGCATGAGCCAGTATTTCTTCTTAGATTATTCCCTCTGTTCTCTGTGTATAATCTGTATCCTCCCCCACTTTATTTCACACTGCACCTAAAGGCATGTTCTGCTGCCAGTTTCTTTCAACAGAACATAAACATATGCATAGCATACAGCACACGCTTGAAAGTAAACCAGCCAACCTACTGTCTTGCCTTTTTAAAAAAAATTTTTTTTCTTGTTCAGCAAGACAAAAAGGGAGTAAGCTATATCAGAATTAAATGGAATAAGAAGCTAGAACCAATTATCTCATTAAAACTACTGGTGGAACTGCAATCAGTACTCAGGCGCTTCTCTTTCTAAACAAAGATTAGAGCATCAATTATTTGAAATTCCAGAAACTACAAGAACAAATTGAGCAGGGATTGTTGCATGGTAATTCACTGTGTGTGTGTGCGTGTGTTTATCTGTGCTTGCCTGTCTATCTGTATCTGTATGTTTACAGGGACGCTAAATATAGTCTAATGACTAACACAGCCCACTGATGTGGAGGGTGTGTTTGCGCGTGATGTGTTGAGGAAAGACACATGACAAACCAACACACAGTAGGCTACAGCCGCCTGTCACAACTCCATCTGGAGTGATTTAGGCATGAATTTTTACTGAAGGCGTAAACGGCCCTAAAATCATCAACACTTAAAAAGCACTGTGATCATGACTCTCCTGAGCCCTGAGAATCTTTTTCATTCTGCTCTTACCCTCCACAACTTTCCCCGTTTGTTCTGCCACCCCACCAGGGATGACCTTGGCAATGTACGCTCCGATCTCTCCACGACTCCCTGGAATCTCCTTACCACCTACCACACGGATGCCAAGTCCATTACCTAAACGGTAAAAATAGGGATACAAATCCTAATTACAAAAACAGAAATAGACAATCTTTGTGATTTTTTTTATGGTTGTACGATAACTGTATGTCTGCATTTTGTAATAGTTTTATACCTGACACACTGGAGTCCTTCATGTCTCTCTTAAGCTTGATGCGAGTGTGAGGGAAGGCATAAGGCATGAGTTTCATCTGAAAATTCACAGGATTAAAAGAAGCATGTTTGTAAGCAGAAAACATTCCGGGTTTACATATTAAAACCAAAAATAAACATGGAGTGGAAAAAAAAGGACCAAGCTGAATATTATTAGCTTGAATCGCACCTGTCTCCTGTCTGAAACACTCCCGCTCTGAGGATGCCCTTCTCTTGGCTTATCAAACCAATCTGTGTCCTCTCTTCTCAGGTGGTAGGCTAGACAAGGAAAGGATCGCATTAAAATCTATGCATGAAAATAGGGACTAGAAGCTTTCAGCATAGAATCAAGCAATCTCTTTTTTTGTATTTAAGAATAATTGTCACACATCCACCCAGATTTTCTAAAAGGCAGGAAGATCTCTGATCTGTCCTGACTGGATAGGTGAAAGCAAAGAAACAGAAACTCTGCTCCATCCTATCCACAAGTGTGAGATCAGATGGCTACTAAAAATACTAAATGGTGTATGAATAATTTCAAGTTTGATAAAAATTGATATGCTTTAAATGTTTGGAACGTTTTATTTTCTATGTATTATTTTACAGCACTGTGTACTGGAAGTCTCCCCCAAACCATCTTCATTTATAAGTAACGACTGGAAGATACTGACAGTCTCGTGCTCTATTTTACCATCACAATTCTAAATCATACCTTTAAGAGCAAAAATAATCAAAATATTGAAAGCTATAGTAATATCTCAACTTTGAAATACTGTTTTGGTGTTAAATGTAAAAGAATCCAAACAAAGATAGAATTTTCTATGTATTGGCGAGCCAAGCCCACAAACAGAAAATAGACTGCTACATATCTTGTAAATATCTTGAAAGCATTAGATCTTGAACAAATCGGTATATGATGGCAGCATTGGTTTTCAGAATTCTATAGAAGATCTTAAAATACTTTGTGCTGTGAATCTGCATGTTTTTGGTAACACTTATGCACAACACACATTTATTTTAGTGCATGGACATGAATACTGGAAATGGGTCTGATATGTTTACAAAACCACAGTGCAAACATTCCTGAATGACACATAAATTAAGTCTCTGCAGTGTATAACACATAAAAGATATCGAGTGTCATTAAGATGGGGTTCATACCAGCATGGAACTGACATGTCAACTACAAGAGTCACTAAATGATATGTATTGTATACGATTGTGAGGTGGGTCATTCCAGAATGAATCTGGTATGTTTACAAACTCAGCCAGAGAAGTGAACCATTCATGATATGCGGCATGGAGGCATACAGTCTCTAAGTAACTACATGAGAATTGCGATGCCGTCTCACCTTCTATATTCCAGTTTGGGCCTCCAGCTGTGGTACAAAGTTATATATGTTTTTAAGAAATTTGTTCAACATATGTTCATTCTTCTATCAAGCTACAGGAAGTAGAGTGCTAAGACTAAGATTTGTACTGCAAGTAGGCTAAAATTCAGCACATGCACTAAAAGCAATAGTAAGAGATGCATGCTTTACTGCATTTACTAGCCTGACAGACAGATCACAAATTTAAGCAGAAGCACTATGAAAAAACCCCCCAAACAAAACATATAAGATGTTTCTTTAGGAGGGAAAGCCATATCAAGATTGAGCCACATTATCATGAGAGGCAGTAACTTTAACTATGCTGTAAGATACTCTACCGTGTCTGATACTTTCATGAAAGATTCTGGCATCATCTCTGTTCAAAGCCAACATGGACTCACTTTGTGCTGCAATTGAGGCAGATGAACACTTTTATGTAAGGTCAAGACAAATGCTTCTGTCTCAACAAGAATGTATTTACATTGATTCCTCAAAATTGGCCTTGAAACAAAGCTAAAGTTGCGGAAGATATTCTTGTTCGTTGGCACTATCTGACAATTACATCAGACCCTGTGCTTTTTAATGCTACTTCATATACAAGATACTTACCAAATAAAAGATAAATAATTATAAAGGCACTGGATTTACCTAAACTAATGGAACACTACCAGTCCCATTCTTATGGAAACACAGACATCTCACACCACAAGGAGACATCCACAGCAACAACCAACAAGCAGAAAACATTAATTTTATTAAGATGAAAATGGAAAACAGATGTACATGCAAGGATGAAAATAAGACCAGATTAGAAACTGAAAGATTACAGAATCAACGCTTAACACAGTTGACACAATTTTCTTTAAGTATACACAACAACATCGGCTTTATAGAAAGCTACTGCATTACATCTTTTTTGATCTATATAAACCATCCATTTGGAAATGTCTAAATTGGCCTGGCACTGGCTTAGCAATTTAGTTAGAATGAAACAAAAATACCTGTAGAATCTGCAGAACATGTATATCACCATGATTCAGCAGTACTCTTTTAAACTTACTGCTGTTGTTTTCGAGCAAAACTAAAGGAAGAACCTTAAAAATGTATGTATTTCTTTTTCTATAAGTTTTCTGTGCCACTGAAAAAGGGCTCCAGTGTAGGCTGTTCAATATTGCTCAGATTTTTAATGAAATTTATACAAAAAATAAGGCAGCTGCATTGTGAGCAGTATGTTTGCTTAGCATATCTCTTTGTAGTTCATAAACAGATAACATAGATTCTAGAGAGGATCTAATTTAACATTTTTAGAACTGTTGGGGTCTAAGAATAAGGAAGGACATTGAATAAATTAAACTGAAAAAAACAAACAAACATCAAGCTGATGAAATGACACAGAAAAGCATGGATAGACGTGGCATACATAAACAAAGAGTGTTATGTATCGCTGACCACGATAATTAAAAGAAAGGAAAAATCATGCAAAATTGTGACTTTACATTTATCGTGACAGAGGGAAATATTGTAACAGACAACAATAATTATCTGGAGCACTGATAACTGAGAAAGAAACAGTTAATCCAGAAAGTCAATATGACCACTCAGTATTAGCATGCATGATAAGCACGTCGATATGGTCAAATTGTTGAAGCAGTCTTAGGCTCCATTTACCTTCACTGTCAGACATGGCACCTTGCAAGTCATCCATGATGAATGCGATGTCTCGATCATAGCCACGAGTCCGAGATTCCTCTCTCATATGTTGCTGTACCTCTGGGAGGGAATGGCTTGACCCAAATTGGTCCCTGGAGTCAGCAGAAATGGGAGGGAGAGGACCAGCTGAAGCTCTAGCCATACCCATTGGTTGCCCCACTGGACTCAGAGGACTTTCCTCCTCTGAGTTCTGAGCAACAATGGGGATGCGTCCACGGCTTTGGCTTATAGGTAAACTAGTGGGTTTTGCTCTGGCTACCCCAGGGGCAAACGCTGCATCTAGAACCTCTCCCTCTGATTTAAGTCTTAATGAAGAACTGGACAGATCCCGTTTAATAGATAGATCCAAACCATAGACTGAAGAGGGTCGGGAGGAGGGGCGAGAACGGGTACCACTTGGGTAGGTGCCATCATCATGGGCAGTTGCCCTGATAGTAGAGCCAAGTCCAAGAGACTGACCAAGATTAAGAGAACCAGACAGGTTGGCCCCTAAGGAGGAGCCTAAATATTTTTGTTGCTCAGACAAGTTTTTTCTTAGCCCAAATGTAATCTCATCCTGAAGTAGCCTAGCTCTAGCAGCCAGACTGGACACAGAGGACGCTCCAGATCCCATGTAGCTACCATATTCAGGCTCAAGGTCCCTACTCTCCTGAATTGGGGAAAATTTTGTGATGGCCTTAGGGTCTATAAGGGCCTTTTTGTTCTTCATCTGTTTCTGGTAAAGCATAGCCGCTGGGAGTTGTTTTGCAGCCTGTTTTTCAAGGGTGAGCCTGCCAATGCTATATTTCTCTCCTTTAGGGAAATGGCGAAAATTGCTGTCACTGGGGAGATATTGTGGTAAGCCCAGACCAGTCAAGTGTTCGAGTCCCTCAGTTCCTCGTCGGAATTCTTGCTTGATCTGCTGCTTCAGTAGCTTCAGCTCATAAGGTTCTTCCATAGTATCATCTTCTCCTTTGCCATAACTCTGAAGCCGAGATGAGCCTAAAAATTCTGCCACCTAAACGGAAAAAATAGATAAAATTATACGCCACATGTTAAGTGTTATTGTGTAATTGTTCAAAACACTGAAGTGTTTTGAACAATTAAAAGGGCTATATCAGTCACACTGTTTTCTACATTCATGCAAGCCTAATAAAATAAAACTGGAGAATCAGCACTTCAAATTGTTGAATCGCTTTTTTAAATGAAAGAGCCAACACTAAGAAACACTAACATTCTGAGCTATTAGCATTTGTCTGAGGAGAAAAAGGTAGCAAAAACTAGAAACTAAGTTAACAGTATGGGATTTACCTCTGCTGTGCGCCTGAGTCTGTCTGCCTTGGACATCTCCTTATCAGGCAAGTTGAATCCAGAACCCAAGCCAGTATTGCTCAGCCCTGTTGACGCCTTGGTGAGCTCCCCTATGTCTTCTATCAGCACATAATTCCTGGCATTATGGTGGTCAATATCAGCATAGAAAGAATCAGCAGAAATGCTAGACATGGGACTAGAGGCCATGCTCCTCTCCTCAAGTCCTAACCTCAAGTCCAAGCTTCCATACTTGCCCCCTAGGTGAGCCACTCCATATCCACTTTCTGTGGAAGTTGGCACAATGAGCAGTGGCTGGTTGCGTATCACCTCATAGTTAGTGGTGATTTTGGGCTCTAAATCAGACAGGTTTGTTTGTCGCTGCTTCCCCTGCTGCAAGAGCAGAGCATGTTGGTAGCTGCCTGGCTGAGTCTGGGCATGGGAGAGGGACATGGTTGGGTAAGGAGACACCTGTTGGTGGTAAAGTGATTGTTGCTGATACATGTTCTGTTGGGTGTAGTGGCTAGTGGTTTGGGTCTGGGGAACATACTGGCCATAGTGAGAGTAGGGACTAGTTAGTGTGTTGTACTGGGAATCAGCTTCTGTCTGTGGGGGGATGAATTGCTCAAATTCCGACTGGGGAGCTGTCCGTGGTCTCTCAAGACCATCACCTCTGGTCTCTCTGATGTTGCTGACCTCACTGTCAGACATGTAGTCTCGCTCCTCTGCCACACCCTGAAGATAGGCTCTTTCTCTCTTCTCTCTTTCTTTCAGCAAGGCCTCCTTACGACGGTTGATACCCATCTCCAAGTACCTTGAATAAATAAATGAAATAAATATATATATATATTTTTTTTACAATTTTAGTACTCAAAAGTTCTAATAAAAACCAGGGGAGGTGGCAAACAATATTCTGTTTTCTCACACATTAATACCTGTTACTATGTGTGAGTGTTGAGAAGTCTCATTGAGAGATGTCAAGGCAGCCTTTTTGCCCATAAGCTATCAAGGTAAGAAGGGAATCATGCAGACGAATTAGGAAGATTGATGGCATGAGATGCAATGACTGATGCAGTGGAGTTAGCTTGAATCATTTTCTGAGGTATTAGTTATTTATTAATTTAATACAGTAATACAAGTATAGGTAACTTTATATCCTAAACTGCGATGATTTTAAAAAAATTAAATGTGTCTCACCGTAGCTTGGCATCAATCTCTTTTTCTTCTTCATCTAACTCAGCCTGTTTCTTTCGAAGTTTAGAAGATTCTCTCTCCACTAGATCAAGCTCCTTGTCAATGTCCTGCAGGATCTTTGCCCGGGCCATAGTTGTACTACGAGCTAGACGGCGTCGAGCAGAGTTGGTGCTGTAGCCTGACCGTCCTGAGAGGGAGTCATCTTCAGGAGGGGGATCTGGCAGTGTTCTCTTTACCTTCTTACCTGTACTAGAGGGAGAGCCTCGGCTCTAGAATAAAAACAATCAAACAATCAGTTTGTCAATTCAGACTACTATATGACGGCTCATATTTTTCCATTCATATGTGATATGACTTACAGAATAGCTGTCTGCATAGTATCCACCCATCCTGTCTTCTGTGGAAGGACTAAGGGACTTAGGGTCAGATAGAGATTTTTGACCAGCCTTCAATATCCGAGGACCAGAAGAAAATCTGGTTGGGTCTGCAGTCAACATTCTCTGTCCTCCAAGTGACTTTTCTGGGGACAGTGGGGAAACTGTAGTATAGAAGGTTTTGGACTTAGCGGGGATGTCTGCTGAGAGGTGTGTGCTGTAGCCCACCTCAGTGGGAGCATGTCTTCTGTCTGAGTCTGTCTGACAGCTCAGACTTCCACCTCTCTGAGAGTTCTCTGGAGCTGATATATGTTTAATGATTTCTACTTTTGTGTCCATCTGGACATTAGGTCGCTTGATAGTTCCAGAGTGATCAGTCTGGACAGATATCTCTGCCACTGTCTGGATAGCAATGCTAGAGACCTTGGAGCCATGTTTTCCATCACTGCTATGCTTTCGAGAGCGTCGCCGAGCTTTTGTTGGAGCATCCCATTCATCTTGGTCTTCATCGTCAGTCTGAGCTGAGCTATCAATGTTTCTTTTATTTTTCTTTCTCCTTCCAACGTGTTGTTTCTCTGCTGAGTCTTCATCATCTGTCTGCACCCCACTATCAATTATTTTTTTCCCTATGTCCTGATCAGCTTGAAGCTTTACTAAATCTTGACTTTCCTCTATGTGTGTCCCAGCAGATGGAGTCGTAGACTCATCTCTGACTGGCCAGTACTGGCCACTGTCTCCTACACCTGCATATTTAGCATCTAGAAGATTTCCAGTGGGACCAGTACTACCATAGTGCTCGTCTAGCTGCCGCTGGAGTTGCAGTTGGAGCTGCTGAATTTGCTGCAACTGCTCTTTCTGCTGTGCATAGGTCTCCTGTTGAGCCACCATGTGGGCATGATGCTCCTCTTCTTGCTGAAGGAGAAGCTGCTGTTTCAGAGCCTGAAGTTCCTCAAGCTCCCTTTGGACCATAAGCTGTTCCTGTTCTCGATATCGCTGGATTTCTTGCCTTTCCCATTCCAGCTCTTCTGCAAGACATAGTTGCTTAAGCTTCTCTAGCTCTAGAAATTCCCTCTCCATCTGATACTGGGCCATTTTGGTGTTATCTAAGCCAGGGAATATTGGAGAAGAAGCTAGGGCATCCAGAGAAGCAGCAATAGCTTCCAGGGTGGCATCAGAGTACATCTCTGGATAGCCAGTTATGATGTCAGCCAAAGCTGTAGGTAGAAAATCTTTAGATAGCCCAGAGTCAAAAGGAATTATCTGTCCAGGGTCTGTAGTGGGGATAAAGCCATATGGGTGTGGTAATGGCTGGCTGTGGACTATTGATGTGGGTGTTAAGGTTGTGCTAAAGACAGAACCTGGCTGAGTCGTAATTGCATATGTGGATGGAACTGGGGCAGCAACAGAGGAGTAAACTATTCCATCTGATGTCCTTAGAGCACTATTTACACCAAACCCAGCTGCAGGGATCTGGGAGTATTGAGCAGTAGTCATCAAAGGGTAGACTCCAGTCGTTTTGCTAGTGTAGTCTAGTGCTTTACCTGTTGTAATAAAATATATATTTTATTCTTCTAAAAAACTTTTATTAAAAAAACCCCCAAATGAGTCATGCAATTTGGATTAAAAAAAACTGCACATGCATATCTGAAGTCATTTTGGCTAGCAAGATGCAAAACCAAAATACTGAGGGAGCACACGTAGGCAAACACATGCATCTGTATGAAAAAACGGAAAAGAAAAGAAAAACAGGTTAATATTTAAGGAAATCATGCATATTAAACAGCAAAGCAAATTAAATAATTTCCAAAAAAGTTAAGGAGATCATGCAACCTATAAATAAAAAACAGAAGATTTAATCATATAAAAGATTTTATTAGAGAAGTGTAGAAAATATATAAAATACTGGTGATTTTTTTTTCAAACAAAATGTTTCCAAAATGCTTCTTTGCTTGAAATCGAATTTTAGTTGGTAATCACTTCAGGGAATTTTATGTTAATTTTATTATGTGCTAAAGGGTGACGGGTCTTGCCTTCAGGCAGCAGGCTTGGACTCTTTGTAATATGTACAGAATTTTCCATTATCTTGCTGATATAACCAAGCTTCTCACTGACAGAATCATTGTTCAGCATTAATGGTGCCTCGAAGAAATTAAGTTTTCCATGCTATGTGCATCAGTGGAACCTATAACTATTCAGATTGTCATGTGTCTGCTGAAAACAAGCCAGGTGGTCAATGGCTGCTTTAGCCTAGAGTACACAACATCTTCAGGAGACAGAAACACTCTCTACTTTTAAGATTAGGCTTACTTTTCTTTTTGATAAAGCATATAGTTAGGGCTGAATCTTCCCTTAGTTACGGTGCAATGTCTAGGCTGCTAGGGGCTTCCCATGATGCATTGAGTGTCTTTCTTTACTCATCTTTTTACTCACCATGTGTCTATACACATTAGTTATTATTAATCTCTTTCTCGCTTGACCCCCCAGTGATCAGGATAGATGGCTGCCTCTCCCTCAACCTGGTTCTGCTGCAGATTTCTTCCTGTTAAAAGACAGTTTTTCCTTCCCACTGACGCGCTTGCTTATAGATATTCATATAATTGTTTGGGTTTTCTCTGTTTTCTCTGTATTATTGTCTTTACCTTACAATATAAAGCACTTGGAGGTAACTATTGTGATTTGGCGCTATATAAGTATAATAAAATGGAACTGAATCTATGAATCAAAATATTTTTTTAATTTGTGAAATTACAGAACACATCTTTGTATGTTCTTTGTCTATTTCTGTCTTAAAGATAAAGGGCATTTATTGTCAATTTTTCTCAAATTATCAGAATCTTCTAATGATATTATATACCACAGTTGGTAGAGTTATCTTTTTTACCCTGATTGAATAATAATTTTCCTAATTTGTTATGAGATATTCCTCAAACTATGTCCTTCCAGCTTTTATAAAGCATGTTGCTGGCATTAAATTTAAAATTGGCATATATGCAGTGCTGGTGAGTAACGGAATACATGTACCGGCGTTACGTATTTAAAATACAAAATATGAGTAACTGTATTCTGTTACAGTTACCGTTTAAAAAGGTGGTATTCAGAATACAGTTACTTTGTTGAATTAAAGGGATTACACGGCGATCTTTTCCTGTTTCATACGTTATGTTGTCCCCTCTCTATTTGTGGTAATTCCACCCTGGTGGAAACCCAAACGAAACACGTATTAAGAGGCTCTAATTCCTCTGTCTCAATCTCGCAGCCCATGTCACCCCTACTTGCAGCCCGTATAATGATGCGGCGAAATATTTTAAAAAGTTATATAATGTGAAGGCAATAGGCAGAGTGTTACAGGCATAGCCCTAAAGAATGTAGCCTCATGGGCAGTGTAGCCCAGTTGTAAGTAAGCTATTAACTGTAAACTGTGTTTGTGTTTTTCTCCATTGGAGCAACCTTTCAGCGCCTCCCTCTGTCTCTCACTAACAAAGTTGACCCAGACAACAAAGTAAAGCTAGTGTCCTAACTTTTTTGGAAACAGTATGCAAGCAAACATGAAATAATAAACTTCCAGGAAAAATAAGTATGTTTATCTTCAGAAAGAACTGAACTGTAAAAACATACTATATGTCATGCAGAGGCATTTTAAAAGCTTGATTCAAGCCAATGGAAGCCCACTCCCCCCTCTCAAAAAAAGAAAACACGGAAGTAAAAAAGACAAATCATGCAGAAGTACTCTCATACTCACCAGCAGAAAGTTTAGCTGCAGTGAGGTCTATAGCGCCATCTGAAGAGCCACTGAGGTAGTCATAGTCACTTTTAGGAACCATGGAAAACAGTCCTGCCTCTGTCAAGTTGGTTTCAGACACTGATGCTTTTATGCCATTAGTTCCTTTGATACTATACAGTCCAGCATTATCATATTGATAGTGGTCATCTCTGTAGCCAAAACGGTTATCAGGTTGGCTTGTAACTGGAGGCTGTGTTCTGCATGATCCCGTGAATGGTAGCTTGTAAATTACATCACAGCAAACACTATGCCTTCCTGCTGTAAGGTCCATTGGGGTCCCTTCATCCTCTACAACAGTGGTCACCACTCCTGGACTTGTACCAGACAATGCTACCACAGCTCTCATTGGTTTGTAGTTTGTCAGATCCATGGCCTCTGTGGCCTCTAGAGAAAGGACAGGCCCTCCATTGCTGAGAAGTGTGGGGACTGACGTCAATGGCTGTTTTGCTCCAGAGGACACAAGAGCTTCAAAGGAAAGATTAATTGGTATATCTTGAGCTGTGGATGCTACAGCACTCAGCATGGGTTGGGTGCTAACAGGTCTGTATACGATCTGTGCTAAGGGCTCAAATGGTTTGTATGTTGTGAGGGATAGTGGCAATGATGTAACGGGGCCTTGCAAATCAAGCGGTTTCTCTGCTGGAGTGTTGCTATATGAAGCAATAGTAGCTGTGCATGTGACAATTGTGATGCTGTCAGTGACAACAGACAGTGTGGTTGCTGGGGTAATTGCTGGACTAAGATTTACTATCTCCGGCTGTACTGCTGTAATTTGACGGCCACTAGAGTCACTTGAAAAAGACTGTCGACTTGATTCAGGCGGAGTCAGGTCCATGCCTTGCGCAGTCATCTTTATACCAACCTTCATTGTACGTAAATCAATAACATCACCAGGATATATTTTACCATTCTGTTTGGGTACAGGTTGGACTTTAGCAATGTCTGGTTGTATAGTTATTGCTACACTAGGTGGAGGGACCTGTGGAAGTCTTTCATGGACAACAGAAACAGTGGTCCTCTGGACCTCAGTGGTAACTACTTGAGTAACTAGGCTAGGAAGGCTTTCAGGTGGCTGGCCTGAGGTGGAAATTGAAGCTGAATACATATGGCTCATACTAGAGACCACCTTTTCTGCTCCTCTTATCTCCTGGCTTTCAATAGACTCTTGCTGAATTTTAGTGATGGTGACTGGAGAAACATTCTGTGGAATGTCTTGCACTGTGGGCCGTGAGGTCCTCGCAGTGTATTCCTCAGTGGTTATTAGCTCCACAGGGTGATCATATTCTGATGAATAAGTCAATGCATGTGGTTGGCGTTCTGGAATAGATTCTCTTCTGTAGGGGAGCTGAACAGCATAACCATCATTAGAAACATCTTTTTCAGCTGGCAGGTTTACTACCTGTGCTAATTGGTATGGTTGCTGCATGGTTATGGATTCTCTTCTGGTGGCAGCAAAGGCTTCAGCTGTAACCACTTGTCTGGGCATTTCATACTCTGTAGGACAAGTAAATCTTTCAGTTGTGGCATATGTTGGCTGTACTATGGAAGATATGGATGTCCTCCTCTTATGGGTGGTTTCCTCAGTTGTCATAACTGGCATTCCAGGCCCAGCCTGAGGTTGTATCATGGATGATGATATTGAAGAAGCTATGAGATCAGCATCCTTAGTTATAATTTGTGTAGGAGGCTCAAATTGAGGTTGCAATGCCAGTGGTGGCACTGAATGTGTCATAACTGAGGATGTTATTCCTTCACAGACCTTTGGAATATATATATGAGGAGGTATATTTGGATGTGTAACTATGTGTTCAACTTCCATGATAAGAGGTGATGGTGTTTCCTCAGCAGCTGTAGGAGATATCTTCTTATCGTCTATAGTTAATGGCATTAACTCAACAGGGGTAATTTCACTTACCACAGGTTGATGATGCGGTAATGGATGTACCATTGCTATCTCTGGTATTCTAACAGCTGCATCAGTTGTAATAACTTCTGTGAGTACATCAGACTTGGTAGGGAGGAAAACCCCTTCAGCTACAAGAAGTGGTTGCTGAGTAGGCAGATGTTCTGTCACTGCAGGCAGAACTTCTGAAGGTTGAATAGTTTGTAGAACAGGTGAGGGTTCAGAAATGGTCCAGCTATAGTTAAGACCTGTGGCCAATTCTTGATCTTTCGAATGAGTCATTGCTTCAGATACTGTAAGTGGATGCTCAACAGGGATTTGCTGAACACCTGGTATCAGTGATCTTAATGAAATTGCTTCTGCAACAACGACATCAGTAGGTACATCCTCGTCTGTATGTGGCATTTCAATTTGGGCTGCAGCTTGTGCATCAAAAACAGTTGCAGATGGTCTATCTTGGGCTACAGGTTTGTCAAAAGATACTCCAGGCTGCAATGAAGTAGAAAAAACTTCAATCAGAGGCTCTGGCTGGACAGGTATGGTTGGTTTGGGAGCCTGAGGAACCAGTGCTTCACTTAAACTTTCTGATGGAACTGTTATGATCTCTGTAATTGTGGCTTGGACTGGATGAATGAGAATTTTTGGCTCTGGGGACACTGTGATGACCTCAAACAGTGTTTTAGGTTGTGACAGTGGTGGAGTCATTGATTGCTCCTGGTGCACAAATGGTTTCTTAATTGGAAAAGGCACAGTATGTGCTTGGACAGAAGTTTCCTGGGCTAATGGCAATGTTACGATATCAACTACAGGAAGCGATGACAGCATTACATATGGCATAGTGTCTGTTTTAGCTTGGACTTCAGAAACTACTACCTCAGAAGTTGTCATTTGTTCAGGGACAGCTGAAGCTACAGATATTGGAGGTGGATGCCTTACAGTAGGGACCGAGGCTCTCCTTACTGTAGCCTGTGCTGAGAATACTTCAATGGGTGCTTTCTGCTCTGATGGTGTTGTCCGTATTCCTGACACTTTTGTGGAAGGGATGGACCCTCTTCTTACAGGTGCTTGGACAGTTATGGACTCTGTTGGTGAACCAGGTTCTGATGGAAGCGTTATCACTACATAGGTTTGTAAACATTTCGCATGTCTAGGAGATACAGGTGATTTAGGAGATGTTGCACCCAACTTAGACTCCACAGGTCTTGTCAGACTAAGTGATAGAGCCTTTGGAGGTTCTTTTGTCCTGGGGAGGGTTGCCGCTTTGGGAGCTACAGGAGGTGGCTTGACACTCTCTCCTGGTTTATGACTGAAAACCATTCCAGCTGGAATTGATACAGGTTTAGGTGGTATGGGTGGAGGAGGCTTGGTAGTCTGACTAGGAATAGAAGCTGCAGAAAGAACTGGCGTGAAATTTGCTTTAGCAGTTGTCACTGGAGTGGGAACTGATTGCTTTGGAACAGTTGGTTTGGGTAAAGTGGATGGAGGTGTTGGACTAGAAACTGTAATGGGTACTTCTACTGTGTCTATAACTTTAGGTGAAATGGGTGGAGCTACAACTTCCTGCACTGTTGCCACCTTAGTAGGAAGTGAAGATATATCTGTACTGCACACATCTGAAGCAGAATGTGGGGCTACTTGGCTACCATATGGAGCAGAAGCAATGAAAGATATTGGCCCTTTGCTAGGTATACCTTGGTTTCTGGCTTGTTCAATCAAAGCTTTGTTCTCTACACTGGGGACAATGATAACTACATGCCCCTGTCTATTTGGTGTTACTAACTGAGGTACAACTCCACCATCTGATTTCATGGCTTCCATTCTTGGTTGGATATCCACAACAACAGATTGCATTGGCTGTCCAACAGCTGTGGTTCCCATAGGTGATGTAGTCCGAGTGGCATGCTCAACAGGTTTTACAAAAGGAACATCTTTATTAGTTTCAGGTAATGATACCGAAGTAGATCGAGGGGGAGGAGGAGGCGGGACCTTCTTTTTGACTATAGTAGTTGAAGCTGTTGCTGCTGAAGGCATCTGGGCGGTTTGAGCCAGAGGTGGGACTACCACTGGACTGACTGATGGGATGGCTGATTGTACAGGGACTGAGTGTACCACTTTAGTTTCAGCTTGAGCTGGGGTAGTAACAAGTGCTGAGACTGGTAATGGGGGATGTGTTGGTATGGGAGCTGTGGTTGAAACCAGGTCAGGCATCTGCACTATGACTGGTTCAGGACATGAAACTAGAGTGACAGAAGTGGAAAGACTGGCAGATGTTGGAGCCGAGACTGCAACAGGTCGGGCTGCTACTAGGGTTGTAGAATGAATGGAGACAACAGAAGGTGCTGGACTTGGTGCTGAGACCTGTGAAATAGCTGGAATGTTGTCAGGAACCTGAGATGGAGATGAAACCAAGTCTGGCATTTGTACCACAACAGGTGATGCAGTTATGGCTTCTACTGTAGAAGTCTGAACTTGAATGGCTGTAGCTGTTTGCACTTTGGATGGATCAGACACAACATCTGGTATTGTAACTATAACTGTAACTGGAGAAGAAGAGACTGAGTTTTCATTAGATTGTACTCCTGCATCTGTGGCAGGCAGTGGTGAGATCATCTCTGGAGGTGATTGTGTTTTAAATGAAGCAGAAGGTGTTGGTGTAGACAGTGGAGTTGAATCTGATGAAAGAGGTGTTTGAGCCTGGAATGGAGATGAAGATGTAGCATTAGAGGCCAAACTGGAATCTGCACTAGCTGGTGAGGTTGGAGGTGACACTGGTGATACAGGAGAAGGTGTTGTAGTTAGTTCTGGAGCTGATATTGGAGTTGGAATAGGTTTTGGCTCTGGAATTTCACAGACTACACATATAGGATCCATCTCAACAGTTTCAGACAAAGATGGGCTTATGCATGGTTCTTCTTTGGTCTCAGAGTCATCACTGGGGGTAATGTCAGAGGAAATACCAATGCCATAGTCATCTGCAAGACTGTCATCCTCTTCTTCCCCAGATGAACACTGAGTAATCTTGAGGTCTGGTATAGGGAACAATGCTTTCCTTAATGCAGGATCTTGTTGAATCATAGGCCTAACAAAACTTATAGCCCCACTAGGAGTACTAGGGACAACAGTTATGTCAGGACGCTTTGGGGGCTCAGAAGGGCGTGGAGGGGCTGGTCGCTTCTTTTTCTTTGCTGACATGTCACTTAAAGTTTCAGTTTCTGTAAGAGGCATTTCAAGTTTTTCAGTTGGGTATGTCTCTTCTATAGTCACTACACAAGTTTCAGCAAATGAGGGAGGGCAAGTGACCTGTGAAGCGCTTGAGGCAGAAGATTCCATGGCATTTTGTGCCTGCTGAAATTCATGCTCTATCATCATTAACTCTCTCTTCTTTTGCATCATCTCCTCATAAACCTCCTCAGGAGACCTGAGTTTTTTGAGAGAATCAGAGCCAGTATCATTTTTGGGTTCTTCCCGAGATTCACTCATTTTAATTTCAGGTTCCTCAACTAAGGATTCATAAAGATAGTCCTCTATTGCCATCCCCCCATAGAGTGGCTCAATATCAGGTGGACTGTCTCCTGGAATAGCTTTAGTCTTCTGAATAATTTCCTCGTATGCTTCTTCTGCACTCTTTAATGATTTTGTCACACTGTCCTTTTCTATAAATGGATCAGAAAGGGTGTATGGTATGACTGTTGGTGAAGGTTTACGTCCTCTCTGTACAGCTTGAGTGGCTTCTGATTCTGATTCTATACTGGCAGAATACTCTGAGCCAGATGTTCTATGAGTTTCCTTTATAACTGTGACTTCTTTCAGATCCTCTGTGGAGGAAGAATCTTTGTGTGGGGACAGTAGTTGTCCATGGGGTCCCATCTTCTCTTCCTCAGAGGAGTCTTCGATGGTAGGAAGAGGCTGAGTTGGTTGCCTGTGCTTACCTTTGCGATACTGTTTGTCCCCACTGGGTTTCCTGCGACTAGGGCTGCTATCACTATCCTCTTCCAGGGAGGAGGCTGATGTAGGTGAAGATTCTGGAGTAAAACTGGATGCTTGAACACTAGATGAACCCTTTGACACAGATTCTGTGATGCTTTCTATTTCTTCATCTGTGCTTTGTCTTTGTCTCATGACTGGAATTGCTTTCTTGAAAGTAGTTCTGGGTAATGTTTCAGGCACGCTTTGAGCAGTCATGCTGTCAGTTTTTGGGACTGCTTTGTTCCTGGCTGGGCTGTCTTCATTATCTGTGCTACCTTTTCTAGAAAGTGGTTTGACTGTCACCAATGTATTATCAAGGTCAGTATCCTTTATAGCTTGTACATTCTCCAAATTCTTTTCTTTCTCATCTTCTGATACAGACATTTCTTCTTCATCACCCATACCCATTATCTGCTTGCGGATGAACTCTTCGTCTTCCACAGAGGAGTCAGCACTCTCAGTTTTGATGTCCTCACTGCTGGATGAAATATTGCTCACCTTTAGTTTCCTTCTCTGGACTTTAGGTGATGGTGAGGGTGTGAGTTCACTTTCACTGCTTTCATCCATTGCTTGGAAACTCAGACGCCTTCTTTTAGCATTTATCTGCTCCTTTGCTGGTATAGAAGAATCTGCACCATCTTTGCTTGCACCACTCACTATTTCATCATTCAATTCATGTAATATGGGTAAAATCTGAGGTTGCTCTTCATCATGACCCTCTGGTTTGGATTTGGGCTTAGTAGCTGTTACAGGGACATCTGTAGGCACCTCCGCAGTGGAAAGAGAGTCTTTTCGTTTCTTACTGAGCTCTTTGTCTTCATCTTCATCCTAAAATTGTGAAAAGGAAGACATATCAGTGTGGCTGTGATTACATTTCTTTAATAAATGAAGTTGACTCTTAATGCTGTGGAACCCAAGATCTGTCATGAGCTAACTTACTGCAGAAGACACACCAACAAGCTTAACAAGATTCTGTCCCCTTTTGAGTTAATCAGTGTAACCAAATGGAGCTGTAATGTACAAATTTCCATATTACTCCATATACTCATGAAAATGCCATCACTGATGTGAACAACTTTAACGTTCTTATAATTTGAAAGATAAAAGTCAAAGTTTTCAAGATTAGCAAAACAAGAGTTTGGAATCTGATGTGCTTTGAATATAAAAATACATCTAATCTTATACAGGTAAAGTATAGCCAAGACTAAAGAACAGAGAGAAAAGCTCTTGTTGTTTAATTTTTTATCTCTTTTAGATAATCTAGATTTTTTTTCAACAAACAGGATAAACTCTTACTTTTCTTTTTGGAGAGACTGGTTGCGACTCAATGGTTGAGAGGATGTTGGTAATTTTGTCAGCAGAGTCATCAGCAAATTCTTTGCTGTCAGTTACTGTGACTGCATCTCCTTCCATAACCACCTGCTGCTGTTCTTTTGACTCTGGTTGCACCATAATTTGCTGCAAAGATTTTGATGAGTCTGTCAGGATGGTGCGATCATCAGTGTCTACCACCTTAATAATCCTCTCTGCAACAGACAGGTCTTGTTTTGTCTGAGCCTCTGGAATAACTTGAGCTACTGCAACCTCTGGAGTGACAGGGGACGCAGAGACAACTGAAGCGTCAGGAACTGGAACTGAAGAAGGTTCAGCTACTCCTGCTTCAAATTCAACTTTATGAAGATCCGTTTTAGACTCTTCAGTTTTGCGTAATTTTGTCGTGCTGAAATCTGTTTTTGGTACCTCTTCTTTCTTGGTAACATCTGTATCTAGAACGTCAATCGTTGGTGTTACCTCTGTCAAAGGTTGCTTTAAAACCTCTTCTTTGGTGGGTAAAGGTGTCGTCTCAAGCTCAATATGTGTAGACGCTGCTGTAAGCATTGTTTCCATTTTGAGAGATGTTGAGTCTACATTTGCTTTTATGGTTGAAACTGTTGGTGCTGTCTCAACAGGCACGGGGGTGGGTTGTGATTTTGTGGGTCCAGGCCTGGTCTCTGACTTCGTTGAGGTGGTTTTGGGCTCTGCCTTTGTGGTTACTGGTGTGGCCTGGGTCTCTGACTTGGCAGGTGGAGGTGAAGGTTGAGGCATTTTTCCTGAGTCTCCCAGCTGTCCTGACAAAGCCCTCTGAGTTTGGCAGTTTAAACACAGCCATTCCTTCTGTAATCAAACAAAAACAACATAATTAGGAAACACATTAAGATAAAAAGTCACAATACCAAATGAGAGCTATTGTAATCAGGCTAATTATGGTCCTTATCCAAAGAATTTATTTGTTCAAAAAGATAACTGAAGCGTTATGCCAGAGTTGTAAAGTCATGAATGAATTAGCTTCTTTGTCATGCTTCACACCACTGCTTTTTCATTAGCTTCTGGACTAGTACCTGATGATATGTATATGGATGGCCCTGCATAATGATTTAAAATCTTGACTTAGAGCCTACTTAAATAAAGTATTATACCTTAAATTATTAGTAATAATTAAAATGAAACTGTCTGGAATTTATGACTAAATTAGTACTTGGTATTTAGGTGGGATGTCTCCATGTGTGTACCAATGCCACAGAAAAACAGCGCTCTAAAACCAAGCTAGCAGAACAAAGAAATTGTTGAGTAATTGTTTGGCTAGCCCATTGAGACATTACACAAAAAAAGGATATCTATTCTGTAATATATATAACTGTGCCTAACTAATTATTAGCCCATTACCTTCACTGTTTAAGAAAGGGAATTATATCGGCTCAAATAACAACAGACTAAATCTGAGCACTGACAACACTAAACTTTGTTACATGTCAGGTGCTCATTAAAATCCTGCATTAAGATCACAGTAAATTACCCCACTGTGTGCAGAACTCAGTTTTCTTGTGCATGCATTTTTTCTGCTTTCTGTTATGATGATACAGAATCTTGTGTTTTATATGTCATTTCATCCATACACATTCAAAAAAAAGAGTCCACGGTCAAAAGTAACCTGGCCAGGCTGAATTAGACAGAAAGGTTATTTTTCATACAAAGTGGAACTATTAAAGAAAAAGAAGGGCTTATGTAAGTTGAATCAGTATCAATCTCATTTTACAAAAGCCTCGCCTCAGACTTTATTTCTTTTTAAACTGCTTTCAGAAAGACAATTTGCTGAAAATAGTGCCAAATTACTTGAATGAGGCTGCTTTATGTCTTTACTGAAAGGAAAAGCAAAAACAAAGAAAAACACTGAAGAAAAACAACAAGCACAAAACAACAAAAAGCAAACATACTTGAAGAACTCAGTCGTGTGATGTCTAGACTTTTTCCTGTTAAGTACGTTTGCAAGTAATAAAAGTTCCAAATTATGTGTTTTAGACTAAGACATGATAATTCCTGATGGTTTTCACATAGACAAATATTATAGTCAATACAATACAGTTTTGGATGCTGAGTAATACCATAGCACTCTAAGTGATCTAAATTCAGTAATCAGCTATCAATGCTGAAAAACAGACTTAGATTTTTAAACTTCTTAATAAAATAATATAAACATGCTCAGTACTGTTACAGTAGACCGTACATTACACATGAAACAGCAATAGAATGCTTACCTTGCAAAAAAGCTAATCTCATTTTATAAGGAATGCTATTACTTCAAAATGTACTCCTCTGAAGACATTTCCTATCACATCTAAGCTCCATTAATGGACAGCTAAAGAGGACAAAAGCCATAAGCTGCCAATACATTAAGCACTGTGTCTGTACTAGCAACCTAGCAGACCAAATCACAGCAATGCGCCTGCCTCTGCAGAGTCAGGGAGAGCTGCTCTCATATAGGACAGAGGGGGAGTTTATAACACACACATATCCTGTGAAACACCACAAAGTTTTAATTACTTCATCCATGGTTTAATGTATTAGACCCATACTACTTATACTGTTTAGTGTATATACATTTAGAATATCATAATTATGCTAATACAGTGGTCATATATGCATAACAATGCCCATGTAATTCATAAACTAGTAACACAGTTACTTTGTTTTTTTCTCTTTCATTTTACTTGTGAAACTGAGCTTTTAAAATACCCCTCTTGTTTGTATATTTTGTCCCACTAAATTGTATAATTATTGCTTGTAACTTTCCAGAACTACCACTGAAGACTGATAGCGTACATCTACTGCAAATAGAGCATGCAAGGAAGTGTTTATATTCAGAAAGTGTAGGCAGCAGTAACACTGCAAGATGAATATGATAAACTGCATGAGCGTGTTTTGTTTCTAACTGAGAAATATTAATTGAAAACAAAATTACAGCCAGTGAGAACACATTAACATAATCTTTGATAAATAACGCCATAAAAAATGGGGAAAAAATGCTAGACTTAGAGGAAAATCTGATACTGATGCATTCAGTTTGCCTGACAGTGAGATGTTTTTGTTCAGTGAGTCGTGATTCAGTCAGGAGGATGATAATCCTATTTGTTACCAACAGTAACAAATAATACCTCATCAGCAGAGTGTATGATGCTGATAATTGTGTTAAACACAAAATGATTTGAGTCTCAGTTTCGTGTGATCTGATGCGAGTTCAGCATCAGTGATGTTTACCTTTGAAGTTGATCAAACACTAATTACCAGGAGGTTCATCTAAAACCCATATTTGCTGAGAACAATTCATCAAGAATACAGAATATGTGCTGAAAAACCTTTTAAGTCTAAAGGTTAGGGTTAGTTCAAGTATTCTAATATAATCCCAACATGTCCTTCCATGCTCCATATTCTTCTCTGTCTTGCTTACAAGATGTAATCACAGGTAAGGTGTAAGATGCTCTTCTTGCCTGTGTATGCTAATCAGCAATTTCATGTCACTACCAAGGCCATTCAGAGGATAAATTAATAATCATAAACTTCTGCTCTTCCTGTTTGTTTGATCATCTTGTAGACCCATTACAATATGGTCTGATGGGAGGCAGCTGATTATCTTTATAACTAATGTATACTAAAATGAATACAATTTTTCCTGTGTATAAACACCTGTGCCATTTGTCATTTTCAAGGAGATGAAATCGCAAGTAGTCATAAGCAATCTTAACTTTAGTTCGAAGATGGATATAAAATCAGATACATTTTACAATCATTGATTACAGGAGATGTTTACAGTTGTAATATTTCTGATATTCTATTAGTCAGCATCAATTTATTAGTTACCCTCTATGGATTGTCTTTAGTAAAGATAACTGCAAACTGAAATTAAAACATATTCACAACACAGAGGTTGTGACAAAGCTACTTGCCGACAATCTAATATGGTTCACGCCATCTTCAGGTAATAGTATTACACTGGTCTGAATCGTATTAATTGATCTTTTTCAACCGAAGTGATGAATGCATGTACTGACAAATTGCAGGAAGAACGTAAACAAAGCAACTCACTTTTGCATTGCGTATTAAATGGTGGACAAGGCAGCTGTGATAAACAAGTACACCCCTCACTGCACCAGTCTAGAACCTGATAAGTCATTTAACCTCCTAATGCAAAATCTGACAGCAAGGCAGAAAAAAAAGAACTTCCGTCAACAAAAAAGACCCTTCACATCCCCCACTAGCGCCAGTCACTGCTTCAGAGTCATGCATCAGAGCCACAGGGCTTGGAAAGTTGCCATCGTTCTTTTGTTTAATTAAATCTATTTTATGAGCAAAGAGCAGGAGCTTATAGCAGAGAGCTGTGGGAGAGACTGCTCCACACGATTAGCCTCTGAGCTGGATTATCAGACCTTGACAATGACAGCAGTAAGGAAAATAGGCTCTTGACACACAGGTATGCTGCATTAAGCTAGATCTGCTGAGCTTATGAAATCATTTCCCTGTTCAAATCACTTAAACAAAAAGACAAATAAATTATATATGTCATTCAAAATGTGAGATGTTAAAATACTTTTACTGTTATTTATGTATGTTAAATAAAAACATTTGCCAGATCTCTTCTGATAACTCTCAATGGATCCTCAGTACTCTTAGGTCGTCGTAGTGTTTGGGATGAAAAGTGACTGGTTCAGCAAAGACACATTAATCAAAGTGCTCCAAAGACCAAAAATGTTTTAGTCTTGCATTTTTAGACGAATGAAACAATTTTTTTATATTGTTTTAATAATGAATATTATTTGTCACTTCTTAGACACCTATCATAACTTATCGTGGTGGTGCTGAAATTTATCTTAACATAGCTAGATTCAAGGACTCACTATTTCTCAGCCTTTCTTCTGTGCTTTCCTGCTGATGTGTCGGATCTAGTAAGGCTCTTATTGATTTTCTGGCAAGCACCTTTAGCAAAGGCTGTAGCTTGCTAATATACTTGGCTTCCAGCAGCCCCCACAGAGCAGGGTTTCTCATAAATCACGCACTCTGATAATACAGAATGTTGACCTACTAATCTGTAATAACCACAGTGACTCACTCTAAAGACAATGAAATATGCCCATGCTTTTTCCATTGTGACAACTGGTGCATCAGCAAAGTTTCATTTGATGGCAGAGTGCAGTGGGGATAAAGACTGTTGTGGGACCAGTGGTAAGAGGGTGTTCCAGCATTAGAAGGAAATGTTACAAATTAAAGCTATAAGCTACAAACACAAATAGATGAATAGAATAATATTTTTTAAAGCAATGAATAAATGCAGGCACAGAATTACTGAAACAAATTACAGAAACATCAGTGTTTCCAAATTCCAAATATATTTTCTACGATTCTTGTTTATAGAAAAGAATTAAAGCATTTGAACTAAAGAAGCTCTTAGAAATGATCATGTATTAACATATAACCCCTAATCACTGTCAGTACAGGAGAGAGAACGCATCTTGAGATGATGTGGAATTTACAAGCATTTCATTCATGTTACTTATTATTCATTTCTATATTTATATTTAGATACTTTAAGCATTAATACAATTTTTAATTATTAACTAACTCTGTAAAATGAAGTAATAACAGGTTATGTAAGTACAATTTTGAGTATTTGCTTTGTAACATAGCACCAAGGAGTTAAACTCCCTCTATGTTTTGTAAACCAAGCCTTTCCTGTTCGGTGTTTTCATAGCTACTTTTACAAATTTAGTGAAAGTCCTTCCCTATAATTTGCAAGTCAGAGCAAAAAAAAAAAATGCTTACATCTGCTCTCTGTTTCACTGTGTGTTAGTGAATAACATACCAGCTAACACAATAGTAAACAACATCATCAGTTTACCTGCTCTAACATATCATGGCTGCTCACCGAGAGTTGGTGGATGTTTTTTTTCTAATAGTTGGTCTTCTGATTGTCAGTGAAATGCAAAAGAAATGTGAAGGTGCAACTGAGATGCATTTACTTTGCAATGTGACATTCAGTGACTAATTCAATACGCCCACCAGCGATTACTCTCGACACCTGACATAAACCAGAAACAGCCATCACGCCTCCAGAAGTTTAAATTTCCATTTAAGTTCAAATTTAAGTTAAGACAATTTTTTGATGGTTGCCAAGGGTGGCACATGCACTCCAAAGGTGGCCTTCTTTGATAAATGTTGGATCTTGTGACTAATTTCCATTGCTTCAACTTTCATGAATTTAAACTGGGAAATTCTTAAAGAACATTCAACAGCTTCAGCGTTTACAGACTTGTTGTTGTCACCTCTTTAATGCTGGACCGCATCATTAAGCTTATGCATGTGAGATTTTCATACATGATATTATGCTCACATAGCGGTGACTGTAGCTCAGGTAGAGCAGATTAGCTACTGATTGGAAGGTTGGTGGTTTGATCCTTGGCTTCCCCAGTCTGCATGTCAAATATTCTTGGGCAAGAACCAAGTTGCCCTCTGATGCGTTCATCGGAGTGTGAATGTAGTGTGTGTGTAGATTAGTTTGCACTTGAGTTTAGTTTAGAAGTGCTTGTGTGAATGGGTGAATGAGGCATGTTGTATATAGTGCGTTGAGTACTTTGGGAGAGTAGAAAAGTGCTATATGAGAATCAGACCATTTACCATAATATTGAACTACCCCGCAAAAAATAATAATTTAAAAAACATTAATTAGCCTGCTGACTGATTACTTTTTAACACCATAAAATTGTGAAATCATGCAAAATTAGCTATATATCACACAGCTCTTTCTAGAACGATTAATTTTTTTCTTCCTATTAGCTGAAATGTAGCAACTTAACATAGCAATGTCAAGGTACTCCTCTGTACCTTGACAGTACTGTCTTACCTTGAGGCAACTACTGGGTCTCATAGTAAACCAATTTAAATGGACAGTAATAATGTGGGGCTTTTGTACTGGTAAAGCTGAACAAATATTCTATTTTAAACCAGTGGTAACACAGAAAATAGAGGAATCATCATTCATACTGTCACAGCTGTCACACTCTAAGCTTTAGCTAGCAAAGCACAACACACGTGTGCCCTACTTGTCAGACAACAGTCACTCCCAGGCTTTTGATGGCATCAGCTGAAGCAGAACAGGCAAACGGAAAAAAATGAATAGACTTGCTGATGGCACTCACTTTACCTCCTCTTCTTTCAAACATTACTTTTTGATATTTTAAAAGGGTGCTAAAAAAACCCAGATAGTAAACTGGTGAACACACCCATTTTGGACAAAGCAGGTCATAGGACAGCAGCAAATATGGCATCCTATCGTGCTATCCAGTCATACTGAAGCTTTTTCTGTTTTCATCACATATTTAGAAAAAACATGTGCATTGTACACCCAAAGCAGCAAACTCTGACTCACATCCCCCCAGCCCCCAGAACACAATCCAAATTCAAGCTCCAGGTTATTACCATTTTGTTGTGTCAACGAAAAAAGTGACAAGTGTCAATTGCATAAATGGCACATGTCATTCTAGGTTATCTGTCACTGGGAAAATGAAAGAAAAAAAGATTCAGGTCTGAGTGTGCCAGAACAAATTACAGCATCAACTCTTAAATCCACATCTCAGGAGATTTAAAAAAGCGTTGTGGTATTTGTTCACTTAATTATAGTAAAGTCTAGGATTTCACAAAGAAAGAGTAGACAGCACTGCACATTTCATTCAGCTACACGTTGTATGTGCGTGGGTAAGTCACAAAGCAGGTACACGTGTATATTCATGTCACCAAAACGAAGAGGAAATTGTTGAATTACATGGAGCCACTGCTGCGTGTGAGAGCAGATGGCCTGATAAGAAATGTCTGCTCTTCTAATGTACTGCACTGTTTTGCTGGACTTAATCTGTTTCAACTCTACTTAATGGCATATCACAGGGCTTTGCCATCTCAAATCTCTTATGGGGGATGGAGATTCCCTTGACCCGGGTCTCCTATGGCAGTAGATCCCATCTCACTAATGCGGTTGCGCAACCGTCAATCACTTTAATACATTTTCAGTGCTCCTGGCCAGCTGAAGCACTCTCCTCATGAGCAGTTATGTAATAACCCTGGCATCTTCCGTGGAGAGAGAACCACAGCAGTTAGAGAGAGTGTAGTTTTGGTATGATTTGTTTTACATTGTAATTATTCCAAACACTAAGACATAATAAACTGAATGGACACAGACAGCTCTTCAAAATCAAAGTCTGAAAATACATATAAATTGAAGTTCTCATCAGATTCTAGCTGCTGTGGCACCTTCATCTAATATTCTACTCCACTTGTATTTTATTTTCTTTGTCAAGAAAATCAAACAACAGAGCAAAATGCTGCCTCGGGTGTGCTCTATTTTCAGAAGGAATAAAAAGCTTTATGACAGTCAGTCTATGTTTTTCCACCCTTTGCAACAGAAAGGAATATTCCTCAGAGTAAAAATGTGCTAAAATATGTTGGTGCAGCCTGAACACTCCAAACCAATATTTAATAGCACAAGAAACACCACATAAACAGAAAGTGTAGTAAGGATACAAACTTACTGTACTGATAAATAGCAGCATTAGGACTACCAAACACTTGTAAAGTCATTAACATGCTCATTAACATGTCTCAGGTGCATTGCCAAAACGTGAGTGTTCTTATATTAGATTTTATGCAACTTTTACATGAAAGCCAAAAATGTGCCTGACCAAAACTTTTGTACTGGAACAATTTGTTTTATATAAAATAAGAAGCCACTGAAATAAATTATGTTGAAAAGTGTGCAAATGGAGCAACATGGCCACTTCACTATCACTCTGTGGTGATCTTACTCATGTTTGGCTCCCCAATGGAAACACTGAATATTAAAATAAGGTGCTTTTGTCACATTAATGCAAAAAGACATGATCATGATAAGGATCACTCCTGCCAGTTGAACACAAGGCATATCAGCTGATGAAAAAAACTCCCTTTTTTCTGTAAATTGTAACTGAAACATTAATATGTGTATTCAAGAGTATTTTTGTACTTACCACTGCTGTATGAGGCATGGGGTTAAATCCACAAAGATTGCAGACAATGTTCTTGCATTCAGTACAGGTGTTGTAATTGGGTGGCTCCTTCGTTCCCACATTGAGTTTGACCTTACAGAGCAGACAGGTAGACAGACTTTCTTTAGGAGCAACCTGAAGCACTTTGTCCTGTGCTAATGGTGTAGCCTTGGCCTGTTGAAGTGGATCAGGTGTCTGTGTTGCCGGTGGTTTACTATCCTTTACTGGGGGCATCTTAGGAGAAACCGGAGGTGTAGGTTTAGGGCTGACACTTGTTGTAGTGGACATCTTCCGTGGAGTAGGTGGTGTAACTTTAGGTTCATCCTGAACTGCCGAGGTTATCAATGTAGATGCAGAACTTAAAATTGATGAACCAAAACCAAACATCTTCCCAGTCACTGACTCAGCAGGCTTTGGAACAGTAGGTTTAGGGGCACCAAAGCCAAAGAAACCACCAGACTCCTGTTTCGCTGGTTGAGCTGGTGGTGGGGCAGGCTTGGGAGATTGGGTCAATGGCTTTGATGGCTGTTGTGGTAGTTTGCCAGCTTCTTGTTTTGCGAAACCTGACTTTACTTCTGGCTTTGTAGGTTGTGAAATCTGTCCTTGTGGGGGTTTTTCCACAAGCTTTGGCTGGCTGGCCACATCCTGAGCATGTCCTTGTGCCTTTTCCTTAGAATCTTGCTGTGCTTTGTCCATCCTTTGGACTGCAGTTGGCACTGGAGCCTCACCTTTGAGAATTTCTTTTCTGGGTTGAACTATTTGAGTAGCCTCTTTTTGGACATCTGCATACTCTGCAGCTTTCTCCTTCTGGACTAATGTCGGTGTGTCCTTCTGTTCAGAGCGAGGAGGTGTAGAAACCTTGCTTGGCATGGGCTGGGGTTTCACCACAGTAGGTTCAATGGCTTCAGATACTCCAAGGGCTCTCTGCATCTGGCAGTTTAAACAAAGCCATTCCTTTACCTGGAACAAGTGTAATGGAAAGCATAAATCACTGTCCAATAAATAAAAAAACAATAACAGTGTTCTGAAATCAGATGAAGGTGCAATGATTTTAAAGCACAAAAAATATCCAATGATATCAAGGTTACTAATGTAACGTGCATATATTCAAAGGGGATTCATTCATACAAACAAATCATGATCATTGAAAAATAAAATGTGTTTAATTTCTCAAACTGTTTTACCAGTGTAATGTAGTTTTTATTTTCTTTTAATGCAATTTTAATAAGGCATAATTATAAAAAAAAAATCAGAGGCGAACTTTTTTTTCAAACAATAGGAACTGTGAGAGCTCCTGTATTGTTTTAAAAGCTTTTCTATAATGCCCAGCTTTGTTACTTTTATTTTTTATATTTTTGACTCAGAGTAGCGTAGCTTTTATCAACTCAATCTGATAATTCTTCTCCAAATGTAAGTTTCAAAAGTTACAGTCTCAAATTGGGGTATGCAACATGTTTTCGATGTCTCTTGAAAAATAAAACATCTATATTTTAACAAATTATTTCTCAAATTTGGTATTCAAATTCTTCCTATAATTTGTGCATTTTACTGGAGATAAATGGCAAAAATTAAGCCAATTCAGGCAATTTATTACAAATAATTTAGATTAAGTCTTTAGATTTAGATTAAATTCAGATTAACATCAGTTAAATATTCATAAAGCCGTTATGGCTGGATTGTTTTGTAAATCAAGTAATACTTGATTTAGTAGGACCCACAATAATTGAGTGACAAAAATATGAAAACTACAAAAAGGGCAACAATAAACAGAAAGTTGCATACCTTTAAATCATCTGGTACTGGATTAAAGCCACACTGATTGCAGACAGTTGTCTTGCATTCTGTGCAAGTGTTGTAGTTAGGAGGATCTGTGGGGCCCACTGTAAGTTTCACCTTACAGAGTGGGCAGACAGACTGATCTGCTTTTGAAGCACCTTGGGTGTCTACTGGCACCTTAGGGGGCTCTGATGGAACTTTGTCCACTTTGGCTTGAACTGTTGAAGGAGTCTTATCCTGCTGTGGTTTCTCTGGTTTCTTCTCCTCTGTTTTCTGGACAGGCGGTGGTTTGGTGTCCTTTGCAGGTAATGTTTTAGGAGAGGCTGGTGGTGTAGTTTTAGGAGTGACACTGGCTGTGGTGGACATTTTACGTGGTGCTGGTGGTGTAGTTTTAGGAGTGACACTGGCTGTGGTGGACATTTTACGTGGCGTTGGTGGTGTAGTTTTAGGAGTGACACTGGCTGTGGTGGACATTTTACGTGGCGTTGGTGGTGTAGTTTTAGGCTCATCTTGAACAGCTGATGTTATTAAATTGGATGCAGAGCTTAAGAACGATGACCCAAAGCCAAACATCTTTCCTGTCACTGACTCAGCGGATTTTGCAGCAGCAGGCTGTGTTTTAGGACTGCCAAAACCAAAAAAGCCTCCTGATTCCTGTTTTGCAGGCTGAACAGGTGATGGAGCAGATTTAGCTGGAGGGGTCGCAGCTTTTGGAGGCTGTTGAAGGGGTGCCTTTCTTGCTTCTTGGTCTGATGGAAGAGCAGACTTAGCTAAAGAAGATGCAGCTTTTGGAGCCTGTTGAGGGGGTGCCTTTTCTGTCTTTGAATCAGGGGGAGCGGCAGGCTGAATTTTTGGAGTTTGTTGCTGGGGTGTGTCTGGCTGTCCCTTGGGAGTCTCTGCAGAAGGCTTTTGCGAAACATCCGTCTTTATGATAGTGGATGAAATCATTTTGTCAGGCAATGAAGCAACTTTTGGAGCAACCTCCTTAGTTAGGTCAATATTGACAGGGGAGACAGTTTCTTTGGCTGCAGGAATGCTAACAAGGTCACCTTTGGGTACATCTGGCTTAGAAACATCTTTCTTAGAAGCTGTCAAGATGTCTGTCTTCTGTGTGCTGGCAGGGACCTCTTTGCTTGGTGAAGGTTGTGGTTTTATCATTGGTAGGCCTGGAGGTTCAGAGGCTCCAAGTGCTCTCTGCATCTGACAGTTGAGACATAGCCATTCCTTTACCTGTATGAAAAACACACATGAGCTCTGTCAATCTCTCTCTCACACAAGCAAATTCAAACCAATACTAGAACTATGTCTAAATAGGCATTCTACACTGATAAAACATTTAATTACCTCTGTTACATTTGGCATAGGACTAAATCCACACTTGTTGCACACAGTGGTCTTGCAGTCAGTGCAGGTGTTGTAGTTTGGAACATTTTTGGAGTCCATGTTGAGTTCTGCTTTACAGAGTGGACAAGTAGAGTGAGCCCCTTTGGGAGCAGCTTCTGGTTTTTCAGACTCTATTGGTGTTTTATCCACTGTTGTCTGCTCTGATAGAGGAGCCTTGACTGGCTGAGGTTGCTTCTTTTCCAGTTGTGGTTTCTGAGCAACAACTTGGTGTGATTCTTTGCTTAGGGGTTGTTTTTCCTGTATTTGATCAGAGGATATAATCAGCTGTTCAGCTGTTTTCTGAAGTGTTTCAACTTTATTGTTTTCCTTTTCTGAATCTTCTTTAGGCAGAGGATAACTTGGTGTGAGATCACTTTTCTTCATAGCTGAAGTTTCAGCATTAGTGATAACAGGTGCACTTTGGGAAGGCAGTTGTCTTTCTTCGCTTGGAGGTGCAGTGATGGCTTGAACATCCTTGGCAGGCAGTGAACTAACTTTCTCCTCTTTTGCTTCAGCTGAAACAGTAGCTGTGGTGTCTTTTGCAGGTGGAACGATATCTGGAGTTCGATGTACGATATCCATTTTCTCTGCTGGTGCCTCTGGTTTTGGACTTTCTTTCTGCTTTTTCTCTAATACGTCTGTTTTCTGTGTGGGAATAATATCTTTCGTTTTAGTCTCAGAGACATCTTTTTGCTCAGCGGCAGGTGCGGATGCTTTGCTGGGTGATGCCTGAGGTTTCATCAGTGGAGGCTGTACTGATTCAGCTGCTGTGAGGGCTCGTTGCATCTGGCAAGTCAGACACAACCACTCCTTCATCTACAAGGAAAAGCATATTATTTTGAGTAAGTGTGTCTTTAACAACTAAATTTTTAAAATAAAAGCATAAATCGCCACAGTTAAGAAAACACAACGTATATATTATACATAACATACATTTTAATAACTACATTTTTGGTTTATTTACCTCCGTTTCATTTGGTGTTGGGTTAAATCCACACTGGTTACAGACAGTTTTCTTGCATTCAGTACAGACATTGTAGTTAGGCAGATCCTTAGACCCTATGTTGAGCCCAGCCTTACAAAGTGGACAGGTGGACGGGCCTTGTTTGACGGTGGTTTGGGAGGCTTCACCTGTTTTTGGAGGTTCTGATGGAGCCTTGTCAACTTTGGCTGAGACTAATGGTGGTGTCTGGATCAGCTGGAGTTGTTCAGCCTTGGTTTTCTCCTGGGTAGCAGGGGATTTGATCTCTTTTGCAGGGGATAACTTGGGAGAAACTGGTGGAGTCTTAGGCTGGTCCTGAACAGCTGAGGTAATCAAAGTGGATGCAGAACTGAAAATTGAAGAACCAAAGCCAAACATTTTCCCCGTCACAGACTCTGCCTGCTTTTCAGCATCAGGTTGAGATTTACCACTGCCAAATCCAAGGAAGCCTCCCGATTCTTTTCGTGGTGGTGGAGTGGCAGTACTCAGCTTACGTTCAGGCTGCCTGATTTGGTCTGGTGATTTGTTAGGAGCTGATGTTTTCTGGGGCTTCTGTTGTATTTTCTGAGAAGAAACCGGGGTGGCCTGTTTGTGAACCTCTGGCTTGACTTTAGTCTCAGATGTAGCAGGCTGTGCCGTTACGGATAGTTTCCTCTGAGGTGACTGCTGTGCTGAATACACCTTCTTTTCAGGTTCAGCTGGGCTGGTGACATCTTTCTTTTGGGGTTTTGCAGGTGTCTGAGCATTCACTGAAATTACTGATGGAGGCTCTGTTACTCCTTGAGCCCGCTGCATCTGGCAGGTAAGACATAACCACTCCTTTGCCTGAAAGAAAAATTAAATAAAATTAAAAGTTATATACACACACACATACTGTTAGGTGATCTATTTACAAATACTGATTGTTTATTAAACTAGTTATTTTTATTTTAGTTTACTTTTCCAATGCTGTAATACATCTAGTAATACGTAGTATTTTTTCATTATTTAATATTCCTAAATCCTGGATGAATATTCCTTGAAATCCTGAAATCTAGGTCAACAAGAGACATTTCAAAAGTATAAGTCTGCTGATATTAGTTAAATACAAAGTGTCAATAATAACATGTTTTGTTTTCTTCTTAGTCTTACCCCAGTTCCGTCTGGCATAGGGTTAAATCCACACTGGTTGCACACAGTGTTTTTGCATTCAGTGCAGGTATTGTAGTTGGGCAGATCCTTGGAACCAGTGTTAAGTTTGACCTTACAGAGTGGGCAGGTAGACTGATCTGGTTTGACAGCTGCTTGGGAAGCTGCTGCCTTTGGAGATTCTAATGGCACCTGTCTTGATGCTGGTGTTTTGGTCTGCAGGGATGGCTCAGTTAACTTCTGCTGCTCCAGCTTCTGGGAAGCAGGGGGCTTCATCTCTTCTGCTTTTGACTGGATTGATGGTGGACCCTTTATCTGCTCTGGTTGATCAGATTTCGTCTCCTGTTCTGGTTTCTTTACAGTGGAAGATTTGGTTTCCCTTGCAGGAGACATCTTAGGTGAAACTGGTGGAGTAGTTTTTGGCTGGTCCCGAACTGCTGAGGTTATCAAAGTAGATGCAGAACTGAAGATTGAAGAACTAAAGCCTAACATTTTTCCACTCACTGACTCTGCAGACTTTGCAGCTTCAGGTTGAGGCTTAGGACCAGCAAAGCCAAAGAAGCCTCCTGACTCTTGCTGTGTTGCTGCTTTGGCATTAGTTTGCTTACGACCAGGTTGGGTTGCCTGATCTGGGACTTTTTCAGGAGCTGTTTTCGCTTTTTCTTCCGATGTTTTACGTTCAGGTGCTGGGCTAGCCTGTTTCACAGATGCTGTTGATTGTTTTCTTTGTGGGGAGACTGCTTCTGAGGTTTGCTTTTGTACAGCTGTGTCTGGACTGTCCTTTGTTTGAGGAGTAGTCAGTTTGGAAGATTCCTTGGACTGGACTGTAGCAGGTAAAGAAACTTTATTGGGTGACATTTGTGACTTTAGTGATGGAGGTCCAGTAAGCTCAGAAGCTCCTACTGCTCTTTTCATCTGACAATTAAGACACAGCCACTCTTTTACCTAAAATATAATAGACACTTGGTTAAGTGATGCTTTATAACTACAGATTATATCATCAAATGTATACATTATGCATCAAAACAAATTCATCAAATCTCTACTTAAATATAGTTTAATACCACAGATGATACATCTACAAATAAATTACTTTAAAAAGCAACTTTTAATGATTGAATTCAAAAGGCCGGTACCAAAGATTAAAGTCACCTACACAGTATCTGGCCCAAAGTGAAATAGGATTATTATATTACCTCTGCTCTTGAGATAGAGCATTGGATAATGGCTTGAAAAATGTTTTAACTTCTCTTTATAAGACATCATCACTATATCTTTTAATCCTATTAGCCATTTATATTAAATTTTATAAGAATTATCATCTGATTTATTAATTATGACAAAAGGCATATTTTCAGCTCACAGTGGCATTGACTTTTGATAACTAAATTCTGAGTACACTACAGTGTTTGGCTAAAAAAATTTTTAAAAAATCACATGGTGTGTTTGAGATGTTTTCAAGTCTGAGATGCACAGACATGGACACAGATGACCACAAAAACATGCCTGAGACTATAACTGCTGCCAGCATGGTGGTATTTGATTGTTTTGACACTACAGGCAATGTGGAAAACAGACAATATTTTTTAAATCTTGTATTCATGTACTTACCTCTCCTACTGGCATGGGATTAAATCCACATTGGTTGCAGACAATGTTCTTGCACTCAGTGCAGGTGTTATAGTTAGGTGGGTCCTTGGAGCCTATGTTAAGCTCAGCCTTACACAGTGGACAGGTTGTCTGGCCTGCATTAGGAGCCATATGAGACACTTTTGCTACTTGTGGTAGAGCTTTATCATCTTTGCTTTGGTGGGATTCTTCTGGTTTCTTCTTTTGTTCTGGCTTCTGAGGAAGAGTTTTAGGCTCCCTTGCCGGTGACATCTTGGGAGAAACTGTTGGTGTACTTTTTGGAGAACTCTTGGTTGCAGCAGACATCTTCGGCGAGACTTGTGCTGGCGCAGACATTTTTCGAGAGCTTGGTGGTGTGGTCCGTGATTCGTCTTGAACTGCAGATGATATCAAAGTGGATGCTGAGCTGAAAATGGAAGATCCAAAGCCAAACATCTTTCCACTGATGGATTCTGTTGTTTTTGAAGTATCAGTTACGATTTTACCACCCAAACCTAGTGGGTTTCCAGACTCCTCTTGTGTGACTGTGGTGACCTTACTCTGTTTTAATCCCGGTTGACTTCCCTGGTCAGTTGGTTTCTCAGGGCCTGATGCAACTGAAATATCAAGAGGCTTTTTCTCACCAGGAGTTGGGCTAGGATGTCCTTCACTTTCGGGTCCTTTAGCCTCCTTAGATGAAGGTGCTACTGCTGTGGACCGTGTCTTCTGAGGAGAGCCTAGTGTGGCTGTGTCCTTCTTTTGAAGTATGCAAGCCCCTGGAGTCTCCATCTTAGGAGCTGCATCTGATTTTATTTCCTTTTTAGTTTCCACTTGATCAGTAACTATTGCTTTATGATGTACAGCAGATGGAGAAATTTTTTTATCTCCATGGAGGTGTTTCACAGGAGGCCCTGTGGGTTCAGCTGCACTAAGAGCTCTCTGCATCTGACAGTTCAGACATAACCATTCTGCATAACCAACCTGCAAAAACAAAGTATATTTTATTAAAATATGAAACATTTAAAATAATATTAACATCTAAATTAATGTTGTAATAACAATTCAATTACAGGTCTATATATGTAATTTATGCCGTGCATTTTATTGAAGTTTTATTAAAGTAAAATGAGTAATTATTGCTTCTCCTACCTCTGACACATTTGGCATTGGATTGAATCCACACTGGTTACACACAGTGTTCTTGCATTCAGTGCATTTGCTGTAGTTTGGCGGTTCCTTTGAGCCAAAGTTGAGTTTCATCTTACAGAGTGGACAGGTAGATTGGCCTGCCTTTGGAAGAGCTGGTGAAGCTGGCTCTTTCTCTACTTTGGCTTGTATCAGGGGAGAGGTCTTGGCTTCTTGAACTTGCACAGCCTTCTTCTCCTGCTCCTGCTTCTGAACAAATGGTGATTCACTCGCCTTTGAGACAGGAAGCTTAGGAGAAACTGGTGGTGTCTTTTTGGATTCATCTTGGACAGCTGAGTTTATTAAAGTCGAAGCCGAACTGAAGATGGAGGTACCAAAGCCAAACATTTTTCCACCCCGTGATTCACCAAGCTTTGTAGAATCTGAGGGAGGTGTGGAACGGCCAAATCCAAAGACAGCTCCAGACTCCTCTTGTGTAGTGGATGTAATACTACTCTTTTTGATTTCAGTTGGATTTCTCTGTTCAGGTGGTTTTTGAGGTCCTGTCTTTTGGCTCTGCGGTGGCTTTTCTGGTTGCTCTGCTGGTTTTTTCATCTGACAGTTGAGACATAACCACACCTTCCCCTATATTAAAGCAAGGAAAAATTAATTAAAATATAGTCAGGGTAGTTTTAATGCAATAGAATATTTTACTATTAAAAGACTGTAATAAGTTCATTGACAAACATTTATATATGTAATATGTATAGGTGATTGTTCAAGTATTTTCTTACCTCCTTAACATTTGGCATAGGATCAAATCCACATTGGTTGCAGACAGTGTTTTTGCACTCAGTACAGGTGTTGTAGTTGGGAGGGTCTTTAGAACCCATATTGAGTTCCAGTTTACAGATAGGACAAGTTGACTGGCCTGTCTTAGAAACGACAGGCAATGCAGGTGCTGTCTTGGATGCCTCTTCAGGAGGTTTGCCTGCTTTTGTCTGTACTGATGGTGAACCTTTGTCTTTTTGTGTTTGCTCTGATGTTTTCTCCTGTACCAGTTTCTTGACAGTGGGAGACTTGGAGTCACGTGCAGAAGACATCTTAGGAGACACTGGTGGTGTCTTTTTGGATTCATCTTGGACAGCTGAGTTTATTAAAGTCGATGCAGAACTGAAGATGGAGCTACCAAAGCCAAACATTTTTCCACCTAGTGATTCAGGGGTCTTTGCAGAATCAGGTTGAGTTGTAGAACTGCCAAAGCCAAAGAACGATCCAGATTCCCCTTGTGTCGATGCTGTACTACCCCTTTTAGATCCTGGTTGATTTATCTGATCTGTTGGCTTCTGAGGACCTGTCTTCAAGCTTTGCTGTGCATTTTTCTGACCAGAAGCTGGACTGGCCTGCCTATGACTTTCAGATCCTTTCACATCTTCAGTCTTTGCCAGCTGTTCTCCTGGCTTTTGCACTTTCCGCTGAGGTGAGCTTGATGGAGAGGGCTCCTTTAATTTAGATTCAGCAGATGTCACATTCTCTTTCTTTTGAAGTTTATCCACTGGGGGAGTTTCCTTCTTTAGGGCACTGTCTTGTGCAGTGACTTTACTCGGTGAAGCCTGTATTTTCATCATGGGAGTTCCTGGAGGTTCTGATGCTCCCAGTGCTCTCTGCATCTGACAGTTGAGACATAGCCACTCCTTCACCTACAATGGAGCAACAATATTTAAAAATTCAATCAGTCGTGCTGCGGAATACATTTTAATGTTAAGACATTTTAAAGTGACAACAATAAAAAAGACATAATGTCACAGTTATTGTTCAAATAAATTGTTATATTCGACACAATTCTTCTTAACTTACCTCCTTAACATTTGGCATAGGATTAAATCCACACTGGTTGCAGACAGTGTTTTTGCACTCAGTACAAGTATTATAGTTGGGAGGATCTTTAGAGCCCACATTAAGTTCCAGTTTACAGAGAGAGCAGGTAGACTGGCCTGCCTTGGAAACAACTGGTGGAGCTGATGCTTTCTTTGGTTGCTCTGATGATGGCTTGTCTGCTTTTGGCTGTACTGGTGGTGAGCCCTTGGCTTTCTGTAGTTCCTCTGTTTTTTTGGCCTCTTCCAGCTTCTTGACTGGAAGAGGAGATTTCGAAGTGGGGGGTTTAGAATCCTTTGCAGCAGACATCTTGGGAGAAACAGGTGGTGTACTTTTAGGTTCATCTTGAACAGCTGTGGTAATCAAAGTAGATGCAGAGTTGAAAATGGAGGAACCAAAACCAAACATTTTCCCTGTCACTGAATCTGCAGGCTTTGTAGCATCAGGCTGAGTTTTAGCACCACCAAAACCAAAGAGGCCTCCGGACTCTTGCTGTGCAGCTTTAGTGGTGCTTTCCTGCTTTCCTACAGTTTGATTTGTCTGCTGCGGTTGTGTCTTCTTGTTCTCCTGAGATGCTGTCTGACCAGGAGCTGGGCTGACTGCCTTTTGACTGTCTGGTTCTTTAGTCTTTGCTGGCTGTGGTGCTGATGTTGGTACTTTTCTCTGGGGAGAGCCTGGTGCATTAGTCTTCTGTGGTGTAGGCTGTGTGGGAGTAGTCTTTTTGAAAGATTTTCCCAAAGATGTATCAATTTGAGGTTCAATTCCTCCAGCAGCCCGTTTCACCTGGCAGTTTAGACATAGCCACTCCTTCCCCTTAAAAGAACAGCATAAAATACATTATAAATGTATTAATCCTAAAAACACAAAAACAGTCTTATGGAAAAAAACCCACAAAAAGAGAAAAGAACCATAGAAATACAAATGCACAAAAAATTTTATAACTACAGTAAGCAAGAACTGTGGTGGTCCAAAAATCAGCTTAAGAATGGGATAGTACTTTATGGTGCTATTTGTAGCACCAAATATCTACATGAGACAATGTAATGTATTTTAACTGTATCCAAATAAATTTGGTTTTCCAACTAAAAATAGTGCAGCAAAACAAAAGCTTAAAGAAGGATTAATCGCCAATAACTATTTGTTTAACTTACAAATTAAAAAACTGAGAGCAATAATGATAGTATTATTTTAGTTTAAGGCAGTATCACAACACAGTAGGTACTTTGTCATTTACCCTCAAAGGCTTTACTTTGAGCAGTGATGTATTTTGAAAACACCTTTAAAAGTAAATGTCTTTGTCCAAAATCCAAGAACAGGAACTTGCACAGTATGAATGTGAAAAAGCAACAACACTGTTCAAGCATTACTGAGCATTTTTATTTCTTGTTTCTGTTATATAACCATATAAGAGTGGTAAAATTATTGAAAGAAATAAAATGCCACTCCCTTTTACTTGAAAAGAGATCTAGGTCTAATGGAAAAGACAGCTGTTTGCAGGAGTGTGAGCCTTCCCCTGCTCAGCATGATTAAAGGATCTGACAAATAGCATTCTCAGTGTGACTCTTAGTCAAAGTATCAGACGTTCAACAGGACTGCACATGAAAACAAAAACAAACAAAAACAAAATAGCTTTCTCGGGTAACTTCTGTGTTCATAAAACTTTGTGAAAAACGCTCAAATGTAACAAAATTTTGTATATCATCTAACATGTAATGGTTCTTTGATAATAGCTCTCCAATCTATGAAATAACATAAAAAAGGATCTTAACAGCTTCAACAAGCTTAATTCTTAAGCATGCCTCAGAAGTCCAAGTAAAAGACACTTCTGAGAAATCTGTAAAATATTACAGCAAACAAATGTACTGACCCTTTAAAACTCCAAAATTAAAAAGATATACATTTTATTTTAATTTTCCTAAGTTACTTCAGTAAACTGCACCTCTTACCTCATTAACGTTTGGCATGGGGTTAAAACCACATTGATTGCAGACAACGGTTTTGCATTCAGTGCATGTGTTGTAGTTGGGAGGATCCTTCGAGCCCATGTTAAGCACTATTTTACAGAGAGGACAAGTGGATTGGCTTGTAGTCGGAGCAGTGTGGGAAGTTGTTGCTGTCTTTGGAGTGACTGGCAGGGATTTTTCTGCTTTTGCCTGTCCAGCTGGATGAACCTTTGCTTGTTGAGGTTGTTCTTGTTTCTTGTCTTGTTCTGACTTTTGGATAGAAGGCGGTTTGGTCTCCTTGGAAGATTGCATTTTAGGAGAAACCGGTGGAGTTGTTTTAGCCTCATCTTGAACAGCAGAAGCTATCAAATTAGATGCAGAACTAAAAATAGACGAACCAAAGCCAAACATCTTTCCAGTCACTGAATCTTCTGTCTTTGCAGTTTCAGTTTTAGTACCTCCAAAGCCAAATAAACCTCCTGACTGCTGCTGGGGTGCTGAGGTGGCACTGCTTTGCTTGCGTTCAGTCTGATTAGTTTGGTGTGGCTTAGGAGATCCTGATGCTCTCTGGGCCTCAGGTGTCATTTTCTGAACAGGTGCTGGACTGCCTTTTTTTTGAGCCTCCGGTCCTTTAGCAGCTTCTGCCTTTTCTGGCACTTTTGTTGATTTAGACTGGATTTTCTGCGGTGAACCTGGTGCTGATATTTCCTTTTTGACAGGCTCAGCAGCTGATGGTGTCTGTTTTTGGGGACCAGACATTTTGTTAGGTGTGGGGTTTTTCATGGGAGGTCCTGGCAGTTCAGAAGATCCTTGAGCTCTCTGTATTTGGCAAGTAAGACAAAGCCACTCGTGTGCCTGTACAAAAAAACAAAGACAAATAAATTTATTAAAAGATATGTGCAGATAGATGCACATAATGTAATAAGGTGAAAGAAGAAAAAAAGTACATTTCCCCAAATTATTCAAGGGACATCACAACTGAGTTTTGAAACTTTTGAAAATAAAAAAAATGTAAAAACTAGTGATTCAATAATGGTACCAGATTGATTTAGCTCTACCAGTGCTAAACCCGTGTTAATTCAATACTAATTAAACACAATCTAACAGCAGTTTTCAAATACATGACATAAAATGTACAATACTTGCGATAGTACAATATTTCATCTTGTAAGAACTTTGGTGTCACCAAGTAGCTTGCCCACTACTAGCACGGTAAGGGTTCCGTGTCCTTTGGTAAGACATTGAACCCAAAATTGTAAAACCCCTTGTGTGTGAATGTGAAAAGACATTGCAAAGTACTTTGAACAATATACTTTGTTCAGAGTATGTGCTAATGTGCTAAAACACATTAAGTGAAATATTTCAAGTCTTTGTTGCTTTAATTGTTAGATAAAAGATAGCAATTTTGATTATAGCTTATATCTCAGGAAAATCTGAAATCTCTATCTCAGATTATAAGAATATCAATCAAAAAAAGGATTTACAACACAAAATATCAAACCTCTGAAAAATATGTTCATTTATACACTCAATACTTGATTGGAGCTCCTTGAAAACATACTATTGGATCAAAATGGACTACATAAAGAAATGTATAATGTTTATGTTTTGTTCTATAAGGACTGCACTGCTTCAGCCAAATCCACATACTACTCTGGTTTAATCAGTTCTAATGAAGGTAGCTCAAGGTCTCTCTTTTCAATGTTCAGTAAAATTACAAAACCTCCAGACATATTACCCTCCCATATGTATTCTGCTGACTTTTGTAATTCTCTTATGTCTTTGTTCACCCGTAAAATCTCAGATATCCACCGTCAACTTAACTCTGCAGGAGCTTCCAACTCTGAAGTAGACTTCCTGTTTCCCCTCACTTTTTTCAAGCTTTCCTCTTCCCTCCATAACTGATGTATCTAATCTTATTATAAAATCTAAATCATCCACCTGTCACCTTGACCCTCTTCCCACTGTGTTAGTTAAAGCCTGTCTTCCCTCATTAGCTCCTCTCATAACCAGTATTATACATTCCTCCCTTAACACTGGAATCGTTCCTTCATCTCTGAAAAAGGCTTCTTTTATTCCAACTCTCAAAAAGCCTGGTGCAGACCCCCATAACTTTGATAATCTTTGCCCTATATCAAATCTACCCTTTATTTCAAAAATTCTTGAAAAAATTGTCACCTCCCAGTTCACTTACACCTCAATAAACATAATCTCTATGAACAATTTCAATCTGGTTTCCGCCCCAGTCATAGCACAGAAACTGCTTTGTTAAGGATTATCAATGACCTTCTGATGGCAGCTGATTCTGGTCTCCTATCCATCCTCATCCTTCTTGATCTTAGTGCGGCGTTTGATACCATTTCTCACAATATCCTCCTGAACCGGCTAGCATCCATTGGCATTAGTCATACGGCCCTTGCCTGGTTCACCTCCTATCTCTCAGACAGCACTCAGTTTATCCAATTTAAATTCCATTCTTCAAGTCTCCATCCTGTTTCTGCTGGTGTGCCCCAGGGTTCAGTATTAGGGCCTCTTTTATTCATTATTTACATGCTCCCTCTTGGTCATATATTCCGAAAATATCATATAAATTTTCACTGTTATGCCGATGACACCCAGCTCTATATTTCTTCTAAACCCAATTCATCCCTCCCACCTACCTCCCTCTCAAACTGTCTTATCGAGATTAGATCCTGGTTCTCCTCCAATTTTCTTAAACTAAACAGTAATAAAACAGACGTTTTACTTGTTGGTACAGCCTCTATCTTATCCAAATGCCACAGTTTTTCCATTGACATTGAAAGTTCTCCCACCCTTTCCTCCCCTCAGGTTAAGAGTTTGGGTGTCATACTTGATAATACTCTTTCATTCCAGTCCCACATTAATTACATAACCTGGTCTGCATATTTCCACTTACGCCCCTTCCTTACTCCCCATGCTGCTGCCATCCTTGTCCATAGTCTTATTACGTCCCGCATTGATTACTGCAATTCCCTCTTATTTGGTCTCCCTAAAAGGTCCCTTCATAAACTCCAACTTCTTCAAAATTCCACAGCTCGGGTCATAACGCGTACTCCTTCAAGAGCTCATATTAGGCCAGTTCTTCAGCAGCTTCACTGGTTGCCCATAGAAGTCAGGATAAACTTTAAAATCTTACTTCTCACGTTCAAATGTATCCATAAATCTGCTCCTTCCTATTTGTGTGACCTGCTCCATATCACCACTGTTTCCCGCCCTCTCCGATCCTCATCTGCTATTCATCTTACTGTTCCGTCCGCACGTCTTACCACTATGGGGAACAGAGCCTTCAGTCGCTCTGCTCCTCGACTCTGGAACTCTCTTCCTCCAGCCATAAGAAATATAAACTCTCTTCCCACATTTAAGTCACAGCTCAAAACACATCTGTTCAAACTGGCTTATTCGCTTTAGTGCTGATTTTATCTGTTGTCAAGTTCTGCTTTGCAATTTTAACTTATTTTATGACTATTGCTTCTTTTATTAATTTTGTTCTTTTGTAAGGTGATCTTGGGTTTTTGAAAGGCGCCCTCAAATAAAATGTATTATTATTATTATTATTATTATTGTTAATATGCTGTGTTGTGACATACAGCAGACCAGCTTGCTAAGGTGTTCTTGAAGATCAAGTTGCTTTAACAGCAACCTTCATCTTGTATACATTCTCAGGTCAGGTGTTTCTCATCTTCCTCTTGACAATACCCTACAGATTTTTAATGAGGTTCAGGTCAGGTGAGGTGGCTGACCAATCAAGGACAGTGACAAGATAGTCAGCGAATTATTTGTTAGTAGTTTTGGCACTGTGTGCATGAGCTAAATCCTGCTGAAAATGGAAATATCTTTCTCCTTAGCCAAGATAAGACGATTCTGACATTGTCTCTGAGTATTGATTGTTTGGTATGATTGATAATAGAAATTAGATAGTTGTAGACCCTTTCCTGAAGCTGTTTGTGTGTAGTGGTTCTTGAAGTTAAGTGCTGTGCAAAACTCTAGAGCGAGCCCTCATTTCTCTTTATTTTATTTCCTTCTTGTAATTTTAAAGTAGTAGAGCAAGAGTTCCTCAAGCTTTGTGAAGGTCTTTCAAGGATTTTCTTTGGATATTAGATATTGACTAAATTTTCCCATTTTCAATACAGTCCTTGTACCTAGCAATTATGAATGGAATGCTTTTGCTTGTTTGTTAAGCCACTTAACACTGGCCTATGACTCAATCAAGCATAAAAAGGCACCTAACTCAATGAATGAACTAGTGTCATATACATACACATAACAGACAAGTTGGCCAAGAACCAATTTTAAATTATATATTTAGGCACGTTTGTTACCAGCAGCACATCGCAAAATTATATAATTTCTTCTGAAATTAAATCAATGAAAAGTCCAAAAATAACACAGTTTCAAAGGCATAAAATAGTTAATACAAGTTTTAGATACTTTATTTATAACTAGCTATAGTTATAAATTGCTATAGTTATAAATTGTTATAGAAATAGATTCCCAAAAAGCTACTAGCTGAAAACTCTCCATTTCTTAACATGTTGTACAGAGTTTACTTAAAATTTTGCAGAAATTTGACAAGTGGAGAAAAAAGAAAATGTGTCAGGACTAAAGAAAACCATCAATAGGATGTCTGTGAAGGTTCTCAGTCATCCAGGTCATCGTTGTTTAATGTAGACTGTTCCTTGCTACACTGTACAGCACTGTTGCTGTACAGTGTAGCGAGGAACACTGCTGTACAGTGGAGCAGGGAATGCTCAGACCTCTACATTGGAGAGAGCAAACAGCCACTTCATAAACGCATGGCACAACATAGAAGAGCCACCTCGACGGGACAAGACTCTGCATCTAAAGTACAAAGGTCACTCCATCGAGGACACCAATGTTCACATTTTGGACAGAGAAGACAGATGGTTGGCTGATTGTGGCCTACACCCATTTTCACACCTTGGTGATTAGGTAGAGGATCATTAGGGGGTCCATTGTCCCTCTTGGGGGACTCCCATAGGGCTTAAATCTGGGACTCTCCATCATTTGACCTTAGAACTGAAGAAGCTTCTCAGATGAGAGGTGAAACGTTTTCAAGCAACTTAAAGAATTCGAGACGCTTTTCTTTCCAAGCTCCTTAGACCATCAATAAGATATGAGTAGTATCTGACAGTCATGTTCTTGAGAAATAGGAAAAAAATCAAGAAAACACCTGACACTGGTCCTTAAGTTGATCCATGTACTATTCAGTGAATCTTGAAATGGTCTCAGTAGAAGGGTAGCTGTAAATGAGTTAATCTTAAGGAAGGAAAACAAGGAAGTATGCCAAACTACTCCAGAAAATCAGTGGCAAAACCAAATTTTAGTTCAAATCATCATCAGTACATACAAAGGATGTCAGAAGAGAAGTACAACAGTGAGTACTGTGTCTACAGGTATCTGTAGAACACGCTGGACACTCTGTCATGTTTTGGGGCTGCATTTCAGCCTCTGGCACATAGAAATCTACCATCAGATTTTCCACCAAGCAATACCAACTCGAAAATGGCTGATTGGCAACAGCTTCATTTTCAGCATGAAAATGATCTCAAATATACTGCCTAAAGCATACCTGGATAGAAAAACACAGTGGAAGACTGTTAGTCATAGATTGGTCACTTGAGAATCTAGCATTTAACATTACTGAAACAGTGTGTGATCATCTTGGGATAAAATGGAATAAAAGGCAACCAACATCCAAAGAAGAGGCTGAACGTCCTTCAGAAAGACTGGAAAACTATTGCTGAAGACTACTTAAAGAAATTACAAGAAAACCTGCCTAATAGATTTCAAGCTGTGTTGGTGAATAAAGGTGGTCATACCAAAGACCGACTTCCATGCTTGTCAGAATTATACAAACACGATTTTTGCATTCTACATTGCATTTCCATGTAGTTTTGCAACAGCTTCAGTAAACAGCTGAACATATCTCACATTTTCATAGCAAAATATAAAGAAATGAGGGGTGGCTCAAGATTTGTTCACAGTATTGTACTAACATGTTACTTCATTCTATGCAAAGCTCTTCAGAGTTCTTCAATCGATTGGTCTTAACAGTCCTCTCAAGGCTGCACTTATACATGTTGCTTGTGCACCTCTTCCTACCACACTTTTTCCTTCCAGTCAAATTTCCATGAATATTCTATGATACAGCACTCTGCAAACAGGCAGCCGTTTCAGCAATGATCTTCTGTGGCTTACTCTCCTTGTAGAGGGTGTCGAAGATCACCACCTGAACAGCAGTCAAGTCAGCAGTCTTCCCCGTGACTGAGGTTGCGTGCACTGAATTAGACTGAGGCATACACGGTATTTATACTGTTTGAGTAGAAGTTTTAATCTCAAACTGAAATATTTGAATAATGTGAGACACTGATTTTTGTATTTTTGTGAGCTATGAGCTGTGATTGTCAAAATGAAAACAAAAAGGCTTGAAATATTTAAATGTGCATTAAATATTACCTTTTTTAATTAAATGACAAAATGCATTTTTTATGATATTCTGAACTTTTAAGATGCATTGATAGATGCAAATGAATAACCATTCAACTCCTGGCCATTTGCCCTCATTGTCTCATGATATCAATTAAAACTACACTGCATTAATATTTTTAATTACATATGTATTAATTCTGTAAGTGTAGTGTATAGCAAAAGTATCCAACCAAAGAAAACTGCTTGAAATTTGTAGTATCAAATAAAAGAACATTTGCATTGAAGCAAAATTACGAGAAAGCATAAAATAGATCACATTAAGACTAAATTAAACCACTACTTACATTAGAGTCTGGAGGGCTGAAGCCACACAAGCTGCACACATCCATTTTACACTGTGTACAGGTTTTATGGTTAGCTGGTTCTTTTGTAAGTTGTGTTGTTTTACACACTGGGCAAAGCTTTGCTACTGCTGTTGACCCTGATCTTGCTTTGGCTGTTCCAGGTGATGAAGACCCTGCTTGTGTCATGCCAGTTGGACCAGGTCCCTTACTCCCTTGCTTATCAGAGGACTGCTGTTGGGATGTGGCCCTGATGCCTTTCTGCTCTGGTCCTGCCTTAGACGAGTCATGCTGTTGCTGCCCAATTTTTGGTGATGCCTGCTGTTGTTTTCCAACCTCAGACCCAACCTTTGTTGACCCTTGTGCACCAGTCTTAGTGGGGTTTTGTTGCTGCATCCTTGTCTGTTGTTGAGCTCCAGGTTTAGGAGAACTTTGCTGTATAGGTTGGTTTTTGGGGGGTTCTCCTTTAGGCTGGACTTCAGGTTGAGCCCCTGTCTTTGAAGTTGTTTGTTGCCCAGCAGGTTTGTTTGAGGGGCCAGTTTGTCCATTTCCATGTAGCTGTGGTGAACCTTGCTTGGGAGGTTGTTGGGTCTTTTGCATAGGGGGAGATTGGCCTGGTTTATGGGGATGCGGTTGCTGTTGATGGTCTTTTCCAGAGCCTGCTGTTGGCTTCTGTTCTCCAGATTGCTTTTGCCCCTGCTGGGGAGGTGATTTTTTATCCCCCTCACCATCATCTCCAAACAAACCAAACTTATTTACAGCAGAGGACACGGCATTGAGGGGGTTTGCCCCACTAAGGAATTTGGAGGAGAACATTGTTGGGTCTTCCTCGTCCTCCCCCTCTTCCTCCTTGCAGGAGCTGGAATCTACAGGACTGTCAGAGTCAGAGCAGGAACTGTCTCCACTTTGACCCGGCTCTCCCACAGATGCCTGAGGGGGGGCTGGACCGGTGGAGAGGGCATCTACAGCCCCACTCCTGCTGCTGCTGCTGCTGCTACTGCTGCTGCTCCCTGGGCTCTCCTCTGGCTCAGCATCTACGTCAGACTTCCTACATACATGACAGACAAAGAGAGGATGTGTGAGGTGACAGAAACAAGGGAGGGATAATGAAAGAGAGTAACATTTGCGGACCACAAGTATGTAGAAGAAGGGATAACGTAGTTTCACCCATCCACTCAACATTAACATAAAGTTGGCTTAATCTAATAACTCAACTTTGAAGACCATCAATGCATTACACAATATGTACTTAACTCGATTTAGACAAGTGTATCCTTATCTGAACCTATTAACTGCATGGTTTTCAATAGAGAAATTTTCATATAAATATTCTGTAAGAATCTGTGTATTAGACACACCGGTGTTTGATAAATTATATTTATTTCCATTCTGGTTAGAACTATTATTATTTGTCATTAAAGCCATTAAAGATTCATTCTCTTTGATTTACTCCACACCGACTGTTGCTTTCAGTACCATGGACGGGACCAGAACCGCTCTGCTGCTTGCAGCCTATACAAATCAGAGAGATCCTTGTCAGCCAGTTAAAGCCTACGATACAGCCTAATGTGCAATACAGGAGGGGGATGTTGCTCTCAATTGACCGGGCTACTACAAATCCTATTCAAATGACTATTGAAGGTGGACTCGCGGGTCCAGAACACCATTTTTTTTCACGGTGACAGAATTCGATTTTCATTATCCGAATGGCACCGATTGTCACGGAGTGAAAAATGTCACGCAAGACGTGTTTTACAGCAGCCAGACGAGTAAACACAGGAAATCTAGCGCTTTCACTGGAGAAACTGCAGGCACATCCGGGTAGCGGCCCAGCAAATAATGCATGGGAAGTAAATACTGATAGTTTCTTGGACAAAAGCAACATCAAGGACAATACAAGTCTGTGATGACCAATTATCTTTCTAAATAGGCAATTACAGCTGCGTTCGGCGTTTACTACGCAATGCTCACTTGCAGCTCAGGTTCACTCATACGCGGTGGATCTGACGTATCCACGGCGCTTTACCGATATGAAAAGGCATCATGCATAACCACCAACCATTCTAAACCGGACAACATCTTAGTCCGCAGAGGGTACGAGGTGATAACAGCCCAAGCCCACGGGTGAGCGAAAAAATGGAAAACACATTCTCACCTTTTTCTTGTGTCCTTGACCAGGTATCTTAACGAATATTTTTTATACTTAATGTGTAGTATACTGTTCTAGATTATTGTAAACCAGCGTAAAACTGTGACGAAACCCAGTAACAGCTCTGTCATCCCTGTGATTTCCCGAAATACCATCTGTTATCCACTCTGCGCCCCCCGCTCACCTCCTCCCATTCTGCATGCAACCAAGCATCCTTCACCCTCCACGGTCACAATGTCAAACACTGAAGCGCAGAATTCAAGAGAAACCGAAGAGAAACAGTACCTTCATCAACAGCTGATCTGTCTCCCCATCCTGCCCAACCTTCCTGAGATATCCCCTATCCGTGTCTGTCTGATCGCCGGGGGATAGAGAGCACAGGGCAGCGGATAGAGAGCGATCAGCATCCACTCCGCCTCCCACTTTTGCGCGCATGCGCCACATCTGACAGGTGATCACAATATATATCACGCACGGAAATTGAAATTAAAGGGGACAAGCGATTTATTTCCCCTGGAGTCACGTGTGATCAGACCTGAAAATTTACCCTTATGCTGAACGTCTTCTCAGTGGCCGCTGACAGATTTGATATGTCATTGCTGTGATCGTGAGTTGCAGTATAGCTGGATAATAATAATAAAAAAAAAAAGAGCAGCACTGGATAATTTCACATCACTTTAAATGTTATACCCGATTAATTGCATTTTCTAGACAAATGACGCTCCCCTGTCACGTTCACTTATTTCTCTTGTTCCTGAAAGCACAGTGGATTTAAATCAACACTGAGCACAAGAAAGGCAAATAATGCCTCATCTGCTTTATGTATGTGCTAGGTCCTCTTTTGGATTTGCAGTGTGAGCATGCCCGAGCACCATTAAGAAAGTGAGCAAGCTATGACCCTCTGTTGTCTGAAAGACAGAATGAGAGCGCTTTCCCCGGCTTATATATTGTAAAGTTCAGCTTTAGACTCTGTCTTAGAAGAAATTAGTTCATCTGACCTGCCTCTAAGTTTTCTTCTTATAGTGCTCTCTGTCAATTTAGTTAAGGTAAATGTTCCAACCAGCCTTGGTTCCGGATCTCTTCCACAGTAATAATGGGCTAGATATAATCCACACAGCCTCCATTATAGAGTATCAGTTCATTTAGTTTCATTAACAAATAAACATGCTTAGTGAAGCAAAATGCATGAGTAACTCTGTGCACAAGCAGCTCGTGTTGTTTTATTTAGCTCATACAAAAGAAATTCACACCAACTGCCACTGTATATCAGTTCTTCCATGGTTCAGACCTGGACACCTGTCAAGATTTTGACTGCATAATCTCGTTTTTTCCCCTTGTACTAACTTTCTTATCTCTGTCACAACTGAAAGAGCAGATGTGAGGAGAAGAGACAATTTGGACAATCATATCTGGTCCTGCTTTGGAAAACTTTTCCAGTTCAAGGAGGTTGCATATCATGATCACAGCTTTTGGCAGCTCTGCAGAATTTATAATTATATTCGAAACAGATAACCATGTAAATGCAAAAATGTGTATACTACTAAAATATTCAAATATGTAGTTTTCTTCCTGGTGAACTGATGATATGGAATATATCACAAAGTTTAGCAAAACTTTTGCTCTATTATTTATCACTTCTGTAGCATCCTGCTACCATAAAAGAGGAAATTCACCCTCAGCGATTACTCACCACCACAGTTCATCATTTTTGAGCACTAATATAGATCCACCATGGCATGCATGTTTACTCAGTCGTACAGTCAATAATTTCCTACTCAGTGTCTGGTAAGCCTGAGGAAGCTCTGTGGGAAGGATAGAGAGCAAGTGTTGTGTGGGCGTGTGGAAGAGTTACGTCATGTGTGATGTGTGAGCAGCAGAATCGCTATGATCTCTCTTTGGAAAGCGCCAAATCTGGCTTCACTGCAGACATGTACACATACACAAACAGATACGCACACAGGAAACATGTAGCACAATCTCCATCTGGGGATATAGGCTGTAACTTTTCCGTGTCCTCCTACCTGGGCTGAAAATCCATTAAGTAATCTCAAAACTGCTTATCTCTACCTCATCCTCACAATCTGCCGCTTCCTTCTGTTTCCTCTTTTTGTTTTTGTAAAGTTTTAGAACAGAAAAAGAGTAGAGCTAAAATTATGTTAATGCACACTAATACCTTTATGTGCCATTAGGTAATGTCTTAGGTCATTGTTGTATCGTGAGCTTTAGGTTTCATATTTTCTTCTGACAATGATTACGAGATAAATAATATGATTAGCTTTGATATTTAAAGCACATTACAGTAAACAGGCTGTCTATAATTTAGTGTTTATCATTAAACAGTTTACACTCTTCCTCACAACAGATTTGTTTGTCAGTCAATATTATGTAAGACAGCAGGAAATCACCAGATGTGGGACGAGCATGTTCTTTTCTTTTGTTCCCTCCCTACTTGTCAGTTTAAATACAATAACCAAAATCTCCACTGTCACCATCCTTTTTTCCCCCACATACTCTTTGATAAGGGCAGACCAGACTTTGCTCTCACACAACTAAGACATCGCAGATTTTTAACTGCATCACTCACATGTTTACCAGCTGACCTCAAAGTGAATTAGAGTCTGTCACGTGTATCCAGGAACGAAACAAAAACCAAGTTGCTGATGGGAAGCTTTGAAAGCTCACTTCTTTTCAGTGGCTTCACATGTATAGAAAGTACAACCCCAATTACTAACAAGTTGGGACATAAAATTTAAATAAAAAACACAATGCAATGATTTGCAAATCTCATAAACCTATGTTTTATTCGCAGCAGAATGTGGAAAGCATATCTAATGTTTAAGCTGAGAAAATGTAACATTTTAAGAAAAAATAAGGTGACTTTAATGATGATATGGTGATGACAACACAGCTTAAAAAAAGTTGAAAATGCATGTTTACCACTGTAACATCTATCTTAACAACAATCCTGGGAAACATCTGGGAACTGAGGAGACCAATTCCAGGACTGTCCCATTCTTGTCTGATATAGAATCCCAGTCCTCAACAGTCCTGGGTCTTTTTTTTTTTTTAAATCAAATAGGTGAACGGTCTAGACTGTAGGCAGATTGGTTCAGCACCGAGACTCTTCTAGCACAAACCACACTGTTACAATAGTTGGCAGTAAGCAGTTTACCATTTTCTTGTTGAAAGGCTTTCACTGACAAAAGATTCTGCCTGCATGGGAGCACATGTTGATTTAAAACCTGTATATACCTTTCAGCTTTGCTGCTGCCTTTCCAGCTGTGCAAGCTGCCGATTTAATAGGCATTAAGTCGCTCCCACATCATCAGAGACGCAGGCTTTTGAATGAGCACTGATAACAAGTCAGATGGTCCCTCTCCTCTTTAGTCCAAAGGATGCAACATCCATGTTTTCCAAAATGAAAATTAGTCTGACCAAAGAAACATTTTCCACTGTTTTCAATCTTAAATGAACTTTTGACCCGAAAACACAGCCGTGTTTCTGAATCTTGTTCACATATTGGTTCTTCTTTGCATGATAGAGCTTTAACCTTTGTTTGTGGATGCCATGGTGAACTGTGTTCACAAACACAGAAGTGTTCTTAGGCCCAAGCCCGTTTCTATGACAGAATCATGCCTGGTTTTAATGCAGCGCTGCCAAAGATCACAGGCATTCAATACCGATTTCTCCAATTTGTCATTTGATGATATGATGTACTGTAAATGATGAGAAGACAATTTTATGTTGAGGAACATTATCCTGAAATTGTTCCACAATGTAGCTTTTTGTCCATTTTTACAAACCTCTTATGCGGTTTTTATATCCAGCTACGTTACTGACCTGTAGCCAATTAACCTATTTGGGATGTTTTGTTTTGTTTTTTTGCTAAATGTTCCTCCAGGTGTTTTTTTGTTTTTTGTTTTTTTGGTACCACTTACTTTTCCAGATTTTAGTTTTCCCACGTTAATGCCATCACATTCAAAATGAGGTGATAGTTTTTTGTGAAATATGAAGATTTTGTAGTTTAAACATTTGATATGTTTTCTATTTTGTATTGTGAATAAAATATGTTTTATATGGCAGTTTGAACTTCAGACCTGCTTGCACGGGGACAGAAGAGCTTCTTGCTACTTTGCTTATCTGTTACTAGCCCAGTAATAAAAACCATAAATGTGTCTTTTATAGGAATTTTAAATAAGAAAATAAACATGATGGCGTGACTAAGAAGAGTTGACCAAACACATCTGTAGTTCTCGCTCATGTAGTAACGCTCTTGTATTCTACACTTGTATTCTTCTCTCCACAGTTGATACCAACACCCACACACCCGTCCCTATTTCTCTCTCACTGTTTCTCTATCAGGCTGTGTACACAAACAAACTCAAACAGATTTGAGAGGCAGTACTTATCTCTCTCTCATTTTAATTAAGCAGACACTGTGGAGCATTATGCTGCCTAGCAGTTTCTAACTTCCCTAGCTGCAATTCTCACATATGAGACTACTACTTCCGCAACAAGAACAACAGTCAAACATTCACTTTTTTTGATAATGTTGGAATAAGTTTACAAAAACACACACCTCTGACGTTGACCCTTGAGGAATTCAAAGCAGTTTTTTCCCGGCATGGTTTTCTTGGGAGCAGAGCCGGAGCAAGGTGGAGTGGTAACCTGCATCGAGGTGTATTGCTGTCCTCTGTAGGTCTCTAGGTCTCTGTGCCTGAGTATCTGGCAGGTTCACAATGTAATCTATACAGTAACCTGATCACACACACTTTGCCAGCATCATTAAATTTACATATCTGCCCCTGGGAGGGGAAAATATGGACTTGCAATAATACTCTCTGAACAGAACCGAAACACATGTGGAAAGAGCAAAAATCACTAATATAATATTAACAGCAGATGAAGGTGTTTACAGGTTCTGTATTTCAGGAATCTAGTTCTGTGTGTAATTCGATCTAATGCAGGCTGTTATTCGTTGCAACATGTTAGTAATTGCCAGAATATAGATCCTTACATCCCTGAAGGGACTGGCTCAACAGTGGACAGGAAAAATACACAAAAATTGCACACTCTGTCATGAGTTGTTTTTCCTGTTGAATGCGTTGTTTACAGTTCGACTCAAGTACAAACTGTGTCACACATAAAATATGTTCCAAACAATGCAACTGACTGACCGTTAACTTGATTGTGTTCGAATGTACATGAGACACAGGTAGAGATTAGATTAGATAGAACTTTATTAATCCCTCGGGTGGGTTCCTCTGGGAAATTCGATTTCCAAAAAAGCACAGCACCGACAGAAGTTACAGAGTTATACACACACACACATATATATAAATACAGAGACAATATAAATAAAATATACGAAGGGGATAAATAGAATAAATAGGAATAAAAATAAAAATAAAAAGTTAAAAAATAAAGAGTTACCAAGCACTGGCAGTCTGATGTGTGTCACTTGGGAGAATGGTTTGTGCTTTGTGCCTTCCTCACTCAGCATTGTGCTAGAACACTGAGCAAGCCTCTAAAGCCACTCAGTCCTTTTTCCTGATGAGTGACCACTGCTATCTCCCGTACTAAAAATACTCTTAAAGAGACAGCACCGACAAGACATCTGTATGGGCTTATCACTGCCCCTACTACTCTTATCTTGCTTTTCACACCAGCCCCTCCCTCTGCTGCCATGTCACGGGAGAAATTTGAGGATTACCCAGTTCACGCCCCCAAATCCTCCAAATCAGTGAGCACAAAATCACTGCTGATAGAGTCAGACTGGCATAGGTGAAAAGGATGGACGAGAATAAAAATGAGTCTTTATTTTCTAGTCTGACAGGAAATAAGCACTACCTTAATGAATATCTTACAGCTGAGAGGAAAAAAGTCAATGACAGGTTTAGCAGATGTAGGACCAGGCAGTATGAATTGTGCGTCTAGAAAACCCAATTTGGCTGAAAAGACTCACATCAGCTTTAATGCTAATGGAATTGCTAATGGAATTGGCAAAAGCCTTAAGTAAAACATTTTGCTGTCTTTCTCAGGCATATCTTGCTGACATTATTAAGCTTTAATTATAAAAGGCATGGAGAGTGTGTGCATTTGCTTTGTGTTTCCAGATCTTACAATATCATACTTGGCAAATCTCTGAAATCCGCATTTCAACCATGTGACAGCATAAACCTTTGTGCACCTCAGTCTATGTAGCATGTAATCATACAAGCCCTGAAACGGCCAATCTATAATGGTGTCGGTGCCTGAATGGCATCAGAATGTTTGTACAGGTTCTGTGATAAGGTCCAGACAGCCAGCTGTATATAATTGAAGAGGTGTAAAAGAAGATGGGGTTTTAGACTACAAGGAGAGTCCTGCACTAACAGTGTACAGTGTCAGGGGTAGCCTTTCTTCAGCTTGCATGCAGGCACTTTAACTAAAATGTATATTTCTTTTGCAAAGAAATCCAAATCAAATTCAATAGCATTGCTACCAAATGTTTGCAAAAAGAGCATTTTTTTATTATTAGTATTAGTATTTTCAAATTGCACTTTATTCTCAAATGTTTTCAGTGTATATGGTATTTATATACTGCATGCTGCAAAATGTGTTTTAAAATAAATATTATTTCTGACTAATATGAACCAATGGAGATGTGCACTTCTTGCATTAGTTGCTTGTTTTCTATTTGTGTGGCTCTCTTAGTATTCAACTCTTGCGGCTTGAAAGCCTCTAGTGAAAAAGAGACGATGACCTTGCATGTGTGCGTAGTGTGTGTCCTGATGATTTCTAAGATGGACACCATGAAGAGTGAGAGGCATCACTTTCTGGTGTATTTTTCATCAGGGAGTTTTGCAGTATACTCTTATATCACCTTCACTGGCACTCGCTTAGTTGCTGAACAGCAGAGAAACTGTACCACCTGGTGTATGTGTGTGCACCAGGGTATATCTGTATGTGTGTGTCTGTGAGTGCGCGTCTGTGTGACTGAGTATGCACACTGTACTCAACCTGCCCAGGGAGAGGATCTATTCTCTCATCAAATATTCACCAGCAACCACAGGCTCCCAGCTGCCTGCTGCTATAATGCACACATATTGCTATGTTATTCAGTGCTTGACGAACATTCAGCTGTCAACTGAAAAAAAAGTGCCTCGTAAAATGTTTGAACAGTCCATTTTGAGAATCAGTTTTCAGTGTCTGCAGCTCCCCTGGAAGTGTACACATAAATCACATGTTTAAAATTTATTCACAACCATAGATCAAATCAACAATGTGTGGCATTTTCATGAAAAACAGATCATTAAACTATGCTTTAAAAGCAGTTCATGTATTTTAATGCTAACATTCAGGATGTTTAATTTATACTAAAAAATATAACTGGGTAACTCTTAGCTGAAAGAATAATACTGGGTTCTGCCTTCCTATACTTTAATAAACTAATGCGTATTAATGAAGAAATATAGTAACGCTATTGGTTTTATATGTTTCAACTAGACAATGTTAGTTTCAAAGCTCAGACTGTTGAACTGTTGAGGCAAATTTGGAAAGTTAAACTGCATTTAAATGTGTGGTTCATGAAAGAACTGGAGTGTGGCAAAAGAAAAGCTGTGATCACTTCCAAAGTATTAGTGTACAACACGACGCTTTGAAGAATATCTCTGAAAGTGTCATGAAGTGCTGAACAATCTGCTTAAGACTACTAATTTGATCACTCATACAAATCCGTGTATTTTCTGTGGATGAAACTAACAGATGCTGGTACCTTACAGCCTTAAGCACTTTCTGTTTTCACTCAGGGGCCCTGGGATCATTTAGCATTGGGTAAAATATCTTTGTCCTCATTGGTTTCTTCATCTTTTATCACCTGTCTGCAGCAGAGGATGCTTTATATTTGTCTTTACTAAAACACCACACTTAGGTTTAGTTACATTTGGTCTCTTATACCGTAACTATTTTTTTCATTTTATGTTTGTTTTCCTAAGTATATTTCACAAACAGGCTAGAAGAAAATCACATAATGCAAATAATAATGTCCAAACGTCATCATTATTTTCCTTTGCTCCCTCCCTCTCTCTCTCTCTTTCTGTGCATATTGATTAGATGAATGGTTGAGAGGCTTCAACGGACAAGCAGGCTGAATGCCTACTGTATATGCTTACTTAACAGGATGCAAATCCTTGAGTACATGCATTTCTGTAGCTGGGATCAACAATAAATATAGATGAATTCTTGCAGCTCCATAGTATGTCTGAGACTGTTTCACTTCTCTGTAACCAAATAATAATCTCTACATTTATATGTAAATCAAGACTTTTCATTGTATTACTCCTGCATATAAAAGCCAATACGACCAATATTTGCTGCTTCTCAGTGCATGTTAATTTTTGCTAATTTTTGCGTCATAACTTTTGCACTGTCCACTTCCTGCTGTGACAAAACAAATTTCCCACGTGTGGGACTAATAAAGGTTATCTTATCTTATCTTATCTTATCTTATCTTATGTTGTTTGGTGTTTAACAGCCTTGGCCAGCTGTTGGAGCTGACATGGTACAAAGGTCAGAGTTATGTAATGAGCAAGACGCTGGGATAAAGAGATGGATTAGAGGAGAGAGCAGCCCCCACAGGGACATAAATGTAGTGATTACACTGAGATTCATGACGCAGTATTCATGCATTACTTTCGCTAAACAGTGCACTTTACTGAATAGAGATGTTAAATAAAGCTGCACAGATGCATTTTTTTTTATTGATTTTTTGTTTATTGCTTTGTTTTCCTATCTCCTGACTGTGTTGTTGTTTTAAACTTTTTTTCTTCTCTCTTCAAAAAGAAATTTCATTTCATATTAGTATGTAGGCATTCTGTTGGTAAAATATACAAATAAATGCCAAAAAATAATGAGTTGTGCTGAGCAGCATTACAAATTTTTACCTGTCTGTCATGCACGACATTTTAGGGCAACCAAGTTTTTCACTTGCATCCGGTACCTCTCTTGGAAGATTTCGAGTTCAGGTTTCCAGATGAGGCAGTAATATAATTCAAAGTTTGTTATCCCTGGAGAGGCAAACCCCAAAGGTGACGGGAGCACAGAGCTCCCCATCACACACCTCAGTGGGTATACGTTACTCTGTGCCCTCTTTTCTTTGCTTTATTCTCTTCACAATTTCCCTATCTCTCTTTGACTCATTCTGCTTTCTCTGCTTTCCCTTGCCTATCAGTCGGAAAAGCCAGATGATCTACACTTCCCATCTTTCTCACTCGCTCAGCTGTCCTTTCTAAGCCTCTCGTGTCTTCTGAAGTATGGGCGCTGTGGGAAACATCGCAGCTCCCATACTGATGGCTGGTAGATGCCTACCAGCCATCACATTGATGGCTGGTAGGGATCTTTATTATTCACAAAGTCATTCCTGGGATCAGAGAAAAGCACACTGACACATGAATCAGAGTGAATCCTCTTGAATGTGTAATTTGAGTTTTCATGTCTTGTATAGGTGACACATGTGCTATTGCAAGCAATATACAAAAACAAAGCCCACTCAGGGGTCAGTACAAGCTCTCTCACTTTGGTTATCTAATGTAGTGGCTGCTGGGGAAATATACTTCTATGACAGCTTTGTCATTGAGATAACACTGGGCAGCATAGCACATGTTGTCCTGTTGCTGTGTGTACAGTGTTTTTGTGTATGACATTTTTTGTATTATCATCCATCATACAACCTCATTTCCTGAAAAGTTGTCACAATATGAAAAATTCAAATAAGACAGAATGATTTGAAAATTTTATAAACCCATATTTCATTCACAACAGAAAATAGAAAACATCACATTTTAAAATTATTATTATAAGAAGAAAAATCAGAATCAGAATCAGAATCAGAATACTTTATTGATCCCTGGGGGAAATTATTTTTTGTTACAGTGCTCCATTTTAAACCAACATTAAGACAAGACAGACAATACGCTAACTAAGAATAGTACAATATATACATATATATACATACATACATACATAAGTCACTTATAAATAAATATTTGGAAAAGAAACATGTGTAGTTGTAGCAGCAAACAGTGTGTTAAGTGGATGCGTTGTACAGGGAGATGGCCACAGGCAGGAATGATTTCCTGTGTCGTTCAGTGGTGCTTTTCGGTAATCTCAGTCTCTCACTGAACGAGCTCCTGTGACTGACCAACATGTCATGGAGTGGGTGGGAGGTGTTATCCAACATTGTCTTTATCTTGGACAGCATCCGCCTCTCCGACACCACCTTGAGGGAGTCCAGCTCCATCCCCACAACATTGCTGGCCTTACGGATCAGTTTATTAAGTCTGTTGGCATCTGCGACCCTCAGCCTGCTCCCCCAGCATGCAACAGCATAGAGGATCGCACTGGCCACCACAGACTCATAGAAAATCCTCAGCATTTTCTGGCAGATGTTGAAGGACCTCAGTTGCCTCAAAAAATAGAGACGACTCTGGCCCTTCCTGTAAAGTGCTGTGGTGTTTTTAGCCCAGTCCAGTTTATTGTCAATGTGTACTCCAAGGTATTTATAGTCCTCCACAATGTCAACACTGACCCCCTGGATTGAAACAGGGGCCAAGTGTTTCCTGGTCTTCCTGAAGTCCACGATCAGTTCCTTGGTCTTTGCCACGTTGAGCTGCAGATGATTCTGCTCACACCACGTGACAAAGGAGTCGACCACAGCCCGGTACTCTGTCTCATCATCCCTGCTGATGCATCCAACCACCGCAGAGTCATCAGAAAACTTCTGAAGATGGCAGGTCTCTGTGCAGTGGCTGAAGTCTGTGGTGTAGAGGGTGAAGAGGAAGGGGGAGAGGACAGTCCCCTGTGGTGCCCCTGTGTTGCTAATCACCTTGTCAGACACACACTGTGGGAGACGTACATATTGTGGTCTTCCTGTCAGGTAATCAACAATCCAGGACACCAGAGAAGCATCCACCTGCATCGCTGCTAACTTATCACCCAGGAGGGTCGGCCTGATGGTGTTGAAAGCACTGGAAAAGTCAAAAAACATGACCCTCACAGTGCTCGCCGGCTGGTCCAGATGGGTGTAGACACGATTGAGCAGGTAGATGATGGCGTCCTCTGTTCCGAGACGAGGCTGATAAGCGAACTGAAGGGGATCCAGATGTGGTCTTACTATGGGTCGCAGCTGGTCCAGGATGAGCCTTTCCAGGGTCTTCATGATGTGGGAGGTCAGTGCCACGGGCCTGTAATCCTGGGGGCCACTGGGACGAGGCGTCTTTGGTACAGGGACGAGGCATGATGTCTTCCACATCACCGGGACCCTCTGCAGACTCAGACTCAGCATAAACAGTTTATGAAAGACTCCACACAGCTGGGGGGCACAGGTCTTGAGGACAAGGGGACTCACTCCGTCTGGTCCAGCAGACTTGCCTGAGTGAAGTCTCCTCATTTGCATCTCAACCTGGTATTGAGTGAAGGTGATGGGTGGGGGAGGGGTGTCAGGAATCTCACAGGAGGCAACATGTGAAGAGAGAGGCTGGCACAGTGGTGTGGCTCTGGATTCCAGGCTGACTGCAGGTGAGGTTGTGGGGGTGGGAGCAGACACTGTGGTGTCGAATCTATTGAAAAACAGATTCAACTCGTCGGCTCTATTCTCACCTCCCTCAGCTCCCCTGCTGTTGGTTGGCCTGAATCCAGTGATGGTCTTCATGCCCCTCCACACCTCTCTCATGCTGTTCTGCTGGAGTTTCCACTCCAGCTTCCTCCTGTAATTGTCCTTAGCCTCTCTGATCTTGTCCTTTAGTAACACCTGGACCTTCCTCACCTCCTCTTTGTTGCCCCCTCTGAAAGCCCTCTTCTTGTTGTTGAGGAGGGCTTTGATGTCCTTAGTCACCCACGGCTTGTTATTTGGGTAACAATGAACAGTCTGAGCTGGAACAATGGAGTCGGTGCAGAAAGTTATGTAGTCTGTGATACACTCAGTAAGCCCATTGATGTCCTCGGCGTGAGGCTCACAGAGTGTTTCCCAGTCGGTCACCTCGAAACAGCCCTGTAGTTCCGCTATTGCCTCCTCTGACCACCTCCTAACAGTCCTGGTGGTCACAGGTTCCCTCCTCACAATTGGCACATAGCGGGGGGTGAGGTGAATCAGGTTATGATCTGACCTACCAAGTGGGGGGAGGGAGGAGGAGCTGTATGCATCCTTGACGTTAGCATACAGTAAGTCTAAAGTTTTCTCTCCCCTGGTGGGACAGTCCACATATTGTTTGAATGTTGGTAGTGTATTGTCCAGTGATACATGGTTGAAGTCAAAAATAATGTAATTTAAAGTTTTATAGGAACAACCTGTCACAAAAAAGCTGGGACAGAGTCTTGTTTACCACTGTGTAGCATCCCTGTTTTCTTTGAAGAACGGTCTGTAAACATCTGTGAATGGAGCAAATATCTGGACTTTTGGATTCGCAGAAATGTTCCACTCTCGTCTGATATACAATTCTAACTGTCAACAGTCCAGGTTTATAGTATTTTTCATTTGTGAAACAAATCTTTTTAGTTGGAAAGGTCCGCAGGCAGGCCGGTTCAGCCCCTGGACTCTCCTAACACAAAACTGTGTCGTTATAATATACATGCATATACCTTTCAGCACTGATGTTGCCTTTCCAGATGTACAAGCTTTCACTTCCATAGCTAATAATTCATTCCCATACGTTGACAGATGCTATAAAATACAAAACAAAACCAAAATATACTAAAAAATATTATACAAGAGAGAAAACTATGAGAGCTATCTGTTCATATTTGCTGGGCACAGCACAATCAGTTGTTGCAAAAATGCACAGGGACACAACATTAAAGAGTGTTAGTACTTGTAGCAGATCATTTACCATTTGTTCATTTTCCACTGCCTGATAACCTCCCCCTTTTTTCTGTGGCATTTTCACTTGTAATCAAATACAGTGGATTCTGATGGAAGCAGTGCTGTGTGGCAACAACAAAGACAACAGGGGACAAAAATGGGAAAATTGCAAACAGAGGAAAAGACTGAGCATTATCCTCAACAAAGCCAAGGAAGGGTACTGTTTTTATTACAGAGCCCTTTGACTGTTGGGGTCTTTGTTGGTTTACAGAGTTTTGAGCACAATTAATTTGCCTCTCAATCCTAAAATGCATAATTAATATGAGTTGTTCCAGATTTATTTTTTTCTTTTCCATCTGTTTTCATCTACTCAGATGGAATCCATGTGTTGGATCAGAAGACAAATTTAGGAGGTGAATTAAGGGTTTAATTCCATAAGAAAGGAAGGCACTTTGGAGCTTAACTAAGAGAACAAGTTTCATGTAGTAGAGTATGATTTATGAGTGACCACAGGGACTACTGGTTACAGGGGCCCAAGAAACAGTGTTAAAAACTTGACCGAAAGAGAGAAAAGGATTCTTTGATGAGGAGGTGAGCTGAACTGAGTCTGTTGCTATGGTAGCCATGTGGAATAAATCAGCAGCATGAATTCCATTCTGAAATGCCTTCAGCACCCCACTGACTCAGGTAGACCCAGGCGGAATGTGAATGAGTCTGATGTCCCAGTATGTATTTCACTCTGGAGAATAAAAAGAACCCTGAACAGATGTTATTGGTTGCCCTAGATGTATTTTTCGGTGACGGTGACATTTTATACAGGTAAATACATACTGCACTATAATCAGTGTTGGGGGGTAACGGAATACATGTACCGCCGTTACGTATTTAAAATACAAAATATGAGTAACTGTATTCTGTTACAGTTACCGTTTAAAAAGGTGGTATTCAGAATACAGTTACTTTGGAATATGTAACGGAATACGTTACAAAATACATTTTGGGTCATGTATTCTGTAATCCATAGTGCAATATATTTTAAAAGTAACCTTCCCAACACTGACTATAATATAAATGCAAAAAAAAGAAAAGAAAAAAAAGTGGGGCTGTGGTTCATGGCCAGCCATCTCCACTTTGGTCTTAAGGACATCAAGTTCCAGAAGTTTTGTACTTTCTTCAGGTGCAGCTCGGCAAACCTGAACTATGCTACCACCTTCTTTTAATCGGGAAGCAACCTTCTCTTGGCAAAACTTCAAAACAAGCCATAGTTGTCCAGTGCAAATGGCACTTTTCTGAACTTTAACGTTTGATATTTTGATTGCTGCTTACAGAGTCTGACATGTAGTTCTTTTTTGCAGTTTCTCTGAGCATCCTCAGTCTTGCTTTCTGATGAATTTGCTGGGATGTCCACTCTGGGAAGATTGACACCCGTCTTGAATGTTTTCCGCTAGTGAACAGTCTTTCTCACTGTAGAATGATGGACTTCAGATAGCTTGGAAATGGTCTCATAGCCCTTCCCAGATTGATCAGAGGCAATAGTTGCTCCTTTAAGGTCATTGCTTTCCATTCCCTTTCCTTCTTTTGATTATGTTTGTAAATCTAAAAGCTCCAGACCAACAAACTGTCAGAACTGCTTTCCTAGAGGTGCCCACACTTAAGGACAATCAAGTGCATTTGATCATAAGCACCAGGCTGCTACTTACTCTCAATTTTTACGGAAGCAGTAAGGGTGTACTAATTTTTCACACACTTCTTCTGCATGTTGGCTTAATTTTTATTAAATAATTGCACAGTGTAATATGCCATGTGTTGCTTACCAAATTTTAAGACCTACTATGCTGCTATGGACCAGGTGATTTTTATGATGCCCTGATATGTAAAACCTTAGAACTGACAGATGGTGTGCTACCATACAATAGTATACAATATACATACAGCATACAATACACATAATACTGTCGGTACATTTGGTGTGCTTTCTTTTTAATAAAATATAGGAAAATCTTGCTGTGATCATTTCAGTTGTTTTAATGTTGATATTAAAACAAAGAAGTTCTATTTGCTGAGAAATAATAGAGGTAAAATAAATATAAACATATATTATATTATAGTAGATTATTATAAAAATTATACATATAAAAAAAAAAAACACCCAGCACGCCCCTGCGGGCGGTTTATCCTTCAAGCTCGGATCCTCTACCAGAGGCCTGGGAGCTTGAGGGTCCTGCGCAGTATCTTAGCTGTTCCCAGGACTGCGCTCTTCTGGACAGAGATCTCCGATGTTGTTCCCGGGATCTGCTGGAGCCACTCGCCTATCTTGGGAGTCACCGCACCTAGTGCTCCGATTACCACGGGGACCACCGTTACCTTCACCCTCCACATCCTCTCGAGCTCTTCTCTGAGCCCTTGGTATTTCTCCAGCTTCTCGTGTTCCTTCTTCCTGATATTGCTGTCATTCGGAACCGCTACATCGATCACTACGGCCGTCTTCTTCTGTTTGTCTACCACCACTATGTCCGGTTGGTTAGCCACCACCATTTTGTCCGTCTGTATCTGGAAGTCCCACAGGATCTTAGCTCGGTCATTCTCCACCACCCTTGGGGGCATCTCCCATTTTGACCTCGGGACTTCCAGGTTATACTCCGCACAGATGTTCCTGTACACTATGCCGGCCACTTGGTTATGGCGTTCCATGTATGCCTTGCCTGCTAGCATCTTGCACCCTGCTGTTATGTGCTGGATTGTCTCTGGGGCATCTTTACACAGCCTGCACCTGGGGTCTTGCCTGGTGTGATAGACCCCAGCCTCTATGGATCTTGTGCTCAGAGCTTGTTCTTGTGCTGCCATGATTAGTGCCTCTGTGCTGTCTTTCAGTCCAGCTTTGTCCAGCCACTGGTAGGATTTCTGGATATCAGCCACCTCCTCTATCTGCCGGTGGTACATACCGTGCAGGGCTCTGTCCTTCCATGATGGTTCCTCGTCTCCCTCCTCTTTCTTGGGTTTCTGCTGCCTGAGGTATTCACTGAGCACTCGGTCAGTTGGGGCCATCTTCCCAATGTATTCTTGGATGTTCGTTGTCTCATCCTGGACTGTGGTGCTGACACTCACCAGTCCCCGGCCCCCTTCCTTCCGCTTAGCGTACAGCCTCAGGGTGCTGGACTTGGGGTGAAACCCTCCATGCATGGTAAGGAGCTTTCTTGTCTTTATGTCAGTGGCTTCTATCTCCTCCTTTGGCCAGCCTATTACCCCAGCAGGGTACCTGATCACGGGCAGGGCGTACGTGTTGATGGCCCAGATCTTGTTCTTACCATTTAGCTGACTCCTCAGGACTTGCCTGACCCTCTGCAGGTACTTGGTGGTTGCAGCTTTTCTAGCGGCCTCTTCATGGTTCCCATTCGCCTGCGGGATCCCCAAGTACTTGTAACTGTCCTCTATGTCTGCAATGTTGCCTTCTGGTAGTTCAATCCCCTCAGTTCTGACTACCTTCCCTCTCTTTGTTACCATCCGACTACACTTCTCCAGTCCGAACGACATTCCAATGTCATTGCTGTATAGCCTGGTAGTGTGGATCAGTGAATCGATGTCTCGTTCACTCTTGGCATACAGCTTGATGTCATCCATGTACAGGAGGTGGCTGACAACTGCGCCGTTCCGTAGTCGGTATCTGTAGCCAGTCTTGTTAATGATCTCACTGAGGGGGTTCAGGCCTATATATATATATATATATATATATATATATATATATATATATATATATATATATATATATATATATATATATATATATATATATATATATATGTTTTGTCTTTTTAATCACTACTACTGCATAACCACTTTCTCCATCTGTTTGTGTGTGTATGCTGTTACACACACTCGGAGTATGCGTTGCCATTATTGATTGCTTAACCACAGAGGTGACACCAGGGAAGGATGGTCCATCTTTTTTTAATGACAAGAATTTATAGGGGGTATAGCAGACACAACATTTTATCAAGAATACTCAAGGTGAATGATAAGTGACATTAAGGCCTGACATAGAAAAGTGGATTTTTTTTTATATCACATACCATAAAGATCAAAACAATGTAAAAAAGAAAAGAAATAAATAATAAAGAAGAAATATGGTCCTCTGGAGTAATTACCACACGACTACTTCACTGTAAGATCATTTCTTTTCTTGTCATTCCAGGATAAATTGAATATACATACCGACTCATCAGTTTTGCTAATGATATGCTTGGCTAGTGACCCTATCCTTTATTTGGTGTTTTTCTTCACAGAGAAATTTGGTGATGTACATTACTGTTTGTGGTAAAGCCCATCTACAGCATCACTCATGAGAAACAAAATCATAACGTGGCTTTAAAGAGTGTCAAAAGGAGGAAAGAGAAACAGTACGAGAGAAAACAGAAGGCGAACAGGTCAGGAAGCGGAGAAGGATAAATCATTTTTGGAATACACAGTTATAATTATCAGATATGCACATAAGGACCACCCTGAATTTTAGATAAATACAGCATACAATACACACAATACTGTTGGTACATTTGATCACAATAGTAGACACATAATAAATGCAGACACAGAGCAACAATGAGATCCACTACTAAGATCACATTTCATCCAATGTATAAACTTTTAGAAGTGCTTAGATAATAATTATTTTCATCAAGGGTGCAACTGTAACAGAAACATGCCTCAAATATCAATAACAGTGGCATCACAACACGCCTTGTATTGTGGTCATTGTAACTACACACCCCAAAGCCATGACTGCAGTCTAATCAAAATAGCAATATTATAATGCTCAAATTATTTTTCATTGTTCAAAAACAACATATTCTCCAGTTAATGACACCTAAAAAGCTAAAGTACTCAGAGAAAAAAAAAAAACCCGAAAATAAGTTACCGTAGTAACAAATAAGGTAAAAAGGCAGTTGTTCCCTCTCATGGCACTGTAGGTGCCGTAAGAGTTTGCTGGATTTTACCGTTGTATTAGAAGTAAAGCAGCCTCTGTGTGCACTTCAATTGACAGCTGGGATGGGGTAGGCTGGATCAATCCAAGGGAGCGGATATTAACACATGTCTCTTCAGATTTGAAGCAATGTTGCTGTTGTCCATATGCTTCCAGGTCACTTTCTCCATACTGACACTTAAGTTTGTAATGTTGATTGGCGCCAAAAATAAGTTTATACGACAAAAAAAAAAGGCAGTGTTTTTTAAACAAGAGGAAACAACACAGTCAAACTACTCAGTAATGAATGTAGCTACAACAGCGAGGCAGCTTGCTACTGTTCTTTTTCTCTCTCTTTTTTTGTACTGCTCTTGTCGAAAGCAAAGTGAAAACCTTTTACATGGTGCAAACACTGAGCGAGTCTGACCTTTAGACTGTGTATGAGTGCATGTATGTATGTGCAGTGAGTCTCTGCTCTCCTCAGGTGTCCAAGGTGTGCCTGGGAGCTCTGTGGGAGTTCTCCCCTCCCTTTCCTTTCACTCTCTTCTCACCAGCCAGAGGAACATACTTTTTTTTAGTCTTTTTACGTTTCTTATCAGAGCACCACACTCTCTCACAGTACTCTTCCACTTTTTGAGCATCCCCATAGCCAATCAGCTGGAGGAATTCCTTGTACCACAGCCTGGAGTGGGAGCCTGATGCCAGGGATGGTGCCAGAGATTTGGGGCTGATGCTGGGGCGTGGTGGGGGACCCATGGAAGAGTGACACAAAGCCGCTGCTTTTGCCCCATCTCCATCATTGACCATGTGGATTGCTGATTCCACCTTCTCTCCTCTGAGCACATGTAGAGTGATACGTAGCAATGTGTGCACATATCCGTGTTCCACCGTCTGACATACGTACACACCAGCATCTGAACCTCTTACACGTAAGAACAGCAGCCCATGTGAGGTCACAACAACTCGTTCATCACCTTGAACCTACATGAAGCAAGAGATAAAACAACTTTTTATGCCACTGATGTCATTTTATGAATTAGGTTGACAGAATGTTAGTATTTTAATAATATGCTTAACTCAGTGACTTTTTTAAAAAGATTTTTAGGAATATAACCTTTCTGACTTTCTCTACACTACTGAATTAGATGGAATGTAAGATATACGCATTTAAATCTGTAACAATCTATGGACCTTGTCATCTAAGTAAATGTGACAACTTGTTTATCACAATAACATACTTAATACAAGTATGTTCGTTGTATTTTAAACATGCATCAGACTTACCTGATGGTTCTCCCCTCCTTTCTGGAAGAACCAAAGGACCTTGGCTTGAAGTGATCGCGGGACACATTCCAATAAAGTGCTATTGCTCTCCACCCCGTACACCAGCCTGTCTTTAGCTCTGTGCCATTTTTCATCTACACACCAATACGCACACATCATAAAACATAGTGAGGCAAGAAAAATGACATTGAGCTGCTTTGACCTTTCATTAGTTAGTAAATGTACATTGAATTGTTCATTGTTCTTTTGCTATAGCACAAGTGCACCAATCACATAGTTTTTTTTAAAAACGGTTTTTGCAACATGTAACCATATTTGTCTGACAACATTTTTAATATTCTAGTAAATACAGGCAAGTGGCCATGCACACCCACACAAACATGCACATCCCACAGTTCTTTTATACACTAACCATCAATTTGCAGCCCATTGCACAGCTGGACAGCGTTGCCATGGCGCACATCCTGCCGCCTGAATCGTCGGCTAAAAAGTGAGAGAGAAGCAAAAAGAGAGTAATTTTGAACATGTGATGAAAGTGCAAGCGATGGGTGAAAAGAAAGACAGAGAGAACGTGAGCGTGGGGAAAAGAGAGCAGGAAAGATGGAAAGAGGAAGAGGGTGATCAAGTGCATACTGATTGGCATTACATAACATCTGGCTGGCATGTCTCTCAGTGTCTGTGATAATGACTTGGGAAACCAGCTTCACAGCATTGTGACTTTCAGTGCAAGATCCTGAAATGGAACCCGAGGGGGTGTCTACTATTAAAGGTGCAAACAGATGATAGCTCTTGCAGACATTTGCGATAAAAAGAAAATGACTCCTGTACTGAAGGCTGTGTATATATGCTGTTACCTCCTGCTGGGGTAGACTCCAGCAGGGTAGTATCTGGAGCAGGTGATACCATCCCAGGCACAGTAGGGATCTCTGGCCAGACAACAGTCAGCACATTCTGAACCATAGAGGTCACACTGATGCAGTCTGACCTGAGCCAAACCCTCTTCTGACCCAACATACAGCTGTTGCTGTGAACCAAAAAAATGTGGTCCATTAGAATTGATTTGCAGGCTAATTAAAATGAGACTTTGTATATACATTATGTCTTTTCCTCAGATCTACTTAACAACGCACAGGCAATCATGCAGATCATGTCAATACAGTGTTATGCATACTGTCACAATGTTATCATCTTGTGGCTAAACAGGAGAACTGCAGAACTGCATTAGTAACACAAATAACTATTCAGATTATTGTCTTACCCTTTTAGGTGATATTAGGATCTCTGTCACTGGTGTTTTTACCTGCAAAAAAGGGAAAAACTTTACTGTTATTTAAGAATAAAGCTGAATAAGTGGTTGGTTCATTGTATGCTATTAAAAACCATAGCTGAAAGCCTCTTGTCATTCTTCTGTCCATACCAAATCAGCTCTTAATGAAAACAGCAGCAACCACTTCTTGTTGAGTAATTTTCAGATGTAACTGATCTTAGTAGAGAAGAGCTAATGTATTCATGTTATAATGAAGATCTCTCAGCTGTCAGGTTGAACAATCACACTTGTACTCTTCTGATGATCGAAAGCAAGAAAATCAGCAAATCATTATCCTCTCGTGGTGTCGCTGCAGCAACTGAATTATGGTGTGGACGTATTATAATGCAGAATTCACTTGGGAACAAAGTCTACTTTGCTTTCACATTCTGGAGCAAAAAAATATGGTACCCTGAAAACTTCTAGCTCTTCCAGCAGCACCTCCTCCATAGTATCTGTGTCTTTGTTGTAGATGGTGATAAATTTCAACACCACTGAGTCATCTAACAGAAGGAGAGATAAACATTATACTTCTGCAAACAAAAGCAAACAAACAAGTTATGTGTGAAATGGTAAGAAAATGTTGTTTTAAAACTATTTATGCAATGACTTTGTATTTGTTTTTACAGAACACCTATTAAATTTCTTTGGTGTCTTTTTTGATGAAATACTCATTACTTGCACGTTTTGCATGGATTTATGCAGTCCAGTACAGTGCCTATACCTGTGCCAATGTAAAGAACGTGGTAGTGTCCATCTTGGGCTTGGACTCTGTCAACTGCAATCTGGGTCAACTTTCTTCTGCCTGGTTCTGTCTGTAATAGGACTGGTCTATGATGTTGCGGAAGGACTGGATTATACATCACTGGGTGAGAACGCAAAAAACGCAGGACCTCATCAGGGAACTCCTTAGAGCTGGAGAAGCCACCACCGTTCACTTTACTGGCACACTGTGATGTAAGCAAATAGAGAAGAGGATGGGACAAAGATAAGCAAAGACTATTTATTGCTTCCTCACTGCATAAGTTGAAAAGAAAAAAGCTGACACGCATTAGTCATGCTCAAACTGCCCTGGCATGACCTGCTAAGGTAGCCACAACAGTGCTGACATTCACTGACACTGCTCTGCATTCTTTCAGCACTCTGTATTTTAAAGGACATCCGCTCTGAACACAGACTGGATGTGAGAATAGGAGAGTGCCCTCGATAAACAATGCTGGTGAAACTGTTAATTAAATCACATAAACGTGATTTATTTCAAATTTGGGTCTCACAGATCCAGGTCGAGGATAGGGGACTCTGTCCTCATAAGGTGTCCAGTGATGCTCAGGTCTCTCTCTGAAGGCGAAAGGCCCATTGAAGGCTGCTCTGATGTCATCCATGTGATAGACACAGACTGCATAACCTTTAAACACCGTACTACAAAGAAAGGGTTCATCAGTAAATTTGATAGAAAGCGAAATTCTTTAATGAAATGCTGACATCTCATTTCTCACCTTGTTGTGCTAAAGAGGCAAAAGACTTCTGGGTTTTTCTCATCCTTGTTGTTGAGCACAAACACGTCCTCTGAAACACAAAATGTATCATTTAGATTTAGTGTGTATATTGTTGAGCACACATGAAGCTGACATTTTTTTGTCTCTTATCATTGCCATTCTGAGTATGTTAGCATGCTGGCATTAAAATTTAGTTCAAAGTTTTAGAGAAAGGTTTTTTTTTCATGCAGATGGTTAGATGTGCCTTTAATGCATCTTTGACATCTCCAGTAAAGCAGTGGGAGTTGTTCATTTATTCTCATGATGTCTCATTAATCACATTTTTCCCTCTAAATGGGATGGTTTGTGTGGCAAAGGCAGCAGTAATGAATGAGACATTGACACAAGATGTGATGAACATCTGAAACTTGTAAATGTGGATGGGTGCGATATAAAAAGAAGAAGAAGAAAAAAGCAATCATTAGATAACGTGGCTTGTAAGGCTTTGTTGTTTCTTTACCGAGCTCATCAAAATGCGTATCGATGCCATTGGGTCCAGCCACAGAGCAGATCAGACGAGTTTTCAGGAAGGAGGTCCATCTGTTCACCAGCATCCTCTGTCCTCCTTGGTCATTCTGAGAGATAAAGGCATGTATAGGTTTTAATGTCACGGTCAGTATAAACATTTTGGTTGGATTTTGTTTCTGTAGTGTTCTCACCGCACAGACCCGTCCAATACGGGAATAAACGGCCTTGGTCACACCTTCGGCATCCATCTCTCGCTCAGTGAAGAAGAAGTAAACTTTATCATCACCTCTGTCATCATTGTCAGGTATAACTGCAGACCCAACAAATTTGGGTTCTGTAGGAAGAAGAATTAGTTGCATACAATGAAACATTAAAAAAAAGTGTTATATGAACATTTTTTTAGGAAAATAAATGTGAATATATGATTTATTAAGAAAACATATAATAAATATGAAAAAATCTCAAAGCTAGTACTAATTAGCACAGTTACACTGATCAGCCACAACAATAAAACCCCTCCCACACCATAAAAATGACTTCAGTGCACCTCCCCAGCAAAAGTGTCTAACAATACAACAAAGAGTGCATGCCCCTAAACTCTGGAGGTCCAACTGAGATTGAGTACCTGTGGCACATGCCGGCGCAAGTCAGATCAAGAGGCCCTACCACACAAACTAGTGGACCCAGTGCATTTGCTGCAAATGCTCATGAGCCAAAACCACAGGACACCCAGACAGCTGGTTTTGATGTTGTGGCTAATCAGTGTATATTGACTTTAATTATGTAGTGTAAATCATGAGCATCTTTTTTAACATGATTATAAGCCTTGAAGCTATGTTTGAGAAGAAACATGTGTGCCAGATAGTTAACGTCACATTCGACACGAGTAGGAGGTCACAGTTTGCACTGCCACGCCGTATGGACATATTTGCCCTTCGCATTAATAAGGACATGTTATTACAGTCCTGTAATGTACACCAACCATTTAGCTGGGATCTGTCGTTTCTTTCTGTGCGTGTGTAGGTCTGGTTGTTAAGTCGACACAAAGCACCATCGTTCTCCCAGTAGTCAGTGTAGAGGCCAATATAAAGCTCTCCTCCTAATGTACACATGGACAGACACAAAGTAATAACAGTGCTATTAAAAAAAAATAACAGCAGTTTCTTTAAATATGATTAAAATGATATAAAGTATAATTATTTATTAAAATAAATTAAATAAAAAGACCACAAGGTGGCAGTGTTTACTGGCCAGAGGAGATTTACATGCTTTACCATGGAACTAAAATGAAAACATGGTCATTTCACAACTGAGCCATTATCTTTTAACCTCAGATGGGGAGGTGTTGAGTGGTAAGTTGAGCAGTTCTTACTGGATAACGCTGATGTGCAGGAACTGTTGGGGTCATATGGACTTCGTCCTCTGCCACTTGTAATGCTCTCTTCTTCAAGAGCAAACAGCCTGTCCTGAGGAAAACATGCAAACACTTTGATATATGTGTAGTTATTTTCACAGGGATTCACAAAACAGGGCCACAAACACACACTAAAGAGTTACTCCTGCGCAAAAGCTTTGACAGCACCTAAGCAAATCCCTTAAGCTGATGTGTAGAGGAATAAATCGAAAAGAACTGCAGAAAGGAAAGATCAGAAAATGATGGATTAGAATGAGGGAGGAAGATAGATGAGACAACAAGTGATGGATGACCAAATGGAGGACTTCTGTCTGGATGGGTATAACCAGCTATTCTCTACTCTTATTTCATAATGAGATCACCACTTTTACCGTTCAGATGCTAACAGCTGAAGTATGCACACACAAACAGACCCACACATGCTTACAAATACAGATCTGAACTCCCTATAGAACCACAGCTCACATGCTGTGGGCCACCAGTGATTTTAACAGTCAATGGCAGTCCAGGGGAGATGTCATATACTGCAGTGATTTATGTGCAGCCACAGAACCCTGCTGTGAGGTGACTACCCCCCTACGCATGACTGTAACAGAAGCCAGTTCTGGGGTTAAACTCATTCATCATAAGAAGTGGCCTATCAAAACTAAATGGAAAAGAGCAAAAATACATCTAATCAATATTACTTCCAGTCTGTATTTTGGTATGTGATTTGTGCTTTTATTGAAACATCTAAGCCACCTGATATTACGTTGATTGGCCATTGGTTGGCATAATCGATTTCAATAGTATCTATTAATCTTGGTTTTCCTAGTGTATACATTAATAAGATCAAAATTAAAGGTAACTAAAGACTGAATACAATCTCAAGTACTACATGTATGATTTCGGGAGGCAATTTGGCATGTAAGTTTTCTGTGCTTACATAAATCAGCCATATCTGAGTTGTGTGCTCAGCTATGAGCATTCCAATTACCTGAGTGATGACTGAGTGTGGTTCCTGCCTGGAAGCTATCCCTGGCTTGGTTGACCTACTGGACAAGTGCTGGAATGCAGGGCGGAAACCTTATTCCTTCTGCTCACTAAATTTATAAGCAGAGAGTGTCCACATGGACGCTCACATGCACAAAGCCTTATGCTCTCCAAAACCAAAGCTTTACATCTACAGCAGCATGTGCAGTGTTTTTACAGCAGAGCAGACCCAGGGCTGAAACTTTATCAAAACACTTCATGTTCATATCCATCATAAGGGGTAGGATTAAGAGTAAAGAACCTGGGATTAGTTGCTCATTTTGATGATTTTAGTATAAATATTGAAAGTGAATAATTAGAATGATGTAACAGAACTAAAGATCATAATTCACAATTCTGTTTGACCTTGAAGTGTCTGAAATTAAGTTTTTTAAACTTTTGGTTCCTAAAATGATTGTTTTTTTTTGTGTTTTTTTTTTGTGTATCTTTTACCGTTTGACCTGAGTTTGTCTTTTATGTTTGGTGTGATTGTACAGCACTTTAGTCAGCCCTAGTGGTATGGTATGGCATTGTATGGTTCTTTCTTCTGGGCTCACCTGCCATGTATGCCCAACTCTGACCGCAGAACAGATAGGGTTGAAGGCTCCTGTTCCACAGGCCAACAGATGGGTCTGGTTGTACTGTTGTAAGACCTTTATGTAGTTTGCACACTCTTGCTGTTGGAGGAATTACAAGGATGAAGGTAAAGTCGGTAGGGAGTTGTTCTTTTACACTGGGACCAAACAGTGAAAAATGGGCAATGGAAACATGCCAGGGTGTTTCTGGATCATTAATAATATTGATAAAGCATGTTCAGGTTCATAATCATATACATATCAGGCCAATAAATATTCAGCTGGTCATTAGTGCCTACTGTTAACAATAATAATAACAACAAGTTATAGCAAAGAACATAACCATCTGTATATTCAGTCATATTTTATTGCAGAAGCCTTACCTTTTCCCTCCCTTTCATGAGACATTCCTCCACCTGATAGTCTGTACTGGCCCACTGGATCTGAAACACAGCACAATTGTCCCTCCACATTTACTCTTTACACTCTTTAAATATCACACAAAAGAATTGTTATGGCCACTGATGTGTCTTTTCCTGTCTTCTGTCAATGATTGATGTATCTGAGTGTGTTCTTTTTCCCTGTGTCTTCAGTTTCTCTCCCGTTTTCTCATTTCTCGGTTTGCACATCTTAAATTTGCTTCTTCTCTCTCTACCCTCATCTTAGTCCCTCCCACATGACATATAAGAAAAGAAGAAAGCAAGGAAGATCAATCGTGAAAGAGGAGTTGGAAAAGCAAGCATTTCATGCTTCAAAACTATAATTTTAAACCACTTTGCAATTAAACCCTGCATGTGGTACATCTGCAACATATGTCCATTGTTTTGTAATAACCCCCCACTATATTTTATGATGTCTTCATGAGCATAACTGTTTCCATGACAACATATATATATATATATATATATATATATATATATATATATATATATATATATATATATATATATATATTTATTTGCTTTTAATTTTAGGAGACTGTAAGAGAAATGTGGTAAGAATGTCAAAAAATATCTTTCTTTTTCATTATTACGCCTAGAATTCATGAAGAGTCGAAACTTTGATCATGCACTTGATCATATATCATAACCAGTGACTTCTCTCCTGCTTTTACCATGATTTATATATTTAACGTCAAGACTCTGTCATACATTGCGGGTGAAAGGGATACACCTGTTCACCATCCCTGCTCATAGCTCCGCCAGCAAGACTGGAACCGAGTCTTTGTTGTTACTTAATACGCTTTTTTCATCTCCTTTGTTGACCGTCCACCTGTCTGAGACTGAAATCAATTTCAGCACACCACGCTGAAAGATGTCTTAATTCCTAAAATGCATCTGGAGTCCAGAGCAGAGAGCAATCTTGCTAGAAGGGAAAAAAATCAAAGATGAAAAGGTGTACTCTCTGTAGAAATGTTTTCACCCTCATTGTAAAAAAGAGGCATGACACGTGGCTTGAATATACAAACCAAGGTGGGAGGAGAAGTTTTGAAACAACTATTCAAGTGCTATTTATATTCATTTGTTGATTAAGCATTTGTGATGATCCACTGCATGTTTAAACTTTATGAAGCTTATGTGTAAGTTCAATAAGGAAGGAATAAGGAAGCTGTAATCACTCATGTGTCTGCTTTGCTGGGTGTTCGGCTGCTTTTCTTTTTACCTGTCTACCGTTTTCCCACACTGCCAGTCTTACAACTGACATCGTTACTCTAGTCCATGGGGTGGCTGTAGCTCAGGTGGCAGAGCAGGTCAGCCACTAATCAGAAGGTTGGTGGTTTGATCCCAGGCTGCCTCCTGGCTGCATGCCAAATGTTCTTGGGCAAGATACTAACCCCATGTTTGCCTACTGGTGGCGGTCAGAGGGCCCGGTGGCGCCAGTGTCTGGCAGCCTTGCCTCTGTCAGTGCGCCCCAGGGCTGCTGTGGCTACAATGTAGTGTGCCATTGCCAATGGGTGAATGACTGAATGTAGTGTGAAGTGCTTTGGGGTCCTTAGGGACTGAGTAAAGCGCTATACAAATGCAGGCCATTTACCATTCATCTTCTCACCTGCCCGCTTTGAGCCAGCCATAGTTTAAATCTGTGCTCTCCATCGTTCTCCCTTTCAGACTGTCTTTTGCGCAGCCCACCTCCTCCCCACCTCCACCTCAGACACTTCAGCCAGAACACTATTCAAGTCTGAGTCTTCATCTTCACCACCACTAGACTTCAGGGGTCCTGTTCTAAATCCTATCACAGCTGGGATTCCATTCTGCCATCATGGGTCATCTGAGTCTAATCGCAAAATACATTCATTTGTCTGTCTCCGTAAATCATGTTCAGTTCTTCCAATTGATCTCTTCTTACTGAGCTTTATATTGTCATATTGTGCCATTCTGTGATTATAATTAAAACTAGCAGAAGTTAAGTTATAACAAAACAATTTATTGATGCCTAAGCATTGCAGTTGTGCCAAACGTCATATTTAATTGACATTGCTTTAAAATGAGGCCCTGAAGCAAGGCTGTCTCGTTATGTTAAATGCCTGTTGTTTCACTTCCTCTCTTCTTTGTCTCCTCTGCTCGCATCTCATCAGACAATGTGAGGTGAGGATGTAGAAATTCAGAAATGAGAAAGGGGAGATGTGTTAATTGCATCCTGTCTCATTCTTATCGCCGCCTCTGTCATTCTCGAATTGTTTCCAAATGTTCCCAATTAGCATTTGGCCTTGTCAGTCCTGCTGGTTTGTCTGTTTCTCCCACTCTCCTCTTGTCTCTATAACTTTTAAATAATTTATTTGTTTTTGTGTTCACCCCTTAACCTTACAGTGCCTGTTGTTATGTAGCTCTCCAGTAAGTTTTAAAAAACGTCCTCTTTATTTATTCATTTCCATATTTAGCTCATCATTTTGAACCCATGCCGGATAAAGAAGTGTTTACATTCATTTTGGCTAGTCTATAGACTTATGGGTCTAAATATCGCAGTTGCTGACAGGAAGGAAAGAAACCAGGCTCACCTCTGCATGGTGTGTGTTAACCTGGTCCAGGCTAAGAGAGAACAGAGCATTCTTGGCACCAACATAAAGCCTCTCGTGGCCCTCATCCAGCAGCATGGTCTGGGGTTGAAGTGACACTCCATGTTTCTGGAACACCCAAGTCCTGTTCAGCTGCCAAAGCTCTATATAGACAATACAAATAAATTGATTACAATAATAAACACAGCACACATTTAGATATACTTTACATGTATGTAGCTTTTTGACTGTAGTGAAAGTCAATTTCAGCCAGACACCCTTCCTCAAGAGATTTCTAACAACTGTAGAAACCTGTGCCTAAAGTCCAACTGCTCAAGTGGCCAAGGTCATATTGCAACATGTGTTTTTGATTCATACCAACCTCATGAGAATCACAGACAGCAAAGGTTATCTTTCCATCTTATGTCTCCCTTCTCAGTGATACCTATATCTCACTTCAACAGTGGTTATCATCCCTAAATCTGAAAGAAATGACAAATAAGTGATTTCTTAGAAGATGACTCTTTTTAGCTACATCTCGAAAATGCAAAAAAGCTGAAACGATTCAGGAAGTAATCTTTTGTATAATAGAAGGGTCATTTGAGTTGCACTAGGCTATGGTTTCTTGTACTGAGAGGAAGCAGTTTTGTCAGACAGGAAAGCGAACTGGCTCCTTATCAGCCATTAGTTTAGATGAGCTGCCACTCCCTGTCAGTTTTACTTTAGGTGATTTGAAATCTTATTCTAAAAAGGAGGCAGTGGACCATCACATGCATGTCATTTTATATAAACATAAACGCACCAGCAAACACGGTTTGCATCACAAATACCACCCATGCACATGCACACCTGAGATTGAGCTTGGCAGGCTGCCCCACCATACCTGCTCTCTGTAATCTTCATGAAAGACTGGGGGAGAGGGATTTAAACTAAGTCCCAGACTTCCAGAGGCATGCACTTCCTCTGGGTTCCACTGGCCTGAAAAACCTTTCATTAACACATGATCGGTTGGGCTAGGTGCCCTCGTAAAGGAAGAAAGAGGATCTGGTGTGTGTTAATGGTGCTTTTTGAGACCTTAGGTCAAGCCAACCAGACAAGCTAGAATTTGTGAAAAAAACCCAAAACATTTATTCGTCCTACTTTTCATGAAAATGGTAGTTCATCTTCACACTGTACATCAAACTCCTTTTGAAAGAAGAGAAAAAAAATAATAACCTACTTAATCATATTACTGTACCAGCCTTTGGACTATTTAAAACAATACTGAGGTGCCTCTACGTGCCAGGGCTGCAGGGGGTAATTGTATGATTTGTTTTTCTAGGCGCTGTATATTTTTAGTGATACTCGATCTCCAAGATAGGAGGAGAGAGTGTTTATCCTATTTTGCAGATCACTCTTGGCAACAGTACTCCACTCCGTGGAAAGTTTTATTTGTTTAAAATAGGATTAGGTATCCACAGAGGAATGGGTGATTGTGTATGTTTTGTTGCTATTAAGATTTCTGCGTTGGAGACAAGTGACAGTTTGTTTGAGTAGAATTAAATCTTTGGTGGTTAGGTGGCAGAGACGGAGAGTGGCAGTGGTGTTCTGCCAAGGCTCAGACATGCTTCCTGTAATTATCTAATCCACACACATACACATACAGACAGCCCCCACCACACATACACGGAATTCTTTCAGTTTTTGTGTCACTCACATGCAGATTTTTTATCTCCTTAATCCCTCTGTGCTAAGCTGGACTTGCATTGAGCACAATCCTCTAACACTGGCTTTCAATCAGCTCTTTCTTTTTTCTTGTGATGTCAAATTTGCAGCTACTCACTTAGATGACTGACTTACAGGGCAATTTAAAATGATGGAATAAACAGTGTGTAAGTCAAACCCATTTTTCGATCTGCTTTTCACTTGTCTATGTCAATAAAGATGAGTTGCAGCTGATTTATATGGACACATGCACATAACAAGGCACTAAGATAGACCTGTAGGAGTCTCTCTCTCTCACACACACACAAGAAAAACTGCAAATAAACTTACATTTAATTGTGTAGATTTGTTTGTTACATTGTAGATATATGGTGTTCACCTCTTTTGAACTGGAATGTTTTTACAGTAAGCAATGTTCATTTGAAGAAAGAAAAAGAAAAGGAAATGCAAAAATGCAAGTTCTAAAAACCTATAATCACATATAAAAAATGTTATAATTACAGTTGAAGTTACAAAAATACAATCAGTGGATCTTCTGATTATACAGATGAACTGAAGGATGTTTCAGAGGAGTTGTTTAAAGATTTCTCCTCTGTTATTATAAGTGCATGCCACCCCACTGGCTGAATAAAGGAATGGGGGGATTTCCACAATTCTCCACACTTCTCTCTGTCTCTCTCTCGCTCTCTCACCATCTGCAGCCAGTGACAGCTCCTTAGCCAACAGCTAAGTAGTTGGAAGGAGGAAGAGGGTGTTTCTCTACCAGCAACTTTGCCAAAGAGACACATGGCCCTACTGTGATCCCACTTCAAATGACAGACACAAAGAAAATGGACTCCCACAAGGCGCACACTTTCATCAGTTGTCTGAGGAGTGCTGATAGATGTTTAAGGAGATTTGATGTGATGAAATCAAAATAAACTTTGTCATCTCTTCTTTATCCATGTATGGAAATACTGTTTTGCTGTATGAGGGGATACAGTATGTGTATGCGTGTGTCTCCAAGTGTGCAGCAGTACTTTAGCAGCATTTCATCTATGGCCACATAAACCAAGGTAACTGCACACAGGAGATCATGGAGAAAAAAAGAACATTCCCCTGGAAACTTAAAAACACAAATTAAAGTATCTATCATAATTTTGTATATTGCCAAGGACTAAGCACACATTTAACCTAAACTTGAGGTAGACAGGCTCGTATTTCCAGCAAAATAAGCTTACGCGTATTACACTGAGTAATGGGACTTGTGCAGGAACAGAAACAAAGAGAATTATTGAAGTGAACTGTTAAAGGATAAAAAAAAAATGAGAAGGGGGTCTGTTCTCCTGAAAGCCTGAGTGAGACTGCAGAACTCCTGGGGGTGGGGTCAGGAGCAGAAGAACTGTGGTGTTATGCCATTATCGGTATACAGCCTTGTATTTCTATATTCCCTTGTGTGAGGGGGAATGATGTCACAGAGCAAAATGAAACCCACATGGTGTGTCTGTGGAGGGTGAGACAGAGTGTGCTTCTCTGTAATGACAAGAGTGCAAGTATGTTTCCTGAATAAAGTTATAAATTAAGATAAGATAAAAGATAAAAACCACATCAAAAGGCAAGCAGATACATACACCTCATACGTACTTCATCTCTTTGCAAGGTTTGTGAATATATCACTGTGCCGTCTTTGACTGACATGTAATTAAAGCCTGTCCCCATCTGTTACTCCTTCAGTCATATATGAAGTAGGCTATGTGGCCTCTGAGATAAAAATGAAGGACTTACTGGATAACTTGATGTATATCGGCGCTGTATGTTAAAGGACCAGAATGTACAAACTGATTTCAATGTCAATTCCAGCACGGTGAATGCAGTACTGTCCACAAGTCTTTAGCCACACTAGCGATTTATTGAATCATACTAGATATGTGGTGTATATGGAGTTTTTCAAGACTTTTTTCAAGGTTGTGTTGAAAAATTTGCTAAGCTCTCCAACACCACTGGCTGAAATGCATCCCCAAACCATGACAGAGCATCCAATGTGCTTTACAGATGGCTGTGGACACTCACTCTTTTGAACATAATTAGCTGCATATAATTAGCTGGGGACATTAAAAACGCTTTGGATCAATATTGTGTGAAACCATTTATTACAGTTCTCCTCTCTTCTTATTTTCCCCCCAAAAGCTGGCAGAGTGAAATAAGAGAGACCTTTCCTGTTATTTACTCTCTTTGATGCACCAGCCTACAACAAACAATATCCACAATGAATCCATCACTTTTGCTATCCTTCATCCTCCTCCCTTGTAATATCATTGCAGCTTAGACTCTACAGAGGCACCATTTTTGTCCTATCTATGCTTCTCTGTTACAAACTTAACTCACCTAGTCTTCATGCTCCCTTCACTGCAAAAAGGTCAGAAAGGATATTAGAGTTTCACCAGCTGCCTTCCCCTCTGGACATCTCATTAATGAACCAGAGAACACATACATAACACAATGGGTGAAAAAAAATGATGGTGAGATGTACACACACAAAATGAGAATATGAGAAGGGTGATTGTAGAGGCGACTGGAGAAGGCTGAAAGATGATCCCTTTTCCTGTGCTAGCCTAAAAGGTGTGATTTACGCCACCATTCCCTTCATTTTCTAGCTGTTTGATTTAAGGTCTACAGTATGATTTGTGCTGTGACCGCGATGCAGTGTGGTAAATGCTAATTATAGGCCTCTTCACACACAGAGGCAAGAAACATAATGGGACTCCTCACTTAACACATTATATGTAAGTAGAAAAAACAAGAAGCAAAAATCCCCATTTCTTTTGAGGCAAACACATCTAGAGTCACACTGGTGTTTTCCATCTTAGCCCCAGATGAAAGTCACCCACATATTCATCATTTCAAGATTGTAAAGTACACAGAAAAAGCTTTTTCTTGTCTGGAGTGGCACCTCTAAAATTATAGTTTCAAAGGACATGAGTAATTGCTACCTGTGCTCACAGATGCTTGCACCTCTGCTGCCTCTGCTCAAATCACACAGTTTTACAGTTTCTACTGAAGAAAGGCAATGCTAAGCACAAGCTTTGTATTTCTCGACCAGTGTATTTACTTATCTATACCTACACTGTAACGTTTCTTTAATAAAAAGCATGTTTTGCTCACTCGTGTGAAAGAAATAGTAAATGATGAAATTCAGCTCACAAGTTGTTGTTTTTTGTTGTTTTTTTAAAACTTTCTTTCTCTTGAAGTTTCCAATTGGACAAAATAAAGAAAGTGCATCTGTTTATTTATATAAGCGGTATGCAGTATGATTTTAACCTTGCCAGAACACCTTTTTCCCCTTTATTGACTCGCTGCATTAAAATATTTTTGTTACTAAATGCTTACAGCTTTAGTGAAAACGTGTCCTTGGCAGACGACTGAGGAAATTCCTGGTCAATTTAATTATTTTAAAATGGTCATTATTTTTCTTCCTTTTTTTTTACTGTTCTGTGTAGGTATCTATTATGTGGCAGGAGAAAGTGATGTTTTAGCTTTGCTAAACAAGCAATTTATTGTTCCAATTTGTTCATAAATTAAATGCACATGTTTCTGGGTGTGACTTTTTTTTTCCAGCTGGGTCATTAGAACTATGCAAACTATGAAATCTGCTGCATCAAACTCTCAGCAGCTTAGGCCAAGTATGGTGAAAGTGCTGAGGAAGCAGCAGAATACATCTAAGTCTGACCACCTATCTGCAGCCTGTCAACATGCTAGCTGTGCAACAGCTTCATTAGCAGCAAAATTGATGGCTGTCCTAAAGGAAGAGCTCATTTCACTTCACAGTCCTGGAGAGCTGAAAAAACAACCTGCTGCCAAGCACCTTGAATGATGCAAATCCAAACTGCATGGCTCTGTGGCCGAAAATTTCAAAACAAACAGTATCTTTTTATTTTTGTTTTATGGTCAGCATATCTCGCTAATGGGGGCTTTCTGTGCTATAGTCCAAGACTTAGGGGGTTTTATTGGGCAAAAGCCCAAGCAACTGAGATGCATTAACATCTTTATGTTATTTTTAAAGTCTTTTAAATCTTTGCAGCAGAAGATTACGGTCAAACAGCACAGAGTCTGTGTTTGTAACTCGATACACCATATGATTTAGGTAACAGCTCGGAGTTAACTGGATGTGTAAGCACATGAAAGAATGAGTGGGATTAAAGTGAATTAAATGCATTTAAAGAGGTCTTCACTGGAACAGAAGTCTCGAAAAGAACATTGGGAAAAGATCAAAAAAAGAAATAGTGAATAATTCTGCCATAAAACGTGCAAAGTATGGCTCACATAAAAGCGCAGAGAGGTCCATACTGTATGGCAGTAATGCCATCTTTAAAACACATGGTAATGGGCCCAGAGGAATTCAATCTCACAAACTCTGGAAATTTGACCTGTTCATTTATTGAGCTTTCTATTGATCCCACATCATGGATCGGCCCATCTAACCAAAAGCAGAATACAAGTATTTCATTATTGATATTATAATATTTTCTTTCCCATTATTAAACCTTCTCTTAAATAGAAGAATTTAGTTTTTCTAACCTGCTTTGATACCAAATGTTATGATAATATGGTCATACTTCTAGGAATAGGTTAGTAAAACCACATCCATCTCTTTCCATCTTCCTGAACTGCATTCAAATTGTCAGTGTGTGAAGAATTTACAGAATTTCTTTCTCCGGTACATGTGTCTCTCTTTGTTTATGCATATGTGTGAGTTTAGGGTGTGTGCAAAAAATCACTGACAAAACAGCCCATGAGGCATAAATTAGGACTTAGATGTTTTTCATTCCATAATGATAGGGTCCAACTGCAGCCATTTCAAGCTCCCCTGTGCTAGCCAGAGCATGTAGCGAGAGAGAGAGAGAGGAAGAAAGAGTGCTAGGTGGTATGTCAGTGAGTGTCTCAGCTCGCCCCTTGGGCAATTAATGAACCGAAAGTAACAATCATAATTAATACCTACTTTTTGTGACTAAGCATATCAGTGGTGATTTTCTAACATTTGTTTTGGTGCGAACTTTGCCTTACTTTTCATTGTAAGTTATTGTGCTATTGCTGACACATGAGCAAAGACGAGAAAAATAACGCGTGCAGTACATATCATAAAACAGCACACCCTCTTACTGATGAACCAGACTTGTCAGCTTTCATAACTGAGTCCAAACACGTATTTTTGAGTTATTGACCATCCAAATTCCACACCTATTTTCAACCATGACTAACAGGCTTATGTGAAATCATCACCTTCTGTTGCTGTAGAGATCAAAGAAACTGTGAGAAAAGGCCAGTGTTTACTCAAGAGTTTTATCTGCAAAGATAAAACCCTCATTATTGTCTAAGAGATACACAAAAATCAGTCTACATACCAGGGCATTGCAAACTCCCACACACACTTTAACTGGCACGTGCACGCACGCACATTCCCGTGCACCAAGAAAAGAAATAAACAACGTTTCCATCACACCACCAGTATAGCATGAGAGAAAGCCACATTTTAGATTCTCAACCACCATGGCTGGGACACCAAAACAAACTACAAGGAGGCTCCTTACATATCAACAGTGGGTGAAAAAAAGGGTGCACTTCCCAAAGTCTTCCCTGAGCCAACGCTGCGCAGTGCCAGGTTAAAACATAAATCTTCAATAAACATCTCATTACACGGTAATGATAACTAACAGCATCCTGAACTCACGTCCAAAGAATAGCACTTTTTTTTAACTTCACTATTTTTTCACTGAGCATTTGATGCATCATTTCATTGCTTATGTATAACTTTATGCATATTTTCTGCAGGAAACTATAATGCTTTAAAACTGTATAAAAACTAACATTAGCTATTAAATTTTTAGTGCAGTCATCAACTATGCTACAGTCACTACTGGCAGAGAGCAGAAGTCTATTAAGTATGGACAATGATTTTGCATTATACCTGTCTCATTTCCAATTTCCAGTTATTAGTCTGTGCAGAAAAATCAAAGTGCGCTGATTAATTTTTGACAGTGTCAAAAAAATCAAATTGTCTCTATATTAATGAAGCACAGGAAGCATTTTAAAGCATGCTATATAAATATTTATTGACAAAATAAATGAAAAGAAACACACATTAGATATTTCTTACCTTTGTTGGAGAGACGTATCCTTGGGTTGATGCTGTGTGCTGTGTGTGTCATGCCCAGCAGAGCAATATACAGCAGCATCAGTGAGAGATACACAGTCCGTATGCACTCTACCATCATCATTGACATAAACATTCTACATTTGCCTATTTAGAAGCCATGCAAGTCCAGAGTCTCAACGTAGCCTCCGAGGTCTTTGGAAAAAAGAAATTGCCCACAGGTGTTTGCTCAGCAGCGTTCTGCAAATACTGTTCAGTAAGATACAATCTTTAATATAACAATCCAACAAGAGCTTGCTTGGAGGTAGCAGTCCATTTTCTAATGATCAAAACAATGTGAATTGGCTCAGTGTATCTCTGCAGCTTCTATATAGCCCCTGCTTTCCCCTATAGCAGTCGACTGAAAGCTGCATCCACCCACTACCTCTGTGGACAGGGTAGTGCTTTGGGTATTATCCTTGTTTGGTTTTAGTAACCAGGGAGAAGAGAAGTCCACTTGCCACATTCACGCCGCAGTGCTCACTGTCCTCTGTCCATATGTCAGTCCGTCTGTTTTTTTTTTTTGTCTGTCTGTATGAACAGCTTAGATCCACTCTTTCTGATGTGATGAATGAAAAGAAGGTAGAAAAATCAGATCTATGAATCCCACAAAGGTGTAGATGCTAATTTGTAAAACCTCAGTGTATAAGTCTATCCCAGTAGGAGGGCAGACAGGCAGATCTGGAGCTGGAGCTGGTGTGCTCTGTCTTCAGTCTGTGTTCCTCCTCTTGGGTCCACTGGAGCCAGTCATTCTCTGGACGAGAGCCCAAGCAAAGGATGAGTAGAAGAGGGGAGGAGTGGAGAGCCTCGTGCCTGACGTGCGGTCTCTCTGCACTAGGAAAGAAAGTAAAGCTCCAGCTCCTAACTCTGCTCACGCTCAGTCAGGGAGGCTCCAAACCTCAGTTGAAACCTCTGTCAGTCACTTGAGATGGTTTCTACCACAGCTACTGATCTGGGCAGAGGCCACCTGCCACAGTGTGGTGTGTTTGAGTAAAAGCCTGTGTGTGTGTGGTTAGAAATGGACTGAGTTTGTATCAGATAGAAGGGCTGAAAATTGCCTGCTCCTTCCTCTAAACTGCCTCAGGATCTGTCTTTCCCTCCCAGGCAGCTGGATTAAGTGCAGTGTGTCTCCCAGGCAGACTTCCCCTCCTCTAATGTCACTCTACAGACTACCCCCACTTCTTCTCTACCCTTGCTCTACTCCTTCACTACCTTCATTTGGCTCCTGCCCCTTCTGCATTAATATGGACCACAGCCAAGGTTAACTGGCACTTCTTTTCATTTTCAATTATTTCCCTCTTTGTGCTTGTTTCCATGTGGATAGTCATTACCACTGTTACCATGGGTTTCCATGTACAAGGTTCCTTTCATGAAGATTTTTCCTTTCGTGCTTAGGTTCTCTTTCTTTTTATCTTCCTCCCCATCCATCAAACTCATCAGTTCTTTAAAACCTTGTTATTAGTGTATGCTGCACCGTCTTCTCTGATTTATCCTACCAGGACTTTTGTTTCTGTAGTCTGTCTAAAGTTAATTTCTATCCCAGGTTCCCGCAGCCCTTGTGTATCTGTTACGGTGTTTAAGTTGAGGTATCCAGGTCTTGTCAGCATTGTGGAAAAGATTGACTGAACATGTTTTGCAAACACATGCAAAAACTTACTGAAACACGCAAAAATAAGTACAAGAAGAGATTGGAGTCATTACTGAATCTGCAGATACCCTTCAAGAAAATAACATAGACGTCAATCCACTGGAGCAGATCTATATCTGTCTTCTGTGAACCTCTCTGAAATACATCTGTTTTTCTCTGTTCTTTCTCATGGCAGTGTGTTGACATCAACATTAAGTCATGCTGATCCATGCTTAGCACCCCAAGTAACCCATCAGTCACTACAGAAAAAAAGAAAATAAATTTGTTTTGTTATTCTCAAATCTGTGTCTGCTTTGCATTGCTTTTCAATTTGTGAAGCAGGGATTTAATGAGTACATTTCCCAGTGACAGTACTCATTCATATTTGAGATCCCCGAGTCAATTAACAGCAGCAAAAAGGGGAGTGCAAAACAAACAAATGTGACTTAGTAATTAGAAAGAAAGCTTGAAAACAGCACATACAGTAGTGTTAACATTACAGATTCTATAAAAATGTCCTCATCAACAAATAGCAATTAAAAGACATGCAGTCACAGAAATGATTGCATTAGGCTGTACGTGGCAGCTGCACCAGCAACCCCACGCCCCTTCACCACCCTAGGATATCATGACTACACTCCCACGTTGCACCTGTTCCCTGCAGAACAGAAGGACTTTGTATGTATATGGAGGTCTTGTAACATATACTATCTCTGTTATTTCATTGCCTGGTGCAATTATAGACTCTCATCTGTTGTTGAGCATGAGACAACTGTTCATCGTCAAAGTTCCCAGAGCTGGCACCGTCAGATTGACTGTGACACAGAGTTTCATCAGTTTGAACCCAGGCATTAATGCAAGAACATATTTTAGCTCCGCTCCAGATGAAAGCTTCTGCAGAACATTTTCATTTCCGATCTCTTAAGCCAGTGCCTAAGATTAATAGCCATTTAAAGAGTCTAATGTAGATAGTCTGGCAATGCATTCTTTTGCTTACATTATCCCATCATTGACTGAATGGGTATCTAATTCCTCTACCCTGTCTAACAGCAGTAATCAGTCAGGAATATGCCTCAATCCAGAAACAATAAAAGCTCAAATAACCTCTGTCTGCACTCCTTTTTTATTTTTTGTACTATCCTCATTCAGTGTGTCCCTGCTTCCCTTACGTTTTCTTGATTTGTGTGTTTCATTTCAGCCCTCAATGTTGCTATTTGTACGAATCCAGTTTCACTGTTAGCTTTTTACCCAGGGCCCATCAAAGCAGCACCCCTACACATATTAACAACAGCAGCTACTTTCTTACCAGCTCCATTGAAATTCTGTCCTCTTACACGTGTCCCTGGGATTCCACCAATGCCTGAAATTTTTATTCAGTATGTAGTGCACTGCAGAGATATTTGGTCTGCAATGTTTGCAGTCTGTGAATGCATCAGATTGCAAGGATGGCAACATTCATGGTCACATTTTTTTTGCCTGTTTTCACATCATTAAATGCCTTCTTCCTTCCTAGTTGCTGTTTTAGAAGCCTGCGAGGGTGAATGTGTTTTTGATTGAATACTGGTGTCTAATGTTTGTTTGAACAGGCCATGTCAAAATGTCTGGTGGCTTTCCTTTCATGCCCGCTGAACACAGAAAATATTTTCATTCATGATAATGCTGTGTCAATATGCACCCTGTTCAACAGGAGCCTCTCGCACCTCCTGTTTGACCTGCAGAGATTGACATGCATTCCCACTGCTCTCCTAAATTACACATGCAAACTCTCCATTTTTGTCTTTTTAAGTATTGTACAGTAATGCGCACTGAACTGCACTTTGTCATAATTTAAGAAAAACAAAAGGAAATAAAAAATATTAAAATCAAGCACCGGGTAAATATGCATAGATTGATACATACATTTATGCATGAAACTGTGCCTATGTGTATGTCTACTACTGACCACCTGCAGAGCAAAGAGGTCATGTTTCTGGTCTTCCGTAGCAACAGAAGCAACACTCTGAGGATCCAGTGTTTTCGAGCCATGATGCACTCCAAGCGTTTACACAGGTGGTTATCATATGGCCAATAAGACATACTTAGAATCTGCAGGCATGTATCAGTACTTGTTTCCTCCAGCGGTCATTACACTATATGATATAACTGGAGTGAGTAATCTTTGCAAGACACATAAATGCACTTTTTGCATTTCGTCAGAGAACTGAAGTTTCAGTGTGAGTGATATCACGCAGAGAAGGGAGTAACATGGAGAAATGAACCAAGAAAGAGAGACAAGCAGGGGCGCTTTCTGACCGGGAAGCCGGGGTGTTATGGTTGGCTTAGCTGTGTCTGCTGAGTGTGAGTATTACAGTATAAGACCTACTGTGCACACCTTCATGCATATGAATTTATACTTGGAACCACTTTTAACCTAAGTCTTGAGATAAGTGGAAATAAGTCTGTATATACTCTGTCACAGCCCATTTGTGCTCAACCTCTCTCCAACCGTGTGCTGTCAAACCTCAGCTGAGGCCCTATGTGGGTGTACATCTTGCATGGATGTCTATGGGACCAAAGTGTAGTAAATGAATTCGCCCTTTGCAAAAACTAATGCTAAAGACCACAATGTGTCAAAGCTCAGGTGGTTACAAAACAGTTATCAAAAATGCTATGTGGTCACCATTTTCTTCTTCCTGTGATTCAGCTTTCAGGACATATTTCTTTGTTATAGGTATAGTAATGGGAAATACAGACCAAGGCAGTGGTCTGCGGTCACAGACTGTGAAGAGGAGGAATGGGTTACGCCTCTGGAGTGATGTGTGGAAGTTGCCATCTGGTCTCTTTTGGATTCTCATCCATCATCATGGTAACCATCAACATAACCTACAGGTGAGGGGGTGAGGGTGAATTTTTGTGAACGCATATGCGTTGTTTACATGGGTTTGTGAAGTCAAAGTTTAATGCCTTGTACAGTAAAATGACTCCACGTTTAAAATAAGGCTAAATCAGGCCGTTTGAGAAAAAAAATTCTTTAATACTCTCTGCCTTGACCATTGGTTTTAAATATGTTTAACCATGATTGCTTTTGGCTGACAGATACATATAATAATAATGGTGAGAGGCACAGACTAAACATCTGCCTTCAACATGTACTTACTGCTGTTTTTTCTACCTCACTGGTGGGTGATTTAAGCGCATACAGAAATGGCAGACACATTTCCGTCAGCAGCAAAACGAAAACAGAGGGGGATGCGCGGAAAAGCAGCAGGGCAGTGCCGTGCACTGCATCAAAATGCACAAGATCTTTTGCTCAAAGAAAACCCCTCAGCATAAAATCGTTGCTCCTTGGTGTGTATGACTGTGGACATCTATCCATGAACCCTAGTGTTTATGAAATATGAATAGGGACACCTTAATTGAATCAGTAATCCCAGGCTTGCTCCAGGGCAGGACCACCATGTGTTGCTACGAAGAAGAAGCACTTTCTGACTGTGTGCTTTGAAATGGCTGAAAAGCAGTAAGAGTTCCTGAAAACCGTCCTCCTGGAGTTTTTGTCAGCGACCAGTAAAACACAACTCTTATGTTTAAACCCCTCCTTTAATTGCACAACCACTGTTGTTTGATATACAAAGACAAAAACACTGAAAACAAATTAATTGAGACCAAATGCCACATCCACATCACGCATTTAAGAGTCTGAGTCATACTATGTGTGTATCTTCGGGCTTGCCTCTTTCCTCTAGTAAATAACTGTTTTAGCTGTTTCCTACATTTTTGCCACCTATAAATATCAGGCACTCTTCAAATCAACGCCTCACCGTTGTCTAAATTGGGGCTTTACTTATCAAAGGGGACTAGATGGGAGGTGAACCTTCAGCGCTATCAGGGTCACTGTGCTTCAGTTGCACCCAATGAACAAACACAGTGACAAGTTGTGTATATTAGTCACTGTCAGAAATGACCCAAAGTGTGAGTTGGAACACTAGTGCTTTTTCCAGATGTGTTGTTCATTGTGGAAGAACTATCAGTTAACCTGTTAACCTGCTCTATATCACACTGACTGCTCCAAAAGACACTGTCGGTAATTTGTGTCAAAAGCTCCTGTTAATCCATCTGTCGATGTCACTGAGTTTACATTGCTCCCTAACTGATTAATAACAGTTAGCAGTCGTTTGGACCACTATGAGACAAATTCCAGAGATATGCAGTGTAGGCTGACATATTGTGTTGACATTTTACGCGCACACCTACGTACAGAAACATGGCAGGCAGCGTCAAAACCTTGGAAAAATAAAAATGGGGTTAACATTAAAGCAATACTTTGGAATTTTCAGTGTCTTATCCAGCTAGATGAGGAGATTCATGGAGACATTCCAAAGTTACCACAGACAGCTGGTTTTCTAAGCTTACCACAAAGACTTAAAAATGTGGAAAATGCTACAGTGGCTCTATCCAGTGTGACAAAATCTCACTGAACACATCTTATCTTATTTGCTTTAAGTGTTCAAAAGTACAAGCATAATATAAACACATTTTCAGGGATTTTGCTATGGTATTAGACATATCTTTTCAATCTTCAGTCTTCCTAAAAGGCTAGTCTTTTAACTTCAGCTTGCGCCTGTCAAATAAAAAATAAACTCCCTCATGCTATAAATCCATTAATAAGTTTCAGGCTGACGCCACCGTGTCAGTACTGCCAGTAAGTTTTGTGTCAGCGTGGCTGTTTCTCCACCAGCTTTGTTTGTCACTTCATCTGTCCATAATTACTGGACTTACAATTCCACAAGATCCGCTTTTGCCCTTAGAGGAGGACAGGAGATAAACACCGGACTTTTCAAAGTCACTCATTTCTGCACTTTATGTTAACTGACAAACACTTTTCCTGGAACAAAACACACTTGTTATGGGTCACATATTTTGAGCCACCAGTGTACACTCATCAGCATCATCTCACACAACCAGTATGAACTATAAGGTGGCGGAAAAAATCTCTTCCCTTGACCACTAATTGGATAGTGTGGCAACAGAACAAAACAGAAGTGTTATTTTCACATGTTCACCACATGAAAACTTTAGCTAATAGTTAAATTTAGACAAGAAAACATCACAAAGTTCACACCTGCGTTTGAAGCGTCCGTCAAATGCCACAATTTGTTTTCCCATCAGATTCCGACACAATCAATAAATTCAAATAATACAAAAAAACAGCCCAACAGTTTAATGGACTTCAGGAATGTGAGCTTAATGTGAGTCACATCTAGGGCATGCCTATTGTCTTACTCTGTCCTGTGCATGACTTGACAGCTGTAACAAGATAAAATATAGACTTTTGTTAAAACACAAAGATTGATTTTTTTTTTCACAGCACAAGATCAAAAATTCGTTTTTTAACTGTGAAGGAAAATTTATCCCTAAGTTTTACTGGTAAATGTATGACTAAAACCTTGATGCAACCATGAGTGAATTTTGCATACAAAGTCCAAAATAAAGTGTTTGGCCATTAACTCATTCACTGCCAGCCATTGGCAGTGAATGAGTTAAACCCATTGACTCATTCACTGCAATTGACGGCTATAGACGTCAATGGCAGTGAATGAGTTAATAAAGGAGCAACATTTGATCACTGACAGTCTTGTGTGAACTCCTTTCCAGGCTAAAATAAAAATGTAAGCAAGACAATTAAAGCCACTAAACATAAAAGAGAAAATATTCCACGGAACAGTAGGCATAACATTATGCCTGAGGTTGCTATTTGTGTTGACTAAGTGATGGGTTATGCAGGGAGAGGAATAAGCGCTGGAATATTTTTGAGTGCACTTCAGAACAAAGATCTGTTATGTTTCTGATATATTCTCTTCAGGTTCAGTTGCTTTCCTATGAAGAGACAGATATTTTTATTCTCCTTTTAAGTTTCTTGCCAGAATGACACAGCGCTGAACCCACCGTCCCACTTGTGGATAATGTTTTGCAGGCGTCTGAGCTAAAGCTAGCTTATGCACACTTCAATCAGTTACAGATTAGAAGTGTGCAAGGGAGCAGCCAGGCAACAGTCAAACACATAGCAGGGTACCTATACATTTTTCTCTGGATAAATTAACCTCTTGCTCCTTGGCGCACCCTCAAACCATCTCAGGGTCAGCTAAGGTCAAGCTATGGGCCTCATTCCCCCACTGTCTAATCCTATCTCATCTTCAGCTTTCATGCTTTTATTTTCATTAACTTTTTTCAGTTTCTAGTGTTTCTTAACAGCATTTCCTTTCAAGCCTCTGCAGATTTTTCTTCTTCTTTTTCTTACCCCTTTTTTGTTGTTGTTAAAAATACACCACATTTTTACACTGGCAACAGTACAAACTCTATAATACCCACAAACATTTTTGCCAGTAATGCCATTTCAAAACAATAAAAGCACTGTCTGGAACTACATTACACAGAATTACACAGAGTACAGATACACTGATTTGCTGGAGTTTGTATGTCATGCAACGTGCTTACAAACAGGCTCAGTATAATGTACCGTCCCTAGTGACAGTTATTCTTGTGTGATTGCAGGTTTAGATGATTACTTTATGAGTCAAGTGTGGATGCTAAAGGATGAAAAAGACATTACTCTCCTTTTATTTACTTTATTTGTAAGCCGTTGTCTGATTTGAGTTTTATGCTTTTGAGCCGTCCAAATCATGAAGGTAATCCACTGCTTACAATGTCATTCAAATTTACTAAACCAATAAAACATCTCAAAATATCTGTTTTATGTCATGGCAGCTTAGCTAGCATAGATTGTTGTGTTTGTACACCCGCATGATGCGTGCTTCTTTTATTTATAGATGAATATAAATGAATTAAAGTATATTTTGCTTTGAGGTTATATCTGTATATGAACCTAAACACTTATTATGTATAAATAGTAACTTGGTATGTATGTGCTAAAATAAACAGTATATAAACACCGTGATATAAGGTCAATATATGGAAAGATCATGATGCCTGTTTCTCAAGAGTTCCATAGATGTAAGCAGACTCCAAAATGAGCATCCTGTGCAATAACCATAATTACAACATTAGAACAGGTCTTTTCCACATAGGAAATGAGCTAAAGGTCTTGTCATATCTCCAGTTTAATTTTTTTGTGCCAAGCTGTCACTCATAGCAGAAAGGCCCCCAAGATTCCTGCCAACTTTATAGAGCACTACCAGGCACCACTGTTGCTAAGCTGCCACAGCTGTCACAGCTAGAAACTATGTCCTCTATTTTACCCCAGGCAACGGATATGTCCCTACATGCTTACAAAATCTAACACCCTCCCATATCCTCATCGAGAGAAGCAGACTCTATATGGTGACAGAAAAACCCGATCGTGTTACAGAGCACTATCCATCGATGATCTAGTAACTTCCCACCCTCAACCCAACCTGCAAACGGAAGATTTATGGAAAATACCATCCCACTCACATTTTCACTTCCAAGTGTGCTATTCCCAGCAGTAGGGTTACAAAGTCTTTGACTCCACAAATAAGTAACAGAGGGAAAGCAATAGATTATCACCTCACTCAGAGAGCACCTTGTACTGAAGTGACAAAACTGAGGTATGTCAAACTGATGCAGCCTGTCTAATAGGCAGGATACTGTCAGGGGCCATCATTTGGTTGAGTAAATGTGAGACATGCTGTGGTTGAGTGGTTTTGGCTGCACTGATGCTTTGGTAATGCGGCTCTCTCCACAGATTCCAACTATGCAGAATATCTTTGCCTTATATTCAGTTCGGTTTTTGAAAATAAATTGCAAGGAGCCTCTGTGTGGTTAGGCTTATGATTTGCAAATACTGACAAGCATGCATTTATGCTTAAGTTAACTGAATCTTCTGCTTTTGGAAATGTTAATTTTCCAGATAGACCAAGGTGTTGTATTTTGAAGTGATCCAGAACAGACCAGCTGGAAAGCACCTGTGATCCATACAAGTTTTTACATGTCTCCAGCTGCTGGGTGTAGTGAAGCATCAGTCTAGCAGATTGTAATAAGTGCAAAATAAGCGCTCTCTGGTGCATTTTAGTTTTCCCACGAGTCCAGATAGAAGAGAATACAGTCTGTCTTTTCTGATGTCTGTCTTACAAAGAGTATAATGTTTTCTGCAACATGTGCTCTTACCTGTGCATTCAGCTGTATGCCAGGTGATTGCTAATCTGTTTTTTATGGGAAAAATCCATTTCAGATGATTATAGCTATTATACATGATTATAGCTAGCTTGCTATCTCATTTCTATAATACATATGCATTTCTTCTCTGGAATATTCTTTTGAAGTTCAAAAGCATCGTCAGTGCAGTAAAAACAGCAGCAAGAAAGTTTTTAACTTCTCTGTTTTCTTTATTCTTGCTCTCTGACTTTGTCACTTCTATGTCAGTTTTTCCACTGAGTTTAGTAGTCCTTTGTGTGAGTGTCAGGGGTGTTTTCACTCAACCATGGCCTTGGCTGCGAGTCAGAGGGAGTTTCTGTTTTCCACTGGACTGGAATGGTGGAAAGATGTCTCTCATCAGCCACTGGAGGGCAGTCACGTGCTGTATAACTACAATAGCAGAAGCAATTATATCAAGGCTCTTTGGCCTTTTTTGAAAGCGCTTCTTGATCCCTTTGCTGAATCTGTGATAACATGACCAAATGGAACAATACAAGTTCAAATGTGATTGAAATACTGAAAGAGAATGTAAGAGCATTTATAGCACACACACACACACACACACACACGCACTAATATTCTTTCCACAGTCCAAAAGCATATATATACATATGCTGTATTTATTTTCCAGATGAAATACAGCAGACAGGCCATAGTAATACTCCCTTTGAAGTGTCTGCTTGAAACTTCCGTGGCCTCAGCTGAATTGACTGCAGAGGTCAAGGTCATAACCCAGGTGGGACATACACCAACCGACCTTTGACCTCAGGCCAAAGGTGTCACCAGATGCTCAAAAGTGATAAAACAAGTCTGCTGTGTTTCCAAACGCAGCTTCAGGACCAAAAATGTATAAGAAACACCTTTATGACTACAGTAAATGCTTTACAATCATATAGAAGAGATATTTTTTTCCATTTATAAAACAATATGTGCTGTGATAAAATAACCACCAGAGGGCGGTAGTACAACACACTTAATATTTTGTGGCAGGCTACGCTGTCACACCCTCCATGGGTGAGTTTTGGCAACTTGTTTTTTCTCCTCCTCATTTTTTTCTTTTTATAATTTTTGTCTGAATTGCATATGTCGAGAGTCCAAGTTGAAATGTTTGCAGCTCATGTCGGCATGCAAATACAACAGCTAGGCTTCAGTTAGAGACTGTAGGGGTCTAATGTTTTATTCACAGCACATCACCCATCAAGGTTTTAATATCAACTTACAGTAACTCTACTGCCTGAGGCACACAAGAGTACACAGCTTCACTTTTTCAATACACACCATAAGAGGCACTTGGGCTGTCTTTTTAAGCAACATTGATTTTTAATATCTCTTATGTTAATTACTTCAGCTATAAATCATTAATTAGTCAGTTTTGTATGTACCATACAGCAGTTCTTGTCTGCACAGAGAAAAGACAAGCACACCATTAAATGAATCCCAATATTAAGGATACGTTACATGAGGGAATAAAAGTTTTCCTCATTACTATGCAGATGTACCAAAAAGGTATTTCAAGATCTAATCCGATCATCTACACTACACGAGCTCGCTATACCATGCAAGCAGCAGGGCATAGTATATTAAAACAGATTTAATGAAGCTAGCATTTTATGAAAAGACATTTATTAGATCAGTAGAATACATCAGCATCACCATCATCATGCCAAAAAGCAGCAAGAGCAGCACTTCATTTCCTCAGAGCCACTCCATGTGCACTACAGGTCCCCCACATTTTCTCTTTATAATCATGATCTTATCATATATGCACATTCACAACTGGTGTTTAACTTGATTTGTGAGCCTCACATTTCTTGAGGCTGGCCCCAGCTGTTTCTCATCTTCCTCTGTCTTGGCTTCCAAAAGCAGGTGAAGCTCACAAACACACAATGTTATCTGGCATACTAATGTGCTGCAGAGTTGAACTGGTTACTGTTGTTCACTGGTCTGTGGCCATTTCAATCCATAGAGATTATGTTTAGTTCTTGTTTTATATCAAGTATACAATTTAGAGTCCTAACAGAAATAGTATGTACAGCTTTCGAATAATAACTACCATCCACTAGATAAGCAAACAATTGAACTCTACAACATCAGACTGGTTATCAATGCCATAGTAAAACAGCAACACTACAATAGCACTGACATGCACTAGCACATACTGTCATATTTCTCAAACATATACCATAGTATTTATATTTACATGGTGTTCACAGCTACATTCCAGGTTTGTGTTTGCGTGGATATCGTTTAACATCATATTCAGAAAAAAGACTGTCACTGCTCTGTGAAGAATATGGATATGAGTCAATAAAAGGGAAAAATAAAAGTATAGATACTGGCTTATTGCTCAGTACATTTGATATGTAATGCATTTGACACTGAACAAAACTTGTGATACTGTACTTCTAGTTCTACTGCAGACAATACAGTTATTTGATTAGATTGGTCCTGCAAATCAACTTAATCAAACCAGATATTAACCTCCAGGAAGCCTCCTGCACATGAAAAAAAGGAAACACACAATGTACAGAACTGTTTATCAATAAATACACAAGTAAAGGAGACAAAGTGTACACAAGGTATAATTAAATAAATATGGAAGAACTCAGAATGAGATTTGGCATACTGAAACGATAGAGTTGGCAGCCATCCATATACTGTGAACTGACACTTAACTTTAAATGTTGAGGCTAGAAGGAATCTGATAACTACAAAAAACAACAACAACAGAACAAGTCTTTGTTTTGGAAGATTATCTAGGGGTAGGACACAGACATGTACAAAACCTCCTTGTTTACAACAGCTTTTGACAGATATTTTTTTAAAAATAAATTTCTACACGGGAAAGCAACATGAAGCAACTTGATAACTACAAGCATTCCCTTTCAGATGAGCAGATGTTACAGAATACAGTATTTACACATTTTAGTTACTTAATTCGTTTTTTTTTTTTTTAATGAATGATAAATGCTCCTCTGGATTTCTTGCAGTGATCGGGCATCGTGTCCTTTTGATGAACTTCATGTTGTTGTTGTTGTTGATGATGAGTCTTTTAATTTTCAAGACTTTATTCGTATAATCTCAGCTACTTTTGTTTTGTATTTCTGCAGCAGAAATTATCGGGTGTTTATCTGCACTGACAGTTAAAAGCATACCATGTAACTGCCACTGTCAGATCCACCTCCACTAGAGTCTTTAGGGTGGATATGTCACTCTGCAGTATTCAGACCGCATGAGCCAACTACGATAACATGCTCCAATGGTCTTGCGTGATACAACATCCTGATTCCTGCAGTCCTCCATACTGGTGAACTGTAAACATGGCTTCCCACGCACAGAACACTCCAGCTGACACTTCAGGGTAGTATCTACTTTTTGAGGTTTCCATTCTTTGTGGAAGAAATCTGTGTCTCAGAACAGAGGATAAAAACAGGATGAGTTTACTGAATGAGAACTGAGTGTGGTTAAAAGTCTGTGCTAACAGTCAAGGTTTGTAAGTCACACACTGCGGGGAGCCCTCTCCAGTTCATGGGTCCTGCGGTTGCGACCCTTTTGCCTCTCTTGCAGGTGTTTCCACTTGGCTGCCAGCCCTTGAGCATGCATGTGGTTGCGAGGACTCGTCGCAGTCTTCTGCTGCTGTTGCTGATGTAGTTGCACTTTCTGTACCAAGTGAGATTTTTGCCTCTTGTGCTTCCTCTCCCGTTTCCAAACTTGCTCGCAGAACTCGTCCACACTATTTAGAGTTGGGTGATTGACCAAAGAGAGGAAGTCCCTGTACCACAGCCTTTGATTGGGAGTTTCTCTAGAAGAGGAAAATTCATGGGCAGGGGCACTAGCTGCTTCTTCATCACGATGCAGAAGATCTTCCAGACGCGCCGTGTCAATGACCTCTAAGTTAACTTTTAGAACTGTCTGCATGAAGCCATGTTCCACTGCCTGGCACAGATAAATGCCTGAATCCTTCTTGTTAAGTGCGCGAATCAGGAGGCCCTGCTCGGTGTGGATAAAGCGCTCCTCTGATTTAATCTAAAGAGTGAAAGAATCAGTGATGAGAGAGGCAGAGTGAAGGACAAAGAGAAAAAAGACAGAAAAAATGCATTCAGAATCTGAAATCTATTATCATATTATACTGTCCAAAAAATCAACTATAGTATTTGATTAAAAAAAAAAGAAAAAAGGTAGGCGACAGGTATGTGATTCAAGGACAACCTGAGATAATAAGAAATATAACAGATACAGGTACTTCTACACCGGTGCACTGCATGATTGCAATTATGCAATTAACATTCAACAATGGTCTAGTTTGGCAGTATGTATTAAAATGCTGAGCAGGCCCAGTTGATTCTGAATTTGTATCAAGATATCAAATAGATGTAGATACAATGTAAGTGATTTTGGAAAATAATTAGTTACTACGACATGGAGGGCTGGAGCCTCAGTCAGAAATTGCAGTAGATTTTTTGATAACCATAAAGCATTTCTGTAGGTGCAAAGTATTTGCAAAACGGTCAATACCTGCATCAGTTTTTGGGGTTTTTTTGGTTTGTTTTTTACAGTATAATAGGTTTTGGGGAAAATGCACATGGAGTATAGATTTGAGAAATCATCTGTGATGAAAAGGAATGAGTCCTTTACTATACAGTGACTATATGGTAAGTAGAGTTAACATCAAAACACCAAATACATTTTAAGAGAAGGATGTTCCATCCTTTTAACGTTCCAGTAGCCAAGGAATACCAGCACTGATTTGACAGCATATGGTAGTTCAGTACTTTACTGAGTACTTAGATACTTAGTCTGGTTGTTTTATTGGGTTTTTTTTTGTCACCTGTATTATGTGTTACCTAACGCAGTGTCTCTTTCTTTTCTTTATTTACTTTCTATCAAGACAGACTGTATCCGAGTCAAACTGATCCAGATGCAGTCTGAATCTATTTTTCTGAAATGAAACACATTATGTGTGCTGTGATGAAGCCCACCTCTTGTTTGTGGTCATCCGTTGTGGATTGATACTGCCAGTATGTCGTAGCTCTCTGGGACTTTGGACTACACTCCAGGAAAGTGCTGCTGTTCTCCACACCGTACACAGTTTTATCCTGGAGGGTTGACAGCCCACTTAACTCATCTGGGAAAGAAATGAATTTTGTTTAGGTATTGCAGGTTTTGGCTATGTGATTTATTTACAGACAATAAGTTAGAAATATTAACTGAAGGTTATTCAGTTACTGACATTCACAAAATGTTCTCCTTTCTCATCATGCTCAGTCACAAACAGCATATAAAGAGGCAGCAACAACAACAATGACATTTACTAGTCAATATCTGGGTTGTACATACAATTAAATATATACGCCACAATTTTTATTAAGGTTTTTTTTGTAGTGTCTGGTTAAACCTTGTCAACTTGGAAGCTTTTGCTAACATTTTCTTCTTTTGTCTATTTCAATTAAAGAAAGAGATGTATAATTAAGATAGTGAGTAAGTATAGTAGACCAGTCCTGCTTTTGGACTAAGTACAATTACAGTGCATTAGACTGAAGGGTTTGGCAACAGAAAGCAGACTTGGAGGATTCTTTAATGTGTTAATTACAAGCTTCACGTCAACTGACCTTAATCTTTAAACCACCAGAAAACACATAAAAGACGTAGATACGACACCACACACATTCAACTCTACTATCTTCTCCACCCTTTTTGAGCAGGTCAGGAAAGGCCAGTGTCATTTAAATCTGATTATAATTTGTTTTAGCACATTCTTTTGGATATTGAAATGTTATTGTCTACATTACAACATAAAATCTTAATTGAATGATATAAAACATGTACATATATCGAAAAAAATACCATGGTGTTGCAGATCTGAGCACTGTGTGAGTGGGTCTCCATTCCTGATATCTTGCCTCCTTGTTCTCCTGCAAAAACACACAGACAAAATTTTTTTATACACACACATATATATATAAACATTTTCCCAGGTCAAAAGAAGCAATGATTGCATGGGTGTGCTAAAGAAAATAGGTGTTCAGTCACTTTGTATGTGTGTGTGTGCATCTGAATGAGATTTGCAGAGATTTGCAGCTGTACTGGTGGCCAACACAAACAAATAAGCATCATTCAGCTTAAAGCTTAGCAGGAAAGCTTTAATTATAGGGTGTGTGATACAGGAATTCAAATTAATAAATCTTTCTAGCCTGTCATCTCTGTCGGTTTCACATGGAAAAGAGATAGAGTTTCATGTTTACTGTCAAGCATTACCATGAGAATATTTCAACCAACAACAATTTAAGCAACTATGGAGACACCAAAGCAAACGGAAAAATAATTCACCTTTGTTTCCTCATGTTCCAACTCAAAGTTTTTATATTGGTGCTTAAAAAATATTAGAGTCGAATATAACACAGGATGGAGCTAGCATTTAAATCAATAAGCCCTATGAAGCTATGAGTGGGCGGCTGCACAAAAAGCACAACCACACAAGTGCACATCAATCAGTCCACGTCTACTACAGCATAACCAAACCACCACCGAACCTACCTCACCCCTGGTTCACCCAGGCAGCCTCCAGACATCACTGACACTGGCTCTCATTTGCAGTCAACACATGAGGCAGTTTATATTTCTAGTTTTGTGCTAGAAACAGGATCCTGTACCTTCAGGGGATTTTGGCAAATACGCAAAGCCTGCACTAAAAGTGCACCCTAGCTCTAGTGCTGAATTGCGGCTATGTCCTCAGTCTATTCACATAATCAAGTTTTACCTCAAAGAAGTATAGACCATAGATTTAACCAACACAATTTATTAAACAATCATGATTAAAACCCTAACAGGACAACACTTGTGTTTTAAAAAAGCAAGTTGCTCTAATAAAATATGCTGTATTTATGTACATGCATGACAATATATAAAATGTTGTATGTGAATTGTGCTGTTGGAGCATCATTTCCATTGGGGTGAAAGTCAAGCAGGCCATTTACCAATCGGAAGGTCGTGAATGGATTCCTTGGCCACTCCAGTCTGCCTATTGAAGCATCCTTGGACCAGATACTGAACCCCGAGTGCCCCTGATGCCTACATGTGACTGTGTATGTAAATGTTAAACAAAGCTCTTAAGTATGGAAAAGAGTGTGTGTGATTGGGTGGATGAGGCTAGTAAAAAGCACTTTGAGTTCCCAGTTAGAGTACAAAAGTGCTATATAAGTACCAGTCCAGGACATTGTAGGCAAACCTAAACTTGCTCTGTGTCTTACAGATCTGATTAGCTGCAACGTAAAAGATCTCAAGCAGCTTCAACACACTGGCAACATGTTAAGTATGACTGTGAAATTCACTACCTCTTAGCCATGGGAAAGTATCTGGAGCATTCTGTGCCATCCCATGCACAATAAGGGTCTCTTGCCAAGCAGCATTCAGCACAAGCCTTCCCATAAACCTCACAACGATGCAGAGGCATCTGCGAGACCCCGATGTCTGAACCCAGGTAGAGTTGTTGCTGTAAACAGAAAAATTTCAAATATTTGTTATTTTATGTCTTAGGAGCTTTAGTTTTGCTACTAAGTCTGGGTGGGCAGTGTGGTTTCATTAACTACTTTTGTCTCAGATGTTGTTTCTCAGTAAAGCAAGAAAAGAAAGATAGATACATTTTACTACAATTATCAATTATCCTGCTCATTTTGTCTCATCCTGCAATTTCAGTTGACAACCCAACTGTTGCGACAAACCCAACAATCAAGATTTTTCTGTGGCAACATGCTGTTGTTTAAATTGCGCAGACAAGCATGTCTTTGTTCTGTCTTTTTACCCTGAAGCAAGATGTGTCACCAATAAGAGAACGCTTTCTCAGGACGGTTTTTCAGACACACTTATATAAACAAGAGTCACTTGTTTGTCATGAATGTCTACAATATGACAGCTGTGTAAAGTTTAATCATAAGCAGTCTCTACCTGTTTTGTAGATAGTTCCATAGCTGTAATGGCTGCAGGCTCCTGTAAAATATAATAAAACAAAAATAATTAAAAACAAACAACAGATCTTTCTGATTTGATATTCTCCAAAACGAAATAATATGGGTGATGGGAAAATAGCCTACTCTGAAAACGGTCATTTCTTCTAATAGGACTTCCTCTAAGTCATGCCAGGAGCCTCTGGGGATGGACACCACTTTCAGAATTGTTCCCGCATCTAGGATATAATGAAAGTACACATTTTAGGTCAATACTGCTTTGTAGTTCCAAGCGATTCCTTACTACAGTATGATAATGTTTAGTTATAAATTACATAAACTTTATACTTTTTATTTGTTTTACCTGTGCCTATGAACATAACATCGTAAAGGCCATCTTCTGCCTCGACTTTGTCCACCACTATCTGGGTGAACTGGTAGTCCACATCTGTTTTGACTATGATTGGTCGATTATTAATGGGGTAGACAGGGTTGAACATGGCTGGATGGCTTCTGGCAAACTGCACAACTTCATCGGGGAGGTCCTTTGTTGTGTCAAATCCACCAAATGTCTTGCTCGGGCACTGTGGGGGCAAATAAAGGTAACAGTGTCTGTTACATTGTTGGTTGTAAAGAAGCAAGAACTCACAAGCTTCAGTACATCCTCTTGTAAAGAGGATATTGTACTCACTGTGCCAGGTCGTGGATAGGGAACACGTCCCTGGAAGGGCACCCACTGATAGCTGGGCCCATCTCTGTGGGCGTACGGACCCAGGAACACTCTTCTGATGTCTGTCATGCTGTACATACACACAGCTGAACCTTTGAAGATGTTGCTAATAGAAGAAAGAATGAGACAGAAAAACACATGTAATTTTGAAGTTACAAATCGTGTATTAAATGGACATGAACTACTAAAAACCATTTAACTACTTCAAATGAGCCACAGTACCTGGAAGTAGTGAATACTGCATACACAACTGGGCTCTTGGGATCTTTTGTGCTCATGAGAAAAACATCCTCTGAAAGCCAAAAGAAAAGGCAAGACGTAAAAAGACATTGTGCAAATATTTCAAATTAAGGAAATAATATGTGGAGGTTTGGGAGCGATCACTTACGTAATTCATCAAAGTGTGTGTCTATTCCATTATTCCCGGGCACAGAGCAAATAAGTCGAGCTTTCAAGAAGGTTGTCCATTTATTTACCAGACTCCTGTGACCTCCCAGGTCATTCTGTTGGACATGGCAAAAATTTTTTTATTGTCTATGCTTAGTGATACTGTCATTTTCACTTTTTTAACACTGTTTAAAGCATACTAAAGACACAATACTAGCATTCATGTTATTATTATTATTATTATCATATTTAGTCTCTCTATTTCCTATTTTTTATTCAGTGAATGCACAGTAAACTCTCTGTACAAAATAAACTACCAAAAAAATTCTATAACATATTAAACAAGTCTAATAAGCATCCATGTTTGGGTTTTTAAAATGTATTTCTATATTTATATGTATATTTTTATATATATTTTTGTGAATAATGCAATTCTAGATGCTGTACAAAAAGAGGACAGCACATATTGAACTGTTTGTTCCAGTGCACTTCTTAATAATATGCATCTCTGTGCCTTACAGGGTAGTGTTTGTCTTCATGAACATAGCACAAAAACACAGACGCACAAAGCTCTGGCTCATAAAAATGGATTTCACTTTGTGTTGATTTATGGCAGTAAATTATAGTGTATCCAAGACATGCATATGCTGGAGTTAATACCCCATTTTACATAATGGATGGCTTGTCTTGTGTTGAAGATAGCAGATTCTTGACATTCTAGATAATCAGGCAGTCATGAAGGAGGCATGATGTGCAGCTAAACAGGGGTTTGAGGCTGACATCGCTCACTGATCTGCAGTAAGCTTACTGAATTCCTGCTAAATGAATAAGAAATGGATTTAGGCTGTGAAATTTGATACGAGGCCAGTTCTTTAACATAACCATCCCCTGGAGCTAAAGGCCCAATAAGTGCCAAAGCTTGGCATTAGGATAACAGTGCTGCCATTGATGGTGTGTTTGCCTCTCAGGTTCTGGCGACATTTGACATTTCTCTTAGGTTTCTGTCTTCCGGGGCAGTTGTACCACGCAAAACAAAGCCCACTCTTCTCCAGGCTAAAAATAATCACAGATAACAGCTCCTGAAAGCTACCATTATGAAAGCCACTCAGACACCCGTCAAGTGTTTTTTCCAGATACAGGAGCTATTTCACATAATGCTGGTGTGAACGTGTGTGTGCCTTTGTCTCTCTGCTATTGTGTATATTGGGATTTTCCTTTGTAAAGGCCATCCTGCATGTCCTCTGTGTGCGTGCGTACTTTGCAGAGCTGTCCGACGCGAGCATGTGTGGCCTTTCCAGTATGCTCTCCGTCTATAGCATTTTCTCTGAAGAACAGGTAGATTTTGTCATCTTCTGGGTTGTCACTCTCTGAAATAAGATGAATGCCTAAAAACCTAGGATCTGCAAGCGACAAAGACACACACAAAGTCAATGTTAGTTTTTGTGTTTCTTAATCTGGAAAAAACTGCTCTGTATCTAGTTTTAAACCAAGTGCTAGATACTGTGTGAGAGTTTAAAGATGCTGTGAAATAGCAGACATGTACTCAGGGACTTCCCTCTATAGAGCCTGAAAGGCAATAACAACACTTAATATTAAATTTCACAACTCCACTGGAGACGGGCCAGCTAAATGAATTATGTGCTTCTCGTTCTTTGTCTGGACTGCAATATTTTGAGCCATGAGCAGACAAGCTGCAGCACCTTAGCTGAAGCAGAATATGATGAATTGGAATAATATTAACTGGTGAAAAACAGTAAGTAAAACCTACATTTGAAAACTTGAGGTATGCCATTCCATCAACAGAGATGATAGTTCCGGTTATTATAGGTATTTCTTGTATATTTTTCTATATTTTTCTTATATATTAGCACTCAGGGTAGTTTAATTTAAAGTTGTTTTAAGGTCAAACCCCTTTTTTTGTAGTACCAAACTGTGATAAATGTAAATCAGGTGATGATACATTGAGATCCATGTCCACGAGGAGATCAGTGATGAACTCTGATCATATCTATTGGAAGCTGAGCTCAAACAAAAACACAACTGGGATCAAAGGGTGAGCTTGCAAAATTAAAAACAAGAAAAGTACTGTATAATCAGAAGGGATTTTCCTCATCTCTCTCACCATTTAACCATCGGGAGTCATGCTGCTCTGTTCTGATTGGGTGATGCTTTCCAAGAGTGCGAAAGATGGCAAAGTCCCGCCCCATGAAATCAGCTGATGTTCCTGCATACAGTTCTCCATCTGAGATTAAGAGGAATAAACTGAGTTAGCTTAGTAATGTCAGATGAGTAAACAATCTTTAGGGATTTTTCCCCAATGATGAAGGCATAAAACTGAGGGATTGTACAGGGGCTTGGCAGTATAGATAAACTTGGAGTCCTGAGAGAAAACAGACAGTGACAGATGTGATGAACATCAGGAGTGTGAAATTGACATTAACACCGTAGGCAGGGCTAAGAAGGGAGGAGAGAGAAGGATGAATGAATAGGTCAGAGGAGGAGGGACAGGACAGAGGTGTGAGATAGGACGAGTACATAATAAAGCTGGTGAGAAAGGAAAGAGAAAAGGGAGCAGGGATTAGGGGTGATGGGCTGGAAAATGGCCATCTGCTAGGTTAAACACTCAGATGTAACGCAATGTGACTGGCAATGATTGGAGTAAGAGAGAAAAGGCATGCTCACATAGTTCACTTGCCAAAAAAATGAGATTCTATGCAAAGAAAAAACTCAATAAAGTGTCACTGACCCCACACCCACTACTTAAATGATGTATAGTCACGGTGAAAAGAAGTTTACAATCGTGCCAATGAGGGGTTCCCAGTGCTTAAATACAAAGCTGGTCCACTTATAATGAATGAGAAGAATGCCTGTGTTCTGTTATTTGCTTTTACTTTGCACCCTATATATCTGCTGCAATGACAGAGCAAACCAGTGGGTGTATCTTAACTTACTTGTTTTTATATGACCTCACTCTAACACACACAGACAGACAGCGCAGGGTATCCGCTCTTAAACTCACCAATTAGCATGGATGCAGTGAGCAGCTTGGGATCATAGGGACTCTTCCCACGCCCATTTTCCACGTGGGGCTCAAGTCTGAAAACACTGTCCTGTACATAGTTGAACAGACAAGCACAGAACCTTCAGTATATCATCAAGTATCAGCTTTTGGAAAAAGTAGTTTCCATTTAAGTGAAAGTTTTCTGGGAAAGTCATTTTGCTGTCAGCATTTCACAACTTCCAGAACGGCAAAGCTAGAGAGACCACAGGATAGTATTTATGTTTTGTTTGGTTTTTTTTTTGTTTTTTAGTCCAAACTATTTTGGAAATATTGCGACACGATGCAAAAGTTGTTTTTGACAAATACTTGTGTGATAATGTTAGAGACTGTAGATATAATATATAATATCAATGTTAGTCATTATGTAAAATAGGTTCAGTTTAAAATATTGAAGCATTTTGAAATTTTTACAGAACAAGTATTAAAACAATAAATTTCATTTCTCTCTAACTCTGTGACACCAAAGGACGCCCTACAGAGGAATTTCATATTTTGTTCATGATTTCTACACACGAGATAGATGGATTTCCTGCATCTAATTATCTGTAAATAGCTGTTTAATGAATTGGAAATTCACATCAGTCAGACTCAGTGACATTTGGAGGAGAAAAGAGCGCGCATTAGACTGATGCACTGGAAATTCGTCAGACTATGAAACCCTGCGTTTCCACCTCATTTTGCTGAATGAAAACCACTTTTTATGCACTTATATAATCGTCTGTTAGAAAGACAATTCTCTAACCCTCATGGCCACTGAGAGCTTTAAATACTTATACTTGATATGTCAGGAAACTCAGCTTTTATATTCTAAGGGATTATGTGTTTGATAGAAATTGAAATTGGAAACTTCAATGGAGGTGTAGAGTGTGCCTGTACCTCTGATTTCTTGCCCACGTCCAGGTAGGAGCACACAGGGTGGAAGGCTCCTGTCCCACACACATAGACATGGGTCTGGTTGAATGGCTGCAGCACCTTCACAAAATTTGAGCATTCTCTCTGATGTAGCAAAGACAGAAAACAGTAAAATTATTATTTTTTTAAAGTGTCATTCAGAACAGAGTGTCATTCAGAAAAATCCAGTGCCTGCATAAAAAAGACTGGAGACAAAAACAGAGCAAAGCTTAAAGTAATCTGCTGTATTTCCCGAGAGAGTGACCCATAAACCCTATCAGTGTGCCGAGTAATAAATCTGGAAATAAAATTAAGAGCCCACTAAACACTGTCATCTGATTCTGTTTTTTTTTATTACATACTGAACTCAAAAGTCGAAGAAAACAGTGTGTGTGTGTTGTTGTGTTGCACAACTGTATATGAAATATTGCATTGCTCTGCAGCCATATGCCACATTTCCTCGTGTTCTTGCAGCACATGCCTGAGCGAGCCTGACCTCAAATAAAGCTGAATGTGTCACCACATTTTCACAACAGAAAATGTAAAAAAATAGAATACTGCCACAAATTATGCATGACTAAGTTATCTGGTTATACTAGGTCACGAGCAGGAAGCAGCACTGTTTTGCTATGACCCTGACTGACCTGACATTTGCTGTGATAAACTCGTAACACTTGTGCTTTTTAACTTGTACTTGTCTGTCACACATATCAGACCTTCCTGCTTCTCATTGACTCTCCGTTTCATCTTGTTTGTTTTGATTGCATTAAATAAGATTAGTGAACAGACTCTTCATCTCCCATTAATTCTTACTCTCCTCCAACTATATAACACAGAGACCACCCCTCAGGATACCCTATATATCCATGACATAATGTTTATAGAATAAAATAACACAAAAGACTTTAGTACACTTCAAATCAGCCACACAGAAGGGCTGATGATCACAGGTACAGCTGATACACATCCAGCATTTCCATGATTTTACATTCCAGCCTTTTGCTTCAGGGCCCATTTAGAGATAAAATTCATAACATAGCTTACAGAGAGCAGGGGCACAAAGTTTCACCACATCACAAAAGCTATTCTAAAACTGCACTTGGCCAGACATAGAGAAATGTGATTTTTGACTTGCCAAAGCTCTGAAAGATGTACAGAGTTAAAAAAAAAAAAAAAAAGAAAAAAGAAAAAAAGGCCCTGAATGTAAATGCCAGAACAACTTGGATTTGTTTAAGACCAGCTTTAGTTGGGAGCAAAATTTTAGAAAGTATTTTCATCCAGAGAACTCTATAATCTAAAATTATGAAATGTTGTGTTTTATCCACAACTATGCTACTGTAGGTTTCAATATATGAATAATGTGATTTAATGTATTGTTTCTGTGGTTTTGTATGTGCTAGTTTAAAATAAAACAGTCCCACAGAAATTATATTAGTAATGTAATGGGATTGGGTGACACTAGTTTGTCTTATTTAAATTTGGCAAATTAGTAGTCTTTCAGCTTCAAAGGCCTCCCTTGAGGTTAGTCTGTCAAATATTAAAGCAGAAACAGAGGAAAAACAAAGCCCAATAACACTGGAACACTACTGTCTGTGATCCCTGAATATATGGAAGTACCGGTAGTTATTAATAACAAAGAAATGTTATACCTAAAAGTACGTTTTTATAGGCTAAAACAGATCTTTTAAGGAGGAGAGAAATTATTATGGTCTCAAATATGGCTCTGAGATTATTATCAGATCTATAGCGAGTCTTTGAGTTGTCCATATAACATATTGTCAACAAACTGCTATAAACAAACTGAAAAAAAGAAAAAAATCTCATATAATCTATGATTAAAATGCCATATAAAAAAAGCTCATATAACCCCAGTGTAACTCCAAGGGTGATTTGCTTTGAGACCTGCAGAACTGCACATTTTTCATCGTATGAGAGAACAAAGACATTTGAAAAAATTAGTGGGAGTAGAGGGGCAAACTGCTGACACCCACTTAAAAGGTGGATGGTTTTAGCTCTTACCGAGAGATCTTTTCCTGCCCACTTGCATTCATCTCTTCTGGTGGAAGAAGCTGGCCAAGGGATCTGCAACATAAACACAGTTCCTGCACATGTTAGAAAAGAATTACCCCCACACAAAATCAATTTTACAGAGTCAGTCGAAAGAGGAACAGCTTGTGTGCATGGATGTGTATATATGAGAGTTGAAGGGGTCACATTGCGATTTGTTATCCACTTTGTTTCGGTTTATTCTATTATTCATCCAGGTGTGCAGAGAGCAGCTTACATGCCTGGCACAGTGTGTGATCGTGTGCAACAGCCCTGCTCTGAAATATTCATGAGGCACTTTTCGGTAGGAACAGAAAAGAGATTCCCAAGACACCTGCGCCCCTGCCTGGCACTCTGGATGGAGATGCACGGATACGAGCGAGGTAATAAGTCGGTCAGAAACAGCAAACACACATGGAGTCTGTCGCAGAATGCATGAAACCAGTCATGCAGTCTATAAATTATAGGCTTCAGCTACCTGTGCAAACTCTTTGCTGATATTGAGAAGATTAAAAGAGAAGATGTGGTCCTTGGCTCCAACTACTAGTCTTCCTTTCTCCTCATCCAACAGGAAGGTGTGGTAAGCCGAGCTGTTGGGTAGGCCTTCAAATGTCACAAGGTTGTTAGACTCCAACATGTCTGCAAAGAAAAAATGGAAAGAAAAGCAGGAATCAGCATAAAATATTCATCGAAATAAAGGGTTTGTGGATTTGTGTTGCATGAAAGTCAAATCTAATTCTCCAGATCAGTATATTTTTCTGAAATTCTATTACATTTTCAGTATCTTTTTGCTTGACCACTTGCATGTCTTTCCATATCTTAAAATCTTGCTGCTATACCTCTATTCCCCACAGCTACACTGAGCCAATTTAATCAAATGATATTGAGTTGTTTGTGCTTGTATCACCTAAGAATGCTGTTTCCATTTTTATCAACCCCTTTTTTTCACTTCTTTATATGTTTTGATTTTTTACATAAATGTTATTGCTTCCCCTTTTCCTTCACAAATTGCTCTCATAACTAGAGACTATACAGCTTGGCCTAGCTGACAGATAGTTTAGAGCCTTTGCCAAGCCAAATTGAACTCGGCAGGTAAAGCCAAATCTGGGAGCCAATAATCAAACAGTCTGCGCTGAGAAGTGACCTTCACCAAAGCAGCCAAGCAGAACTTTGTACACTCAGAGTGGAAAGCTGTGGAGCATTTATAATGTCATATTACTCTGCTAATATTTCATAAACCAAACTGCAAGACTACTCTAAACCACATAAACTATTAGCAGACTTTATTACAGGCTACAGCTCACGTTTTGGACCTTAACGCAATGGTCTGCCAAGTCTAGCAGCGACATTTGGTTTCCCAGCAGAAAGCCAGACTTGACACAAACACTGAGGATCTAATTACTGTAACGACCTCTAAAGGTGGCACTATGACTGTAGTATTGTAACACCTTTTGTGTAATCTGTGTAGATACACACACAAACACATGCACATATTAATTCTTTCTCCTTCTCACATTTTGTTCTCACCAACAAAGTCCAACCACACCATGGCCCCCCTCCCATTGACCACCTACACAAAAGGACAGAGAGTTATGGGAGCAGAGGAGAAATGGTGCCTTCCTCTCTCACTCTCTCTTGCTTTCTCATCCTCGGTGAGGCAAACAACAAAAAACTCTCATGAATGCTTTAGCAGGGAGAATGCCCCTTCTCTTAAGTGTGTCAGAACCCAAGAGAGTGAGAAGACACAAGCTAGAGGGAAACTGGTACGAGAAGAAAAACATCAAAGAATAGAGGGCATTACACTAAATGCTTTTAGGGTGTTTTTCTCAATCATAAATTCTAATTTTATTAAGATTTTTTAGGTTAAAACCTACATGGTCATGAATATTGTGCTATGGAATCTATACATTATTTACCATTCACCTAGTCCAAGGCTGCATGGGTTCGTACAGTATGAAGTTTAAATTTAATGGAAACATTACCATATGTGTATATGTCTGAGATATTTGCCTAAATGCAAATTCAATCAATATTTTGTATCACAGAAGAAGCCAGATGGCTGACATTAAGGGGGTTTGGAGGGGTGGATTTATGGGTATACTCTTGATAGGGGGGCAACAATATCTACATCACAGGAACAATAGATTGGTTTGACAAACTGACCGACAAACCTGTCCAGGCCGTACCCCAGTTGGGATAGGCTATCCACCAACACGTGCTGGATAAGTAGAAGAAAATGAATGGACGAATGGTTTGAAGAATTTAAAATAGTATTAAAAGGTGCTGAAAGACACCTGTGAAAAAGAAATGCTACAAACAGACAATCCAGTAGCCTGTTACATGAAGACTTACTTGTCCTTATGTGATTTTGGTTTATGTATCATGGCATTTTTATAAACATGTGCCTAATTCACACACACACACACATGGACGCGCACATGCACACACATGCAAATAACAGTACTCATTGGATGGTAATACAAATAGACTGACACCCTGTCATTATCGCTGTCTCTGTAATTTCGTTTGTTTCCTGTTCCTTAATGCAAACTGTGAGAAATTTGGAAAAATCATAAATAATAATAAACTAATCTTTCACTCCACTCCCCACTCCACAGTCTTATTAAAAAAAATCTAACCTTGATCTAACAGTCCCATGAGTTTCCATTAAATTATAGAGAACAGATATTTTCTGGTGCATAACCGACTGAATCTAAACCCAAATGACACAAAGCTTTAATACAAACCACTGTGTTCAACTTACAGTCATAATTATTTGTTAAATAAATGCTTTTTGTTGCAGTTTGTGAAACATATCTTTGTAAATCATTTGTTTTCTGTTGCAAGATTGATCTAGTTGAATTTTATTGAACATATTATTTTGAAATATTAGACATTTATTTCATAAACACAGTTGGAAAGAAGATTAAAGTCATAAAAAAGTACAGTCGAGCCCGCTCTGTAACCATGGTGAGCAACCATTAGCTGATCAACTGTAAACTCTGCACTGCACAATAACATCTGCCTGCTACCTCTGACCCTTTTTTACCTGTACCGTAGACACATTCGTGTGGGGGATGACAAAGACAAAGTCAAACCAGAAGATGAAGACTTATTCTCGTTCTCAATGTAAAAAAGCACAAAAGGATGTCTGTGTTATTTGTCATTAATAATTAGCAGTAGCAAAACTACTCTTCACTTTTCCCTAAACCACATCACTGTTTGACAGCAAGGGGAATGGCATCACAATATCCACCCACCAGATACATACAGACACCCACACGCACACATCTTTGGTTTGTGGAAATTGTCTATGGGAGTCGTGTCCATGGCAACAGACCATTCAACAGAGACTACAGCTAAGTTATTAAAAGCTAATCATCCAGAGACAGATACTCTGTGGGTATTGTGTGTGGATCTGTGTGTGTATGTATGTTTATAGAGCATACTGTGCTGTGTGTTATTGGAAAGAAAAATGTGTTTACGAGCCACACCGGAGGTAGTAGCCTATACATGTCTGAACTGGTGTCCCCTCAGGTCAAATTTATGTATACATTAAACGGCACTTGTTTTTTTTTTTTTTTTTTTTTTTTATTCTTTCCTGTTTAGAGTTTGATACTGTGCTATACAAAAAATGTTTGGATGCAGAACAATAGAACAGCAGAGAGAAAGAGACAGACATGCAAAAAGGAGAATCAGAATCAGAATACTTTATTGATCCCTGGGGGAAATTATTTAGAATGTGTGGCCTATTAGAGATTTTATGTTACAACTGACAGATAGATTAGTTAAAAAAAATAAAAATAAATTCTTGTTTCTCCAGCAGTTTTCTACTTCCTCCTGCTCTCTCTTTTTCTTCCTTAACATTGCTTGGTAAAAGACAAATGTACTAACTATTCTCTTCTGGGTCAGGGACGGGGAGTGCAAAAGAATGAGTTAGGGAACTGGAAAGCAAGCAAGTAACAGACACAAAGGGAGAGCGAGAGATGGAATAGATGCGAAAAATCAACAGTCCCATGTGAGACTGATAAAAATAAACTCTTTTACCCTACATTCTGTCCATCTTTCTCAACTGGAGGGCACGTAGAGTGTTATCTAAGTGCTTCCTAAGAAAAATACACTTCTTAATAATAACGCACACATGGCAGCATAACGCACTGATGTTTGGCCCCGGTTCAGTAGCTTCACTGATGTTCCTTACTCGCACGACTTGTTGTATTGTTGTACACTGTCAAATCCCAACATATCATATACACTCTCCAGGTGTATACAGTTACTGATTCACCTATGCCCAAGGGTAAAAAAACACAGCTTCAGTCAAGAAATTTGCTCAGTGTCAAACAGAAATGAAGGCAGACACTTAGTCTTGCTTTATTGTTGTTGGCTGAAAGAAAAATGGTTTTGAACTGCCAATGAAGTTATTTATCAAACTTGACAAGACTGATTTCTTCAGAGCTGAACAAAATCAAATGTAGTAATATGTTGTTTTTGTAGTTAGAACTTTGCAAAATTAAATTTAAACATTCAAGTAAACATGAAAACAAATGCAATTCTGTAGAATGTAGCATATTGTAGAAAAAAGAACATAATTTTAGTTTAATCCGATATTTTCAAATCCGATCTGGGTCACTTTCGTATGTGGTATTGAATCCGATACATATCTGATGTTTTAGAAAGCGACTGCTGTGTGAATGGTCAGGTCGCATTAAATCTATCTTTTACGTCACTGTCACAACACAGACGCCAATTATCAGCGCCGGAGAAGACATCGCGAACACTTCCTGGCCATCCAGTGAAATTGTTGGGAAGACAACGTTGGAGAAACGTAAACATTTTATTTGTACTGTATAATCTGAAGATTCTGACAGAAATCTGCAACTATCCTTTGAAGCACCGCTCCTCTCTAAAACAGCAATAATGATAATTATTAGGCCATGTAAATAACAAAATAACTTTATAACTTAAAGCAAAATTGGGAAACGTAAAGTCCGAAACAAGTCTTTATATTAAGGGCCATCAGTCAAACAATATTGTTTGCTCTGGGTCTAAACAGAGTGCGTTGTGTGTGACGTCTTCTTTTGCGCATGCGGGCCGCTTTGAGGGTTCACACTAGAGCGCGTTTGCTGTCGCATTTTATTTGTAGTGTGAACAAGCAGACAAAAAAATCGGATTTGATCAAAAAATCGGAATTGAGCATTAAGACCTGCAGTGTGAACGTAGCCTAAATTACCTGCCCAACATGTCTTGAAGTTCTCCAGAGGCCTGGGAATGAACTAATCATTTGATTCAGGTGTGTTGACACAGGGTGAAATCTAAAACCTGCAGGACACCGGCACTCGAGGCCTGGAGTTGCTTACCTCTGGTCTAGCTGATAAATGATTTAGTTTTGGAACTGCATCCAGAAATATTGATTAAACAGAATTAGCAGCCACTAAACTGATTCTGTGACTCCCTTCATATCACTGGAATACTAAAACCCAAGCTCTTCCTCTTTCTCTTAGTCCATTTTGGTTTCTGAGACTTTCAACACATGCCCAGTAAACTGAACGAATGGCTTGTCTTGGTCACCCAATTTGAGTTTTCTGCATGTTTTCTGTATTTACAATTTAGAAATAAAAGGACCCCAAATTACTAAAATATGAGCAACTTCAGACCCTCCATGTTCATACTGATAATTCCACACCCTTTTAAGATGGTAGTTACTTTGTAGCTCTATATCTCACTACAGACACATGTAAGTCAGTAGACACAGGAAATTTTGCAAGCAGACATCTTCCAAGTTAATCTTTCAGATATAGATTAAGCTAAATGAACACTGCAGAATAAATCATCCAAATCCAGTTAGAACAGAATACTGAGAACATTCAACTGAATGTATGGGATACCTTCCATGGCCATTCAAGGCCAGTCAGAGTTTATATTGTACACACCCCAAGAAACCCAACTCCACTCCGAAGATTCTTAACATGCTTATGGATTAAAGGCCTTTAGGAGAACTTCTCCATTCTCCAACTCTGATTAAAAGTCACACCACAGTGAAAACAAGAAAAACACCATTTGAAAAAAAACAGATGAAGTATGAATGCTGAAGAGATATTTTGTGGTTAGTGAAACTAAATGGTTTCTAGTGTAGCATCATTTTTCAGTTCTTTGCTCCTTTTCTGTCTTGCTATCCAAAGCAGGACTTTGTTGTGCTCCTCTGAATGCATTTGCCTGTACGTGTGGCTGCAGATATGTGTATGTGCTTTTGTTCAAGCCGTTGGCTCAGCTAAAGAAAGGGGTGGACAGGTCGGGGGAAAAAAAAAAAAAGAGTACTTTTGGCAGAACACCCACATTCTATAAAACTCAAGTACCTTCTTTTTTTCTTTCCCTGGACAGTAAACAACATGTGCTCTGCTGCTTGTGACCCATAAACTTGAGAGCCATATGTTTAATCCCTAAAGGGCCCATTTACCCAGAGGGTGTGAATCGATCTAACATCAATTCATGCCAAAGTATAACATATGTAAAACATTCATGGTGCTTTATGGTGTTGCCAGCACTGTAGGTCCATGGCCTTCTACTCCTACTTCTTCATCATCAACTAGTCACTTAGTTGTTGATACAGTTGGACCTCAGCTCATGTTTAGGTAGCCATGGGGTACCACTGTTATCTTCCCCCTGCTCCATTGCCCTTGTGCCCCTGAACCCTTGCTTTTAAAGATCTGTTGGAAGTTTCAGCAATGTGTATATGTGTGTGTCTGTGTGTGTGTGTGTGTGTCTTGGGGTGGGGGTGGGTGGTAGGAATTGGTAGGTGTGTCTCAGAGTAATTAACTTTGTCCACTGGGGGGTTCATACTGTGGTGGGCCAAGCTGCTGTATAGCTACACCATTCCAAGATAAAACTTTCATTCTACATTCAAATGAATGAAGTCTGCAAGAAATCCCAAAACACGTGCCAATGTGAGACCTGCATAATCAGATGCATCTAATTTGACCATAAACAGATTCACCCCTTGTTCCCGGAGACCTGTAGGGGTCAGGTTTTCTTCACCTCACAGAGCAGTATCTCACTGATCTGACACTGCTTCCTCAGGACTGGACAACTTCTCAGACTGTTTAGGCAGGTACTGCTCTTTAATCACCACAGTGAACAATCTGATTTCCTCCACGAGTAAATGTACTTCACCTACACAGGGGTAATACATAATTTATATTATGGCATACATTATTCATAATTCAATAATCCCATGTCACTTGCCTAATGGGACCTACAGTGGATAATGTTAAAATTTTTTCTGCAGTATTACAGGAGCAATGTTTCAACCACAGTGCAAGCATGAAAATGATACCTGCTCACTCTCCTATTATTAAGTGCATGCTAAGCACTAAATACAAAAAATGAAGCACTGACTCCTCATATGGGAGAGGTGCAAAATCCAAATTAGTACTAATAGAAATAATAATTATAGAGGTGACTGCAAAAAACAAGCTTGCCAGACTGCTACCTGAGGATCTAACTTGAAATAGAGATATCGCCACATGGGCGTGTTACACCAGTCTGACAGCATGCGGTTTTAAATGACTGATACCCTCACAGGTATCATTTGCTATCTACAGATGGTCATGCATTTATGTGCGCAAGTGTGCGAGCATCGTTGCATGTGTGTGCATGTGTGTGTGTTTATGTATGTGCATACTTGTGTGTATAATTATGGATCCCCCAGTGCTGAGCGAGAAACATTTCTCTTTGGGAGAGCCATCTGCTGAAACAGACCTGCACCATTCATCCTTAGTATAATTGCCATGCAGGAGAGAATTGAGTGGAAAAATGACATTTAGGAAAAAAGGAAGCAAGAGAAGGATAGATGAAGCTCAGTTGCAGGGGAGCCCATATCTGGCACTACTTTTATTTCAAAACTGACAACAGCAGTTGATCAAAACAAGGACAGAGAGGCAGAAAGAAAGAATGCATTCTCTAATAACCAGTTCATTTATGCATGTGCATTAGACTTGTGGACTTTTACTAACAAGCTGGCAAAGTTACCTTACCTAATTTTATTAAACTGTTTTCTTCGCTGGATTTATATCATATAATATGTTTTATACTCATTCCTATTTGTTAGTCTCAGCTGATTACTGAGTCAAGACAGAAATATTTTTAATGGTGCAAAAGCTTTCCATGACAACACCAGAGTTTCCCGGCTACAGGTAAATTAAACATAATTGGATATAAAAAACTCCAAATAGTATGAATGCAGGTCTGTAAAAAGACTGAAACCATATAAAAAAAATATGCACAACCCTCTTAAAGCCAGAGCCTAAACCTGATAAGTCATAAAGTTTACAACCTTGTAAAGAATTTATGTACTTGTTGTTTAATTTATATATATAGCATTTTCAGAAGTAATCATAACTAAAGCCTCATACAGACATCTAGGGACTCACAGTTACTGAAACTTTCTATAGACACTGCCTTTTTTCAGTCGCTTGACCAGCACACTATACGTGCTGAAAGGATTGGAACCTGCGTAAGAAGGAGGTAAGAGTCTAAGACATAAGATCTACCTCAGACAAAAAATTTAAGGGCAAATCACTTAAAATAATAACATTTGAAGACAATAAAAACTCACAAACGCACCTTTATAGGAGAGTTTTAGCCGGGGGACGTTGTTCTTGGTCTGCTGGGCTCCGCTGCCCCCCGTATTGAGCAAAGCCACCCCACACAGCAGCATAATGCTGCCCCAGAAAAAGCCCATGATCCTGGGGCTATAGGGGCCAGAGAGTCCTTTAAATACCAAACTCCAGTGCCGAAAGTCTCAGATCTGCTTTAAGTTCTGGTAAGAAGAAGAAAAAAATTGTTTTCCAATAATTGTGAAAAAATGCTGACGGGTCAGTCCAGGCTGATTCACAGCAGGTCTCGTTCACTGCCAGATCCAAAACCCTTTCCTATTCCAGGGGTCAAAAGACAAAATTAGAGTCCAGCTCAGACCTGCAAAGCAGAGTTGGGGGTTATGGGTCAGTGTTACTGCAAGTGAGCTTCCCACACCGATAAGTCAATGCTAAAGTTAACCAAAGTAGGCCCACACTAAATGCTAGGAAGAGCAAGCAGGTATGACTGCCATACTTTTCTGCCCTGGTACCTGACCAGTATGTAACCCAGTGAAAACAGCCATCTGCATTATCTACCTCTACAGCTACCTTTAGCTAAAAAAAAGAAAAACAGTTCCACTTTGTTTCAACTGTTAAGCCTGTCTGCCGGATAATCATAATCTTTAGTGGCTTTCTCTTTTCCTGTCCACTGTGATCCTGTCTGCCACTCTACCTAAGACTCCTCTAAACTAGTTCAGCCCCACTCAGCGCAGCTCTGCCCTGTCCCCACAGCACAAGGCACACAGTGCAACTGAGAACAGCTGAGGCAGACAGCGCAGAGTGAGCGAGAGACAGCGAGAGAGGGAGTGAGAGAGAGAGAGGAGAGAGATTGAGAAATAAGGGGAGTGTGGTGTAGGCGGGAGAAAGTGAAGAAAGCATGAGAGAAATGAAAACTGTGAGTTGGATAGTAGAGAAAAGGTTAGGGCAAGCCAAGAGGTTATGAAGAGTGAGAAAATAGCAAAACACAGCTGATTATTACAGTGCAGTGTTTTGAGCAAACTGCTTTGTGAGAATTTTTTAAAATGATTTTTTGTGCTTTGTTCATTTTTAACTGCTGTATTTTTATACAGATAAGACTTTTAGATTAGAATAATATGGCATCTTCAACACCTTACAAAAATAAGCCCTGGTTCAATACAGGTGAGCGCAAAACTGTTTGTAGATCTATTACCCTTTTGGTCAAACATGGCATTATTTATGCCCAAACTTACATTTTAGATAATCCCTAACTCTTTTTATTTTACTTATATTGTCTTTTGCAAAAGGTCTGTACTTATATTTTTACAGTTATCACTCATGGATGTATGAATAAGTTGTTGGGTTTTTTTGTTTGTTTCTTTTGTATAAATCAACCAAACCCTCTTGCGTTGTTCTTGCTATCTTTCTCTGAGAATCTACAACATGTTAAAAAGCATTCGTACATTTTATAATCAGTTTCGCAGGCAGCCAGTTGTATAATACACTTTTACATACTTATATCCTCTTTACTTTGTGATTTACATCACAGAAGAAAACCACCTACATCATTTAACTGGATCATTTGTAATATGTAACATCATCAGCTTCATTTGAATCAGATGATTCAGTCTGATGATGATGATCTGATTAGTGATGAAGATGTGATTGCAGTGTTTCCGTGTTTAGATAAAAACAATATCTATGAACAAACAGATACAGATACCTCGTATCACGTCAGTCTGATTAGTGATGTCACAACTCAGGTTTTACAAATAAAGAAGAGAAACCAAGAATCCAAATGAACATCAAGCTAAACTTTTGACTTTCTTATAGAATAAAATATGGAAAAAATACAAACCTTTGAAAAACCTATTGGTCCTAGGATGGAATCCAGGGATTTTACCGAGGTGGGAATAAACTTTGACACTATGAGCAAACATAGCGTCGCGGTCTTGGTGAAAAGCTGTTTACGTCCCCCAGAAACAATGCCTAATGTACATAAACACACTTTTCAAAAGAAAATTTTAAGGGCCAAATTAGCCATCTAAAATAGTTACTTCATTTATTGGTCACTCCATCAGAGACTGAAGGGGAGTTCCCTGTCTTTTCTTTCAAACCATCCCAAATGAGATGTCACTCTCAGTCTAAACAGCAGGCCCTCAGTGAGCTGATTCCTTCTCGTGGTGAATGATAATGACTTTGGTGGCAATAGTGTGGTTAAGACCTTTAACAGGCTGTATCCATCTGGATAAAGAGCCATCAGACAGTGGGAGGAGAGCTGAACTAATCCTGTAGTGAAGGGATGGGCCTCACGGTTATGCTAATGTAAGCTGTTCTCCAGTGAGAACACTAGAATCTATGGGGAACAAGTGTCACGCCAAAGCCTGTGCTTTGCAAACAGACTGGATTAGAAGCTGGAAGAGGCAGATTCTTTCTCTCTCTCTCTCCTTTTTTCTACTGGGATTGGCAGTGTTGATGTAGTAGTTTAATATTCCAAGGATCATGCAACCCAATCTGCCATAACTAAGACCAGGAAGAGCGATGGTTGGGGGTGAAATAGCAAGGAATGGCCCTCTTAGGAATTTTACTCCAACTTTAGGGGGCCATACTTCTCGCATGTTGATAAGATGAAGATTTTAGTGCATTTGATGGTTAATTCTTAAAGGAGTAACAGTAACAGTAACTTTCTCATACAGTGTGCGTCATCAGCAGTGCTTTTTTTAAAGCTCAAAGTTACTGAATATTTTTAAAATTCAGATGAATTCTTTCCAAAAATGGTCACGAAGACTTGAGAATTCCATGTTAAAGCTTCATCTTCCTCATCTTTCTCAATTCTCATACTTTCCACGCATGTTCCCAAACATTAGCCCTTACCCTTTTCATTTCTTTATCTGTGTTGACATGTTATTGAGCTTTATAGACTTGTTAAAATCTAGCTATGATTGAAAAGTGCACTGAATATCACGGGTCCAATAAAAAGAGAGACTCGTCCTTGATAGGTTTATACACCCCAAAGGAGTTGTGTGCTTCAAGGAGAATGAGCCTGTTCTGAAGCAGCACTTGTATTCAGTAAGACAGAAGCTTCAGAGTACCCTGACCATCAGTTCATCAACTCATACGTGTGGGCACAGCAGGGGAGGGGGGACTTCTTTAACTTGTGGAGGGGCATTGGTATGTTTAGAATTGGGGCTGATGAGGGCTGTGAAGTGGGGACAGCAGTTGAAGAGATCTGTCAATACCCTTTTTGAAAGCTGCCCCCCCCATCAGAATTCACTTCACCCTCTTCAAATAATGGACTTCCCTTCTCACCACACACCCCCGCCTACGCAGTACACCCCTAATCATCACAAATTTCCACTTACAAAATGCTTTCCTCTTCGGCCTCTCTCTAGGCATGAGCTCCCCCAGTCTCCCCAAGTGGACAAGAATATACATTAAGCATGAATGGACTCAGGAAAGAAGGGATGGGGAGAGTTTTTGATGGGTGTATAGGTGCAGTAGGGTGGAAGACATGAAAGCAAGCCCACAAAAATCCCTTTCAATCACTTCCTTCATTCCTGTCTATTCATCGTTTCAGACCTCCACCCACTCTTCGAACCTGAGAGTGCATGATCCCAAAAGAGAGGATTTGGCTCAGCAAAATAAACCACAAGTAAAAGGCAACCACATCTGCCTCCCACCTATCCTTTAACAACCCTTTAACAACAACAGCCTGCACCCCTAGATCAATGCATCCAGCTTTATTCGAGACTCCCTTCACACCAGATACAAGTAAGCAATATAAATGGGCAGCCTGCAAGGCATACATGAGATCCAGAATAAAGGAAGAAATCTTTTTAAAAGTATTATTGCCAGTTAAAGTATTGATTTAGAAAAGGATTCATTTACCATTTGTTTTTCACATCTTTAAATTTTAACATAGGAAAATTAAAATGTATTTAATAACTGTCTTCTCGTGTTCCAAATGAAATGAGACAATGCAGTGATGCCGTTTACCCCACTGACATAGATATTGGGTTGCTGCCTTTTTCATGCATGATGTATTGAAACTGCGGTTATTGCAGACATAATACACACATACACAAACATGCAATGATGGAAGCCAGCTGTGTGGAGCTGCAGGTCTTGGTATGAAAGAAAAAGCTGATCCCAGTGCTCTGGAAGCTACTGGAATCAGTTCAGGTCCTCAGCAAAATTACCCGAGGGGCATCTTGGAGACAAGAAAAACACATACAGATCGAACCACGGCTGAACACTAGTAGTATTATTTAAAACACAAGTTTGGACAGAGTACAATTGTACTTCAGTATATTTGTCACCACAAAAAGTTTTAAACATTTTCTTCTTTGACTCTTCCATGTAAGCAGACTCATGAGAGCATGGCATAAATAGACAGCGTACGCAATACACTATTTATGATGGAATAAACCACATGCTGTTGGTGACTGACTCTTTCTTAATAAAATATGGATGAAAAAATAAAGCAACAAAAACTCTGAGCTGGTGCTACTGTATGAATAAGTGACTGAAACGGTTTTGTCTTCATCCCTGTGATGACCACACCCTTTTTGTGGTGGCAGAGGCTCTACTATGACAAAACTGAATTTGTTCACTCGTAGGGGATAAACAGCATTTGTGAGTGCAGCGATATTAAAAAAAGGTTTATGCATTTAAGAACTTGACAAAAAATAACAAGAATTTAATCTCTAATTCATCTGAAACATTCAGCATGCAGAAAAAGACAATTTGCCAGATGACGAAAACACTACAATGAAAACTTGTTTTTTAGTTAACAAAAACATGAATTTATCATCATCCATCAATATTTCAGCCTTTAGGCCTACCTGCATGTCCACAGGGACAAAAAAAACAAACAAAAAAACCCACAGTCTCTTTCTAAATCACATGCACATACCCACCAATAATACACACATGGACTGGGGGCAGGGGCAGATCCATAAAACTGGTTGCAGCTTTCAGATTGCACACTTAAAAGATAAAGGCACATTATTAAATTCTATTCATACAAAACTTCTGAAAGAAAGACAACGTTCTGTGAAAGAGAACTTTGAAATATACATTTCCACAATTAATTACGTTGCAATCAAAAAGACAGTGGTTGTATTTACGCTCAGAAGCAGTGCTTCCTGGATTCAAATTGTTTTTATTTGAGGAGTTTTTTCGTTGATGTGTCTTGATTGAGTTGTTCGTCAAAAGCTGATGAAACTTACTGTTATTTAGTTGAGCTTCTTTAACCTCCACTTTGACTGCTGGGTCAAATTGACCCAAACAGTATCTGTGTAATATAAACATGCAGAGGGGGTTGCACATATGTGAAAGGAACTGCTTTTATTTTATATGTTGATTACCCTTATTAAGCCAAGTAGAAGAAGCTTCATGCTGAAAAAATACTTTGAATTATTTTTTTTAGATTTTTAAAATTTAAAATGGGTCAATTTGACCCGCATCATAACAGGAGGCTTAGTCTTGATTTTAAGTCAGCGGGTCAGTTTGACCCAGAACAGAAGAGATGTCACATGTTATCTATATCACTACATAAAAAGAAAAAAATTAAAATTATTTTTAAAAAAAATGTAAATAATCAATGCCATGTAAAACAATTGTGTTTTATATGTAGGTCTTTCAAACGCACATTAAAAAAGTTTTAAAATGCATGCATGCAAGTGAATTATCCTCATTGAACCATGATCTGTGAGAGGTAAAGAGCACCATTACACCAAATATTAATTGAAATAGTTAGTAATGGAGTTAATAGTGAGATATAAACAATGTTTATTCAGATTTTTTGGTTTCTGACACTTTCGGATAAGTAAACATGAGGAGGGTTAAAATATGCAGCAGAAGTCATTAACATATATTTGTGCCTAAAATCTTCTTATCATGATCTTTTGAGTGCACTATTACATTTAACATGCATAATGTAGTCACACAGAGAGCAGACAGTGATAAATGAATAGCAGCATGGTGTGTGATATTTGTGAGCAGGATTTTCATGACTTCTTCACAAATAGCCTAGAAGCATTTTAATGTAATGTGTTACTTTTTGATTACCCTGCTTTCAGGAGGTTAGAGTACAAGGGTTAGCACACTGCAGACTTTTAGTTTTTGTTTTGGTTTGTTCATTTGATTGTGTTTTTTTGTTTTTTTGCTTGCTTTTCTTTAATGTTTTAGCGTTAATACATTTTGAGGCATCAGCTTAAGTCAATTAATAGAAAATATTCAAATTTTTCTCATATGTGAGATGTTTAACGCTATAGCAATTCCAAGGTCCTTGGCAAGGCTGTGCAGCACCTCATGTCAAACAAGTTTCATTTTCTTGCCAATATTTAGCACTCTTGGTCTTCCTTTTCCGTGATCTGTTATCATTGTGAATCAGCTTCATCTCTAAACTGTATTTCTCCCAGCGAAGCTTTTACAGCTGAGAGATAAAAAAAACAGACATAACAGTGCAGCTTAAGTTATGCACCACTTCTGTTTTAGTTATCTATTAATGCATTAACTGGAGAATAATGTTAGTGTTATTGCTTAGGAAAAACATTATCATGCTCTATGATCCAGTAATACTTTTTCAAATATACTTAAATAAACTTGGGAACTGTAAACTGTTCTTCTACTGAAAATATCACTGATAATGATCAGAACTGATTCTGGTACACAAATACTGCCTTTCCTCTAACGAAAAATCCACTTTAAAACAACATATGTGTGACTTGAACACTCTTTATCACCAAAAAACTACTGAGTGGAATGTCATGAATGACGAGGGAGAACAGGTCAAACCAAGAAGCCATTAAATTTCAGTTTGGATCCAGTCTCTCTATTGCAAAATAGAGAACTGTTCTTGGTGTAAGATGAGCTCTTTGTGTCCCCTAGATGTGTGCCACAGAAAAAACAAAAAAACTAATACATTAGAAAAAAATATCCAAAAAAGCAAGCTGAATTTAGGTTGCACAACGGCACAAAGGGTGAAATGAAAACACTAACCCACATCCCATTCTTGTTTCAAATTGATCTTTTAGGATTGTCACAATTTCTGATTGTTCTTAATCATTAGGCTACAATTTTAACACAGCTCTGGCCTGTTTGTATACAGCGCTAATGGTAATGTGGCCACATTAGCCGTGCATTATACTTATTCAATGAATTCATGATGTTGTGTGAGCAGTAACTATCAACATAAATAGCAATCCACTGGGTGTTCATTTTATTAGATGCAGGACGAGCATGAAAACACTTACAAAACGTTTTGTGTGTGAGACATTTTTAGAGAAGCAGCCCTGTGCAGGTAATACTGGTGGGCTGAGAACCACCGGTATGGTAGCGTTTCTCATTTTAGGTGGTCAAATACTGCAAATACTGTAAGATGAAGTCTTGAAAAGATGCTTGCAAGGTGTCCTTTCGCTATAGTGCACTGACAAACAACCCATGTATAAGTACGAGTCTGTTTTGGATTTACGCTTTCTTTTTTCACAACCTCCAAATATAAAGTCTACACTTTCTAGAAACATTACAGTATCTTGTGTTGTTTGAAATACTTTCCAGAATTATTTCCTATCATTCATCACATTAATTATATATAAGGTTTGAAAGGTTGTGTTTTTGCAGATTTACTGTACCCCAAAAAACAACAACTCTTGAGCATAAAACACCCACATTTAAAAACCTGATGTGTCACATTCATTTTCCTTCAGCAAATAAAGAAAGGAAGTAGGTTGAGAGAAAGAGCAGGAGAATGAGTTACAATGTCAGTGAATGTTTCTGTGCATTTGTATGGTGGAGACAGACGAGCTGATTCTCATCACTAGTGCGGTTTATTGACTTTACTCAGAAGGATAGTCATTTCAACATCACATGGCTCATGTCCTTGACACCGTTGCAAACTGAACTCCCATATGCACTTGAAGTTTTGCCTCTGGCACACTCCTGGTATTTAACATACTGAACCTTATCTAGTTTATGGTATAGAAAGGGAAAATGAGGAAAGAGAAAAAGAAAAATAGCCATAAGGCCCCAAGTAATAGCCCCGCATGTAATGGTATACCTTCTGGAAGCAGACATAACAATAACCTCTTCCAAGCTAACATGTGACAAACCCAAACATTTTTCCACTCATTGTGGGTAGTACCAGTGGCGAAATGGTTAGTGAAACACATAAGAGCTACTGTTTCTCCTCCAACCTGCTGTTACATTATTCTTAGCACATTTACACAACTCTGCCAACTCACACAAAGTCTAGAAAAAATAATCAACATTCAATATTCTCCAGTGGGTTTTATTCTCCATGAGGGAAAAAAACAAGAATTGAGCTACTTTTACTCAGAAAATGTACTCTAGCTTCAACATGACAGCCAAATTCAGTCACCACTCAGCTACCATTATCATCGTGTGGTGAGGCTGAGACTTAGCGCTAAAGGTCAGATTTCATTAAAAACCAATACTGAACAGGAGTATGCCCCTGCTAAATCTTTGGTGAAAAGGGAAGGGGGTCAACAACACGTGTCACTCTGGGTTAAGTCTAACATCCATGTTTGTAGCTCCAGCAGTCTGAAGACAGAATCTCTCAGCACTGAAGTTAAAACATTTGAAATATTTTAAAGTAAGCAGCAAACATTCTCCACTAATATGATCACTGCAAATCTGTCAAATAAATTATGCTCAAAGAATAGACTGATGCTTATTGTCTGATGGATAAATAACAACTCATTTGAGATACCTCTTCTGTAATCTTTTTTATTAAAAAATGTACTGATTGTTGATGAGTGATTGGTTGTCCACATGTCATTTGTATGGATAGAGCATCCAAGTACTCATTACCAAGCAAACATTACATAGTTGCATTAACCTTGGTTTGTCTACATGTTGATGGATTATGTAGTGCATTATACATTTTGATCAAAATGCCTTTGCAGTTGACCCCTCAATGTGCACATCAGCAGCATCATTTCTGAATTAGCTGACCTAGTCAACACTATCTCAGGGAGCAAGGCCCTTGATAGATCCATTTGGAGCATCTTCTTTAATGGAGCGCCTGGTATTATGCCGAGGTCAAACAAAATGGATCCGTGAACCTCCGTCCATCCACGCAGATTTATATTTTCAGTCAGAACCTTGACTCTGACATGAACTCAGTGTTTCTTGTTGGACGTAGAACCATTCAGCCCTTGAATACAATCAACCTTAAATCACTGAGGGTGACACAAGAACTAAGAAAGAAGAGAGAACAAAACAGACACCAAAAGATAAATAAAGAAAGAAATAAAGAAATGAAATAAATACAACGCTGATCATTTTGTTTACTTGGTGTTAGAAGCTAAAATCAGCTTTATATTTGTCCGAAGAAAGAATAATCTGTCAAATCATCAGTTAGCACTGATTTCACCTGATTTGTGCAAAAAAAAAAGCATCCCATTACAAGCCTGGCTCAGTCAAGGACTCACTATTAATCTGAACATTGCCTACAATGAGAAGAATTTCTCTAAGATTATTATGAGTTGCTGTTTTGCCAGTGATGTAGAAAAGGCTTTTCCTCTAGCCCACACTGCCATTGCCTCAGACACCTTCTGGCATTTTATAACTCAGGTCAGAAGCTCAAAGAAGCTCATTAGTCAAGAGGAAATTACGCCTCATTTTAACTTATGGCTGAATGACTGTCACCCTGCCAAGTCAGCCCAGGTGATGACTCTAAATGTGTCATGGAACAAGTCCTTTACCATTATTTATGCTTTATGATTAAAGGGAAAATGATTCTTTGCCTAAAACAAATCCTGCATGTTTCTGTGCAAGACCTGCACTCACACTCTACATGCACTCTTTGTCCTAAATTTACCTTCATCCATTGATATTCTGTAGGACATACACCCTTCAACTTCTTCCAGCTGCAACAATGTAATTTTAACTGGTTTCTCAACATCCTGCTTGTAAATAAGTTTTATGATGGGGCGAGCAATTAGAAAAAGGATTCTACTTTACGAATGCCTCCCCATAATCAGAGCCTTTCAGTTGTGTTATTATTTAACTGATGTAGACACAAACTACACAAACTGTGTTTTTAACAGATCAAATTTCTGGTTAAAAGGGGGCTTTTTTTAAAAAACGAATCCCCTGCAGACAAAAACAAGTCATTATGAATGGGTAGTGTGTTTAGTTTCACTTCTAAGTAGAAAGACAGCATTCCTGTAAGTTAATATAGTGCACTCACTGTCTAGCAAAAGCTTCTGCTCTTCATTACCTAAAGAGAACCTCTACAAAATGCAGGAAGGGAAGGGGGTATTATTGTATGACGCCCCGTTAAAGTATCAGTAACTACTGAGCTTGTCACAGTCAAGTGAGAAACAGTTTCTTGGAGGGAACAGGGAAAAAAATAAATTTTTCAATCTTCGATTACAACACTGATCACAAGCAATCTCTCTGTGCTGAAGTAAAATCAATACTGGGAGAAGAGTACATTAGAGAAGAGGAGAGAGGAGAAAGTAAGATAAGCTTACAACATCCTCTTTTGCAAAAATATGCAAGGAAAGGGTCCAGCTGTCCAATTATGCTCCAACCCAGATACTCATGCCCAGGAAGGAACCCTTGGCCCTGCTTTCAGTACCCAGTGTATCACGCCACATTAGCCGGGCCCCAGTCTTTGCCAAGGCATCAAACACAACACAGCAACTACTCTCCAAGTCTAAAATCTCATTTAGCCACCCTTCCTTTCTCTAATCCCTTTATCTCATCCTCTTCCAAGCCTCATGTGGTTCTGCTTGGTTGCCTCATCATGGTTCCCATAGATGTATAGTTTTAAGTGGCCCATGGGTGAACAAAGATGAAGGCAACCACTGTTACAGTGAGCGAACACATTCTGGTAATACTGCTGATTCCATACAAACACAAACAAAGAAACCCAGCAAGCCATCCCAACATGCACAGTCACCCTAATTCTGCCTGTGCCCCTATGGCCCCTACATCCAGTGTATCTGCCTCACTGCCCATGATCACACAAGGTTGAAGCGTCCAGCCTAATGGCACAAAAGGGCAATTTTTGTCCAACTGGCAAAAGTTGTATTGATGCAAGTTGTGTTCATTATTGTGGTAAAGTAAATAAATATGATACTGTGAGCATTGTAATGTGGTTTAAATGGTGGTTAATGAGCTTTTTGTTTTCTTTGGGTGGTCTGTACAGCGTTCACTGTTTTAACATTCCCTTCACCGGAAACAATACAGTCATCTTTATGTGCATGAACACTCTGCATAAAAGTTGGCAGTCTAGGAATAGTGAAATGCTTTCCTTTAATGCATCACAAGCTAATCCAGTGCCAGTCATCCTACCGCTGCTAATATTTTGCCTTGTTTGTTTGACATAATCAAATCGAGTGGGAAAAGGACACAGTGAACAAAGCATAATTGAGAACACAACATTAGCTTAATTGTTAACTTGTGCAATTAACCAAACACACATCAGTGAATTATCCTTGGCTCACCCTCTGTGAGCCATGTTGTTGCATAATATACTGTTTTGAGTTCGGACACAGGGGTAGATGAGAAAGTACAGCTGGGCTAAACAGGACATTATCCACAAATGAAAAAAAAAATGTTTTTAACAAGTCCTACACTTTATATCTTCTATTCTCATTTTCCTTTTCTCTCTGAGGTGTAAGTGAAACTCTTTGAAATGACTGCTGTCACTCACACCTGCACAGACAGGATTACCCTAACCTTCTCCTTGAGTGTGCACTCCACGTGGAAGAAGGTGAGCAATATAAGAGGGAGGAGTGAAAATTAATGGCACACTTAAGAAGGGTTCTCCAACCAAAGTGAAGCTCACCTCAGGACATCAGAGTCGTTAAAACAACGTGTCAATTTCCTTTCCTAAAAAAGGGACACTCCCTTAGGCCCTGTTTTCCACAACGTCTGACGAAGGCATTGGCTAAGGAGTCACATAGGGTCAAACATATTATAACTTAAAAGAGTCACATTAAGCTGAACTCAGTTGACACCATGTCTGCTGCTGAAAGAGAAATGAAATGCAGTGTTCTTTGGTTTAAAGAACATGCTTGCTTATCTATGGTAACAAGCAATTTTTTGGTGATTATTACATCGTCTTTGCAGGCAAATCCCACTGTACTGCCTCTTTTGTACTAACCGAAACAGTTTAACTATTGTTTAATTGTACTCATTTACATTTTTTTAAGTCAAAATGTTTTATCTGAATATTAATAATACACCTTATTCTCATTTGAACTGGTATTTTCTTATTGACTCCGTTGCTCTACACAGCAGTTAGCAGGCTAGTAGACTAATCATCTTCTGATCACTTCATCATTTGTTCTGCTTCAGAGACATCCTCGCCTTTTTCTCCTTCCTCATCATCTTGGCTAGTGTCGCTAATGTCATTGCTAATTACAAACAGCAAGTCAGACGCTGGTATTTCTGCAGTTCTGGAGAAGCCCGAAGATGCTGATCTGTCAAAGTACTGAGCTCAGCCAAAGAAACCAACTGCAAACTTCCTGCAAATGTCAATCTCCAAGATAAATGAGCTGGATGTCATTTTAATTTAGGAAGCATTCTGCAGTAAAAGCAGATAAGTCGGAGGCGATAGATAATATGTAAATGGGTGTAACCGACATGTCAATTTATCATGTCTTAATTAGTCTTACCTTCATTAACTTTATCTTAATAACACTCCACTAAAATTAATGACTTATTAAGCTAATAGGAAATCTGTGTGAGACTGAAACAGACTGCATTTTATAATTATTTGCCTTGAGGGAACTTTAGCAAGTGCTAAGTCATCACTTAAGTTAATGTAACAGGGCTGTGTCCTTCACTGTCACAGACTAAGTTTTACTATAGATAAAGACAAGCACTCACGTTTTCCTTTGTTTGTTTGGTGAATGTGTGAGAGAGCATGCGCAGGCTTGTCTGCATGCACCAGTAAATGGGTATAATGCGTGGTGGGGGTATAATGGGTAATATAAACATACCGAGATCCCTTGTTCTTCCACACTGTGTGCATCTAGAGAAAGGGGTAATGCTGATACTTTGTCACAGTTTGCAAACAGAAGCGTCCGGTGGCGCAGAGAAGTTCGCCTAATGGGTCAGGAAGCATGAACTAGCAAATTGTCCATCTGTGTCAGCACCAGGAGGATTTTGGTTTGAGAGATGGTGTGTGGCTGACATGAAAAGAAGTGAGTGGTGTAACAGAAGATGGAGAGAGAATAAAAGATTTGAAGAGTGTTACGAGCAAAACATGAAGCAAACAACAGTACAAATGAAAGGCAGGGTAGTGATGAGCAAGATGAGAAAGAAACTGATGGAGATTAAATAGGAATATACAAAAGGACCTCTGAGGAAAGCAGTTTAGTAAATACAGCAACACACTACTAAATGTTTGTACTAAAAGCTGCTGTTAAAGAGAACTGCCGTGTAGCCCACAGTTTAACGTAAAGCCATTAGTCGGGAAGTGAGTTAAAGGAAATTTGAGCTGGTGTGGGGTTGTTGTTTCTTTTTTCAGGATAACCTTGGAGATGTTTACAGGTCAGTACAATGTTACAGTGGTGTATGTTAAAAGGTGGAACACATTTCAAAAACAGTTAAGATACAGTACTGTGCAAAAGTTTTAGGCGGGTGTGAAAAACGTTGTAAACAAAGAATGCTTTCAGAAATATAATTGATTGTTTATTGGCCCCAAATGTATTCTGCAGCAGGACAATGACCCCAAACATACAGCCAAAGTGATTAAGAACTATCTTCAGCGTAAAGAAGAACAAGAAGCACTGGAAGTGATGGTATGGCCCCATCAGAGCCCTGATCACAACATCAACGAGTGTTTCTGGGATTACATGAAGAGACAGAAGGATGCGAGGAAGCCTACGTCCCCATAAGATCTGTGGTTATTTCTACCATCCAAGTTCCTTCAAAAACTGTGTGCAAGTGTACCTAGAGGAATTGATTATGTTTTGGGTGGTCACACCAAATACTGATTTGATTTAGATTTCTCCTTTATTCACCCACTGCATTTTGTTGATTGATGAAAACAAATGAATAACACTTCAATTTTTGAAAGCATTCTTTGTTAACAAACTTTTGCTCAGTACTGTATGCATTTCATCACTTGATCTGTTGTCTCTTTGTTCCTTTAGAATGACTCACAGAAGCATTTTTATGACTGATGTTCCTATCAGTGGGATGTGATCAGTGATTGTTGAGTTGTGAACAGTATTTTTTAGCAAGATCATGGTTTATCATTACACAGTCCTACAGTCCTTTTGATCATTTTTTCCTCCCTGACTTCCACATGATGCAGACTGTTGAACCATTACATCACAATTAATATGCCTGCTAGAGGGCTTTATCACTTGAAAGCACAGTTATCCCAATCTAACTGATGTTTGTACTTTAAAGCAGTGCACATTTAAGTGTATTCTGGACTGTAAATCAACAATGTAGTAAATCCCCTTTAAATTTATGTTGTCATTTATTTATTTATCATATGATCTAAAGCAATTTTATGTAGTAACATTTAATTGCCCTGTTATAATGTGCTCACAGTGACGAAGTTTAACAATTACTGCTGTTTAATAAAAGCATTGTGACTTACGTAGAAGGAAATCATTTTATCTTTTGAGCTTAATATGTAGATTATAGCAAAACCCCAAAGCATTTCTTGGCAATTTCCTTTGTTTACACTTTTCAGAAACAAACCCGGAGACAACTCACAGTGGGCCAATTTTTCAAGAGCCCCTTCATCGCTTGTTTAAAGTTGGAGTTAAACTGTGTGATTAAATATTATTTAGTCTCAGTGAAACTATTTCAATGAAAGAGTGCTTAACAAATCTATCAGACCACCATCCAATGGAAGGTTTATGGCACAGCTGTCCTAAATTAACGGTGGTGGTAATTACCCAAATCTTGTTTTATGTTTCTATCATGGTAAATCCACCAGTATGTGCAAGCCCTTTAAACGCAGTGAAATGCATATTGATTAATTTTTGACTTATATAAAACATCCAACAGCTGTTAACGATCAAACATTTGTGCAGGTTGCACGGTCAGCTGTCATTTCATTTTGTGGGTAAAAGCAAACACAGGGCTAACTAAGCCTTAGCTACTTGTATGAAGAGTGACAGAAAACCAAAGAAGAGACAATGCTTTCTGTCCGGTGTTAACGGAGTTGCTTTTTTAAACTTGAACTTTATAGTGATATAACTTTTGAACCATTTAAACCTGGTTGAGAAGTAGCAGATGCGTTAAATTCACCCCTTTTACCCTCACCTCCATGTGGTAACAGTCAGCTACACTTAATGAGAGGTACTCTGTTGTATTGTGCCCACAGAAAGCAGTGCTGTGTGCATGGTTCTGACTTTGAAACAGCTGACCATGTGAGAGGAAAAATTTAGACCAAATGCCAGGAGACAAAGTGTTTTCAGTTCATGCTGGCCCAAATAGAACGGAGAATCAGCATGTTGTGAATCCTAGAGAGTGCATTTAGAACTTTGCAGGCGCTGGGACATTAATAATGGTGTTTGCTTTATTTGATTCTGATTTTTAATCGCTACTTTGTGTTACTGCATGCAAATATACAAGTGGTCCTGCTGAAATAAGTGGTCCAAGTGTCCCTGTCTTAGTTTTCCTCTTTGCTCTTCTGAAGACAGGCAGCTGTGAGCAATCTCTAGCTCTCTATAACACATGAGGCTCTGCTCTCTGCTTGTGCGTGTACATGCGTGTCTGTGTGTGCGAGTGTACGAAGCACATGGATTTTTTGTGTTAGAGTATTTGGGCATGCTATTTGGACCAACTTGAGCCACTGTCAGCACTCTTAACAAGTCCCCAGCATGCAACATGACAGTAAATAAGCTTCCTTGCCTTTCAGCCACTCACTTAAAGGCACTTGAACTTAGCTTTTAATTAGAGACTTAAAAGACCACTGTTAACACACACAAACATGGGGTATACTGCCCAGAGGACTGGAAAATTTACACAACATATAGTCTTTTGCAGTTTTAATTCCTTTAACAATCTGAAAAATACCCAATGGGGGATGGGTCATGGGAACGGACTTACAGATTTGGGTATGTGTCTGTGGAAGGGAGAGTTTAATGTACATGCTCAACAAAGTTTATAGTGTGCAGTAGAAAGATTACTAAAATAGCAAATACGTAAGACACTGTACTTTTGGAAGGTTACTAAGTAAATAATCTCCACAAACAGCTGCATGTGATTATGGAGAATCGGCTCTGGTGTCCATTTGCAATTTACAGTACTTGAAGAATACTTTGAATCCTTTTGACCAATCAAATTTGAGCAAGCTTTGGTTGCATACAGGTAAAGTGTTCATATATAATGCAAAATAGACAAGAACTGAGCTTCCATTGATCTTTTTTTAATTTATCTGCAAACATAAGCAATGAGCAGCTAGGGGAACACAAAGTCTTGGCCCTCAGTACTGTGATAGTTTCCCTTTATAAACAACAGACTCAAGAACAATATGTTAATTATCAGAATGCATAGACTTCATAAAAGCCTCCGGTTTATTACTGAACACTGAACTCTTCACAATTCCATTAACTGGCCGGGCATCATAAATCATGCACACACAGTGTTGCTCTCCTGGTTACCATGATGATGTTATGTACACACTCAGAAACGCACCAGGTTTTGTTATGATATCATACAGCACGTCTTCTGCCCCCCAGGCTAAATTTTCAGGCTCAGTTTCCATCACCCCAACAACACCAACAAACTGTAAATGAGACTTTTTTTATTGCCATGACAAAAGATGTGATCACCGAACTCCTTTCCCCGACAGCGTGACATTAGCAACGACAAGACAATAGACCTTCCCTGCATAACTACCAACAAGTGTCCCATCTCTTACCAAACACTGACATATCACATCTCCTCTAATAATGCTGGAAGAATGCCGTTGAAACAAACAAAAGGGTGTACACTTACAATTATTAATCCAGATCGATGTTTCCTCCGAGTCCATGGTATTTGAAAGAGTGTGTGTGAAAACCTTTGCCTTCAGGGTGTGTGAATGAGAGCGCATGTGGATGAGTGTGCAATGAGTCTAGCTTTGTGTTGGGGATTGGAGTAACAGAAGATGAGTTTAGACGAGCAGTAATATCAGCCCTTTCTACATTACTATTGCTTACCATTAGTATTTCTAATTCTCTGGGGTTTTTTAAAGGTAAATTGCACTTGTATTTGTGTATCTTTCTTCAATAGTTACAGGCGATATTGAAAAACAAGCATACTAATGTGTAAAACTGTTATGTGTCACAAAAGCACCTGGGAGGAGAAGAGTGGTGACGTCAGCCAGTCTCAAAGGAGAAGAGGGCTGATACTGGGCATGCCCGCCTGCTACCTTGGGCATGTACTCCCAGGTTCCTTGGGGAACCTGGGAGTACAAAGTATTTAGCAAGAGTAAGAGATTGGGAAGCAGGTGAATGAAGAGTGTAGACTGGGAACTATATTGTACAGGCAAATGCCTCCCAAAGGAAAAAGAATGTGATAGGATATAAACAACGTACCACTGAGATTGAACCAATAAAAAAAGACTCATCAGTAAATCATTCATGGAGTATGTCTGACTGACTGTGAGTTCCAGATGCCACAGACATATAAAAGGCTGCAGTATGTACAGCTTGTGGTTCCCAAATGACAAAGATTTACAACTTTCCAAAGTGCTGTACACAGTAGAACAGCCTGCCTGGTAACCATTCAGAATATACCAACAGAGCAGCAAATATTTCCTTCCCAACTGTCCAACTCATGACTTCATGTGACCTGTTTCTTGTAAGTGCTCATTCAGAAAACACTCACACATAAAAGAATATCAACGGCTATTAAGCAGAGTTGTGTCATGACATCAAATTAGCGTAGTTCTCTGTCAGAGATCATTAATGTTATGCCCACTGGGCCTAGACTGCAATCCGTTGAGCTTACCAGCTTGCACACACACACACACACATACACACACACAGAAATAGAACCACATAAAGTCATGGTGTTGCATGTGGTTTTCATCACCATCCACTGTCACCACCATGCGGCAATGGAACAGCCACATCTCCTGCACCTACAAAGCAAGCAATTTTAAAATAGCTCACATCCCAGAAAGGCCACCTCTGAGGCAGCATTTCCTACACTTAATTTATTTGCACATATTAGTCTCATAAAGTAAAAACAGATGGATGACACCGCGTGAAAATTCTGTCAACCCACATGTAATCTTATATGTTTAGATTTATTTAATTCTGTCTGTTTGCATTATTAAATTAATATCAGAAGATGCAAAAACTATGATACAGGATGTCACAACTATGGTGAGTCGTATGTGTTAGTACAGTACTCCTATTGTATTATTACAAATAGATGTGAGAGAGGAGTATAGATTCATTTTGGAATACAATAAAATTTCAATTCAAGCTTTTGACCCAACCCATCTTTGTGAGCTCTGACAAGTTCATAAACCCTGTAAGACCCCTTGAGAGCATGTTAGTATTGTGAACTTAGGATACTGTTTAGCCAATGATAAGTAAAGACACCACACCACAAGCTTTAAATTCCACAAAGACAGAAAAAGAGCTGTTTTCATCATGTCTCAATAGTGGAACTAAGGTAACGGTTTTTATATACAGTACTGTGGAAAATCTTGAGCCAGCCCTCATTTCTCTTTATTTTTTAAGAAAATTTTAAATAAGTACAGTGATTTATTGAAACATAAGTTAACATGGCCACCTTTGTTCTTTAACACAGTCAGAACTCTTTTGGACAAGCTTTTAATTTCTTCAGGTAGCCTTCGCAAATAGTTACCTAGGATGTAGAATAATAAAAAGCTTTCTTTATTGGCTGGTTTCTGTTGTATTCTCTGTCAAGAAGATCCAACTCTGCTTCAATAATATTGAGGCCAGGGCTTTGGGTGTGCCTTACTTTTTGTTTGTCTATTCATGCATTAGTGTGTTTGCAATTGTGGCGTAGAAAGACACTAGTGCACGTCACTTTCCAGATAATAATGCGTGGTTGATATTATCTGACCATACTTTTCTGCATTTATAATTCCATAGGTTTTCTTTTCATCTCCAACACAACTGGCTGAAATAAAGCCTCAAATCATGACAAAACCTCCACCATTTTTACAGATGGCTGCGGACACTCACCGTCTTACCTCTCTTTGTGTTCATCACTCCATAATATCTGTTGCTACTGATCACTGTTTCAACTCCTTAAGAATGGTTTCTTCCATTGAGACTATTTCTGATAAGCGTTCAAAAAACAAGCCTCTCTGGTCCTATCTTTTCTTGATTTTTTTTTTCCATTTCTTAAGGACATGACTCTCAGATACTGTTCAGCAAAATACTATTTTATGCCTGTCAAACTGTGTTAACTTTGGCATTGTTCATAGAATCAACTAGAGAAATGGGGACATATGTGTTTTTCCAACAGGTTTTTGCAACTGCTAGTCACAGGTATACAATTTAAAACTGGCTCTAATCTATATTGTCTGTTATGTATAAACACAACATGCTGGAATGATTCATAGTTCAATGTGAAGTATCTTAACAAACACAAGGTATAATGAATTGACTGGAAATGAATAAAAAGGTGATTAATGTAAAAAGAAAGAGCTTAAAAGACGTTCAGAAAGTCTGGAGAATTATCATTCAAGACCACTTTACAAAGATTACAAGAAAGTCTGGTTCCTTTACAGAAAAATATCAAGAGTGGGTCAAAGCTTTTGCCAGGTATTATGCATGTCTCTTGCAGCACATTTGAAGAAAAAAAAAAAAACATCAAAAATAATGAGTCTAAAGCTATGTTTTTATTTAGTACTATGCAGTCATTTCTGCTTAAGTTGTCTCCAACAATGTATACATGCATGCAGTCATTTGGGGTTGGTATTATTGCTGTCTAGTAGTGTGAGTATTTATTTCTAAAATCAGGTCATTACTAAGACCACAGCAACCAATGCAGACTTGGCATAAGGTGTGTGAGTAACTGTTAAAATTTTTTACCATTGTTATTATGTTTTTACCACATGAATGATTTCACAACATGATAAACAACTCAATTATGCCCCTAAAATAAATGGATGGAATTATTGATCAAATGGCTGCAAAAGTGACTCAATTCTTACAAAATCATTTTCAGTTAAATGTGTGTCTATGTAGAGTGGGTAGAAGCTGAAATGGGTGTCTGTCCTGGTCCCTGTCCCAGGCTGCGCTCACCAGGGTCATGAAGTTATCCAGTGTCACCACAGGACTATTGGATGGCTGTCAGCGCGCTAAATTAAAAACCACAAGCACGCAGCATTTAATTCTGGTGTTTTTACCCCTAATGGAGTGGGACTGCTTGCCGCCATGGTGCTGGGAGATGTGTGTGTGTGTCTATACATGGATGAATGTGTGTGTTCTTGATTACCTGTACAAAGCCCCTCTGTACTAACTGTTTTACTGTCTTTCCTGCCTTTCTTCATAATGTAGCAGAGCCAGAAAGAATGATCCAATCTAGCACTACATAAAAACCACAGATGAATCCTTTATCGCCTGTGACCCATTTTTTTTCAGCAATGTCTAATTTAAATCAAATTACTCCAAATGGCAGGATAATTTAAGCTCACCAAAAAGTCACGAGTCTAATGAAAATCAAGGAACAAATAGCCAAGAGACAGTACAAAGTCTTTAGAGATAATTGTATGTCTGCACAGATTAGCATAGTGTTGGTGCACTTGGTAAACAACAGCTACTCAAGGCTCCAGTGTGATTTGTGGCTTAACAACAGAAGAGCAGTAGACCCCGTTAGAATGTTTACAAGCTTAAAATTAAACTTAATCGCCTAAATTGGACACTGTTGAGTAATTACAGTTATAAGTAGAACTTCTGTGAAATCAGCAGTTTTGATTGAATGAATAGAGTTTTGGTGTGAGGATGTTAATGTGAACTTTTAAATACTCCACATGCACGGACCATAGCAGACCTTTGACTAGTAATAAAGCATATTTGTGTTCAGCCATTTCGGATATGTGACATTTCTCCGACCTCCATTGTAAAAGAGCACCGCACAATCAAGATTCTGCAGATGGCCTTTAACTACCTTGGTAATGGAAAAGTGAAGAGAGAAATGAATGCGACTGGACATTAAAAAGGGGGATAAAATTGTGATGACATAACTTCTAACCTTTCTGTGTGGAGTTGGCATGTTCTCCCTGTGCCCGTGTAGGTTTTCTCCAGGTACTCCGTAGTTTGAAACTGCAGCTTCAATAGGATATAAGCTCCATTTGGGGATCCACAGGAGGATGCATGAGATAAATGATAAACTATTATTTTGTATGTAACCCAAAAAGCTGCTTTAAAGGTTTGACTTTGTACGTTTTTGGGGGATGTTATCTACTTTTATCCTTTTCCCTACAGTGTCAAATTGTATCTTATGGAATAGTTTTTGGAGAAGTGACAACGTTTGAAAATGTCTTTTACATCCCATCTTTATGTTCAGCATCAACAAAATACTAAGGACTAATTGCTTGCAGCACTGAAACTGCACAGCACACAAATATAATAATCCTGGATGAATTGAGACAAAATTCCTTTCCTCTACTTGGAAATTTGAGACCATGACAAACTGATTATTATCTTACAGTTAATCTCTGACGAATTGCTGCATAAAGTATTTCCTCCAAGAACGTTTACACAGACATTAGCAAAAGCCTGGTCAAGCTTCAGTATATCAAATAGTCAAGATAGTGTTTATAATCTCAAGTCAAACCGTTAAAAACTAAATAAAATAGAAAAAACTCTCCAAGTATGCCAGGGAAAACTTTTAATAAAGGCTTGGGACAGCTTACCTGTCCCAAGCCCAAAAATCTATGATTGGGATAAAATACACCTTTTACAATGTGAAGTATAAGTTAAAATTCAAACTTCCCTCTGCAAGAGTCTTCTGTGAAATTCCTTAATTACCACAGTTATTGGGCATCATGTCTAAGGACACCCACTGAACTCTGTCAGATGTAGCTGCATGTTGAAAGCCATCTCTGACATGGTACCTTGTGTGTGCAGTCATGCAAAGAGCTGGTGTTTCCATACAGATTTTCATCTTGTCAACAATTAGTCTGGATTTTCCTTGAGGCATTCATTTATTCCCATATGGAAAATAAATAGACAAAACTTATAAAAGACTTGCATAAAATGTGGCCTACTTCATATAGTGAATCAAATAAGGCTTATATGAAGTGGACACTTTCATATATTGTTTTAGTAAGTATTCAAAACATACAAGTTTCATTTATATAATTTTTCTAGGGATCTTATATCTGTTTTCACTCTTGTATGCTTTTCATAAAAGTTTCACATAAGACAGATACAAACTTTATAAGATTTATATATATCTTTTCCATATGGGTTAGACCATATGTTTTTATGGTATTTGCTTTACTGGGAATTTTCTCATCAGTTTTACTTATTAAGAATAGTTTAAATTAAATTCAGTTAAATTCAATTTAATTCTATTCAGTCTTATTTATATAGTACCACTTCACAACTGTCGCTTCAAAGCACTTTATAATGCAGGATACAGACCCTAAAATTTTAAACAAAACAATAGAAGAAAAAGAAAAGTTGTTGTTTATTTCAGTTTAAATGCTGTCTGTGAGATGTAAAATATGTTATTTGACATTGTAAATCCCTCTCAGGTTTTTAGAGTGCATCCTCCCATTGTGTTTACGCAGACATATCAGAGCTCTGGTCAAGCTTCAGCATATCAAATTGCTGGGATAGAGACAGGGTACCTTATGTAGTTCATTAGAGTGGAACCATCTGTAGGGCATTAGAGCTTCAGTATGCACTTCTTGTCCTCAGCTGTATATAAATACACACTGTTCTCTCTAATCTGGCCTGCTCAGCCTAACTGTTTATTTTTTTAACCTGAGACGGAAATGTTTGGTAACTGAATCTGCAGTGGACTTGTGGACTTTTTAGACTGTAGGTGACTAGAAACTGAGGAGTTTAGGTGTGTCCAATACTGATAGCAATTGCAGTTTCCTTTAAAAAAGCCATTTTGGCCTTGAGCAGGTGTTTTGGACAATAAGCTGCTTTAAAAGCACAAGAAGCTTGTTTGGTTCAATTACCAGTAAGTCGTGGATTTTTTTAAATCCAGTCTAAGTGGCATTCATAAATGTTAATCTTATACATTGCATGGAGTTTTTGAATAATCTGAGAAACTCTAAGTGACACGTTTTTTCTAACTGTGTACACCAACAGTGTATGTGAAGCTGAGCAATTGAGATGTCATTGAGCTGACTGTAGACTTAGAGTTTTAAAATGGTCTTGGTTTAATTACTGTAACTCTTAGATTTACATACTAAGTCCTAATTGTAATCAGTGTCGTGGTTGTTGTATAAAAAATGCAATGCATTACTTAATTAATTGCCAGAGAAAGTAATTACGTTCTCGTTACTCCATAAAATGACCCGAAACACGCTGTCACATAATTACCAGTTAACAATATAAACCTTAGGCTAGGCAATAAGGACACACATATAATCTTTCTTTTAGTTTTTAGTAGGAACATAAAGCTGACAACACAAAAAAAGAAAAAGAAAAAACAACAAAACAGCCCCAAAACACTTTGAGGTGATCACAACATTGTCTGAAAAGGTGGAAACAGAGAATTGTCTGCTCATCAGAGAATTGTTACCTGTCGAAGTTCTGCTGGGCTGGGGTCAGCGTGCGCTCAGCTTTTTGATTTGTAATGATGTTTGCTGTTTTGTTAAGTTTATTTAATATGGGTTATTGTGTTGTTTTCTGTTTCAGTTGAAAAATATTACTGCTTCTGTCCTTTGTCCTCTATAATTATGTGTGCATAATTATCAAACTATTATTATTAATCGCTCAGTGAATTTTAGTTAAAGCTTCCTTCAGTCTTTCCTCCTAATCTAGCCTACTTGTTCCAATGCCTGAGACCACTAGTCGCCGGGCTGGTACAAAGTGTCAACATCTTGTCAGCTTTGTTACAGACTAACACCTCTCTTAATTCCAAGTTGGCTGTGAGCTCAAATGGTTCACAGTCAGAATAAACTGTCATCTCCTCTGTTCCTAAATTTAAATTAAATAAAAATTCATCCATGTTCTGATTCCAGACAGCTACTTGGTTCTCTTGGGCTTCAGCCAGTCCACCATAGAAGAAGCAGTAATATTGGTTGGATCCAACAGATCCAACAAATCAAAGTCAAAGTCACACAATACCTAATCACAAGCACTGCTGCATGTCAACAACATTAGAATAAATAAATACATTAGAATAACAAGAAGAAATGTCTAAAAATTAACAAACACAGAAATATTAATCTAAGTGAGCTCTGTCTGTTTGTTCTACACTGAGGTATAAGGTAACGGCAACCTGAGAGGAACTTCCTGAACTCAGATGACAAAACTTGTTCGGCATGAATAATAATGGTTTTTTTGGCTTTTTTATCACTCGATTTTCCCAGAATGAACACAAATCTGTATCTATTCATACACATAAATCCCTGTGCGTTAGTTTGGTACCATGTTAGTGCAGTAGTTAGCACTGTCGCTTCACAGCACAAAAGAGTTCAGCTCCACCATCTAGCTGGGGCCTTACTGTGTGGCTTTTCCATGTTCTCCCCTGTGTTTGTGTGGGTTCTCTCTGGGTACTCAGGCTTCCTCCCAAAGTCATACAATTAATGAGTTTAGGTGAACTGATGATTCTAAATTGCCCACAGGTGTGCTTGTGAATGCTTGTCTGTCTCTGTGTGTTAGCCCCGTGATAGCTGGGATAGGCTCCATCCCTGTTGTGACCCTGATAAGGATAACTGGAAGATAATAGATGGGTTCTTTTTTATTTATGTGTGAGTAACTTTCACTACTGTTACTTTTTTCCTCACTACTGCTTATACTGTATTTGGATCCTCACGAAACAAAATATTTTCACAGTGGTATAAGATAATTTTTTCCTTTAAGTAATGAATGCTTTGTTCAACAAAAAAAGAACAGTGGAAGAGCAGAAAAGAAGCCATGTCATCTATTCGTCCACTCTAGTTTCGCCACTCCCTCAGGGCATTTTGTCACAGGTGGTTACCGTTTGTATCTGACAAGGGGGTGATTTATACTCAAAGCAGGAGTGCCACATGGTAGCCATGGTAGGACCAAAGAAACCCCCAAAACAACCTTGTGAGCCACACAGTAAAAGTGAGAGGATAAAAAAGTGAGGGTTATTAATAAAATTGAAAATTAAGAGTGAAATATTATAAACATTTTGGGGGGCTTGGGGGCAGTTGGAGCTTAAGTGGGAGTGAGAGGGCACATAAATTTACATATTAGCACTTACTGCCTTTTTATCCACTTAATATTAAAGACATGTTTATGTAATGTTTTATTGCAGCTTAAGCATTTACTACCTGACAGGACCTTTTAACAAAATGAGAACCATAGGTCTTCCCACTACAATCAAAGCATGCTGGAATTAATTTCTCTTTAGTTTTACTACACAAGTTTTACAAATTTTATAGTAAAAGCATCACATCTTCAATAATAAAAGTAAACAGATTTCTTTGGTATTAACACCAGGACTGTAACTGATAAAATGTTGCAACATGTTTATAAAAAAATGCTTGCACACAAACACACAGACTGATTATAAGTCATGCAGGACAGCTGGTCATCTGTCTAGCCTAAGAGCAAATGAGTAGTTAGCCATTTCAGGACAATGGCCACAGTGTCCATTTGGCTCTGACCCCTCACACACTCCAGGGCAGCATGGAGAAAACATTCACAGCACTGCGGGAGGCCTCAACCAAATGCACACAATACTGGCCCCTGTGACACTGTCCATGCATCCTGTTGCTGTCAGTGCTCTTTCATCTCTCACTCTCTCTGTTTCGTGCTTTCTCTCACTCTTTCCGTGAATTTAGACTCATTTCAGCTACTAATATTTAAAAGTCAAATCACTGAAAACCTTTCTAACCTTAATTGCTCAATTTAACAGTTAATCAGGGAAAAAAAACTATCAGCTAAATAGGATATAAATAATTATATAAATTTGAATATCAGCAATAATGGCAGTGAGTTAAATGATGTGTTTTTTCCTTTCTTAAACTACATAATGCACTGCTTTGCCAAACCACTAACCAGAAACAATGGACATCAGAGATGTGAAACTAGAAAGAGGAAAAAGAAAAGCAGAGCCAAAGACATGGGTGTGAAAACAGGTCATATAAGCTGTTGCGTTTGTGTAGGACCAACGAAGCAGGGTGGGGTGAACAAAAACTATATATAACTACAGTGAGGGTACTTTGGTGTGGCTGCTCATCTCTTCACCCTATAACTGACTCCAGCTCTATAAACTAAAGAGGTACTATAGTACAACCACAACTCTTCCTCTTACCTTTTATTAGAGCCAAAGTTATACAGAGACTGAAAGCTGTGCTGGCTTTACAAAACCATTCATAAATTCATACTTGATCTCAAATAAACAGGTTTCCCACAAGTAATTTTAAAAGCAAATGATTTTTATTCACTTCACTAAAGAGTTTAGAGACAGCTTGTTCCAGTACTTTGTTAAGAAGTAGTGAAATAATCACAACCACATCCTAGTTTATAAATAGCAACACTTTTTAAACATTGGAGCATGTTGTGTTTGTTGTAATGGACCCATTAAATGGTCCATGTTTTTGCAAAGGTAAAGCAAATTTTTGTTTGTTTCCCAAGCCTGCAATAGAAAGCTAACCTGTGCAGCTGTCACTGTGACAGCTGGGATGGGCTACAGCCTCACTGGAAAAGGTGATGAAAATGGATGAATGTTTCTTTCCAGCTTGCCAGAATGGAAGATAATATAAGAGAAGCTAGGGCAGCACTTCAATCTGGGTTCCTGCTGGTGATTAATGTGTGTGAATGTGAACCTGAACTTGATGGCTCACCTTTGAACACTGGAGGCCACATGCAGACACTAGTGAAAAACGCACAGACACCACACACAGAGTGGGAGAAATAAATAGCTCAAGTGTGAGGGTGGTGAGTGTGTACATGGGTTGTATCTGTAGTGGGATAGCACTTTTACAGAATTTCAGACCATGCTAATAGAAAATTAGTTTGCTACTATTCATGGCAAGATCATGTAGTTTCATATTCAGCAAAAATCTTTTTTTTTTCATGCACTGATGAATGTGTGCAAAGGTCTGGGGCAACTTACGTCATAACTCTAACCTGAGTCCCTCCTTGTATTTGAATCCATGTCAAATTCTTTATTCCCCATTTCACACAACATCATAAAAATTCTTTATTCCTACCTACCCTCATCCTGCCAACTTTCCCCTTGTCCTTACTTCATTTCCTATGTCCCTGGGCTTCTGTACTTCTTTTTCCCCTCAAGCACCATCACTTCTTCCCCTCCTCCCTCCCACAGGCTGCACAGTAAAACAGGAGCATGCAGGCTCATGGGAGGCCATTAACCACCAGAAATGCTGTCTTACAGCTCTGCTGCAGTGCAAACGACTGCAGATTCCTTTACACATCCATGAGCCCAATGTGGTAGACCAGCACATAATGTAGCCATACTTCAAATGACTTCTGGCCCTGCATATTGAATACCTACTGAGCTGTGGTCACAAATGTTTGCAGGTGTGTAAAATAGAGCGCCCCAGTTAACTTCCTTGTAGTATTTCCATTATAGTTTCCATGAGTGTAAGTGACTTTGAGGAAAAGAGGATTGCTTGGCCACAGTCTTTGTTAGGACAACAATGATGAAATTAAATAAAATCTTTGTCCTCCTAGCTCTTCCACTGTCACGCACACAGACACACTCCATAAGGCTGAAGCTGGCTCCCAATTTTGCATGTGGTCTGTAAGACAATACCATCATTATGAAGTGGTACATGCCCAATTAACCTTTAACCTTAATAGGCAATATATTTTGGGGGAGGCTCAGCTGTCGCTGATCTCAAAATGTGTACATACACATACTGTAGACACACACAGGTTAAACCTTAAAGGAAAAACATGAGGCATTTTCAGACAGTCACATAAAATAGCTTAAAGAATATATATATGAAACATCTAGTTATGAAGCTGTCAGTGAGAGGCTCGATTAACATTAGTGGAAAATAAGAGGTAATAGCATCACGTTTGGGTTTCCTGCAGCACATGCAGAGCTGCTACCTCCACTTTTTAAATGGAGAGCTTGCAGGAACAGCAAATGTATACGAGCACAAGTACAGGCCTTTTTTTCTTTATGAAAGAATCCAGATTCCATTTCTTTGACCTTGCGCCTTTACGTTACCCTAAAAGCTACCTTTAAAATGAGCTATAAGCTGTTTTTTTTTTTTTACAATGTTAAAAGAATAGAAATACAAGCAATTATATATTTAAGCTCTTAGTGTAAAACAGCAGAGAAATATGATCTAGCTTGTAGCTAGTAAATATATGATTGCATTCCTAATTGAAATGGGAAACACATGGTACAAAATATATTGCTTTACAATAAATTGAAGTTATGTCCTGTTCTTACTACTTAATGTAAAATAGAGCTACTGTTGATTTATGCAGATGCTATTGACAATACCATAAAAATCCCACTGAGGTATCAGCTTTCTGCAAGATGAAAAATATAATAAGATGAATACTGCTTTCTCTTCATTGCATCAGATGTGAGGCCGTCACCAGTTATATTTCAAGTACAGACAGCCTGCTTAGTTAACATGATCAGCATAACACTTAGTTAATTTAAGTTTTCAATAGGAACATAAGTTTGTACTTTATGTCTTTCTTCAAATTGGCTTCACAGGTAAAGATATTATTATTATTATTAAAGAAGTGTCTTAAGACACCTTTGTGAGTCAGTGCATGAATGTCTGTGTGTAATGTAACAGAGCCCCGCTTAACTGCTCCCCAGAGACAGGCTTGAAACTGAAGCTAAGAATAGCCCTGGCTGCATTACCTCTTGTAAAGGGGGAGATAAGGGTGAGTTGGAAGGAGAGGAAAGAGTCAAGGGGGCAAGTGACACTGTGCCGCATGGGAGATGACAAGTAGACACGGGAGCCTTAGTCCATTGCAGGACAGCTCTTTTACCTGGCACAGATAGTATATACACATGACCTAACCAGTGACCCTTCCAACCTCTCAGAGACAAGAATGGATGCATATGCGCACAAACACATGCAAACACACACATTTTGAAGGTTTTTGGGCACCTTACATGTCAGACATGCTTAACTTTTGTTTTTTGGAAATTAAATTTAAATTTTTAGCATTTTATTGCTTGAGTAACAGGAAGTGGTGTTTAAGATGCCCAATACCGTTAGGTTTGATGGCATGGCGAGTAGCAGGTAGGTGGCGATACATGAAGGAATATAGTGGCCAGACGTTAAGGAATAAGTTCTTCATTTTAGAATTGTAATGATCCAGTATTATTAGCATTTTTTAAAAGACAGATGAAAGCTGCATTACTACTTGATCACTGCTGTAATTCCAACATGTGCTTCTATAACAGACCAACAAGGATCTTTTTGCTCGTTCTTCATTTGTTTTTGTTTTTCATTTTTTACAAGTGTCTGGGTTTGAGGATAGATGGATGGGCACACAGACACACACAGAGGAACGACAAAAACAACATATCTCTGGGTGCCATACAGTGTGATCTGTACTACTCACATGTCACACTGACACATATGCACTCACAGTCTTCTCAGATGTCAGGTGAGAGGTTGTGACCCTGCACTAACAGCTCTGTTTCCTTTACCACTGAATATGAGAACCTCCTCCAGGATCTCTGAATGGTTCAAAAAAGGAAACGCTGCACTGAATGACCTGTCAAAATAGGTACACGGCAGCACGCCAAGGAATAAATGCATATGTGTACAGTTTTGTGTGTCTGTGTTGACATTAAGAAAATGGAGACATGAATAGCTATATTCATCCTGGCAAAACAGCTACTCCAGGCGATGGTGCTACAGCAGTATTGGTAGTGATGTCTGATAATCACCTGTCATTTGAGATAATTGGGTAATTGGGGTAATGGACTTCACTGTGGTCCACTCTGAGCTCATCATTTCAAACAGGTATGGAAGGTTATATTTATACCATCTACACTAGCTGCCTAGGCATACAAAAGGATGAGCCAGAGGTAATTAGTGCCTGCCTCTGTTTTCATTTTACAGACCAGAGAATGACCACTGAGACAGATAGAAGAAAAGGATTTGAGAGAAAAGGAGAAAAAATAAAGAATGAGCTAAAAACAATAAGCAGAATAAGAGCTAAATAACATAAATAAATAAATAAAGCAACCAAAATGCTTTGCCAGGTGTTTAATTGGGACTCGGGGTTATTTAGTGTATGACACAGGGAAAGACAGAATGCATTACCATAGCAGTCTAACATTATGGTCCCGCTGCTATTACAGATTTAATGACACGCTGTGTGGTAGCCAACTACATTTAACCCTCTCATCTGCATAATAGTGCTGCCCTTACAACACTCACAGCGGAGTAATACCTCATTGTAATTAATCTCCCTCCCTTTATCTCTCCCTTGCACCCATTCATGTACACACACTCACACATTTACGCACAAGAGAAATTGACCATTAGCACACATTTTGCAAAAACAAAAGCACTATAAAGTTTATTCTGCAAATTTGTCCATGTAAAATATTATCAAGCTAAACAAATGTATCCCTCTGACATTACATACCACGGGTTATTACGTGGGCTATTAAAATCATGGCCATGTGGGAATTTACTCTATTATTTGTAACTAAAGGTGACAAAGCATGTATAGTTGTTGGGTTGGATGCAGAAAAAATGTATTATAGGAAAATATTTTATTTGCAATCTCAACATTGGTGATGTAAATGAGGCAAGCAGCCCAGGTGAATGAACTTTGAGTCCATAGTCTTTGAAACTTTCTATCATTGCCTAGATAGGTGTCAGGCACAAGTGACAGCAAAGCCAGTAACCAGTGAGCAGCAGTTAAAAACTGGAAAGACTGAATGAATCGTATAAAACGACACTTTTCGCCGAGAATGCTTTGCCATTTATCAAATTTATTGAGACTTTTATTTCTTCTCTTTCTCTTAATAACACTCAGCCACGCACACATGCATACATACTTATATACTGTAGGGAGCAGGAATCTGAACCACCATAAAATTCATAGCAGGTTGAATGTGACCTCCATTTCTTGCGTGAAATACATTCTCTGCTTATTCCTTCACATATTTCAACTTTAAGCATGGCCAAAAGAACCATAAAAAGGCAATGAGTGCAGTCATCTATCATTTGCAGAAGGCTACCGAACATTGTCTGTTCTGATGATAGCAGTGCCCTTCATGCTTGCCAAAACTGGTGCCTTGGTACCTCCTTATTATGCAGACACTGGATGTGATTGTAAGCATTTGGTGTTCAGATAAGGGTTAAGGTGGGCATTTGCTGATCCTACGGACGATTTTGGATGTAAATCCTTTAACTAAATAAATAGGCAACTTTATGCTTTTCAATATATATAGATATTTGCAAATTTGTTTAGCACATGCAGAAATATTAATCCATCAGGCATTTGTGTGTTTTGTGTTGGTTGGCCCTCATGTTGGAATGCAGGAATGTGCCTGCCATGAAGCAACATGACAACCGACATGCACATGGATTTCAGAAAGACATCAAAGACTGAGCCATATGGGTAAGGTTACCAAAACCACAGGAAGGAAGACGGCAGGAAGGAAGCCGAAATGAAAGAAAGCACATAAATATATATATATATAAAAAACACAATTCATTTTACATTCTAATATAAATAATAACCATAATAGACTACCATGTGCCTGGTGATGATTAAGGAAAGTAATTAGTTTGCAATGAATGTAGAATGAGCTCATTAAGACAAATGCAGGGAGACTGAGGCTTATCACAGTCAAAGACACACTGGCAGCTTCTCCTTTATGAAAGCACTGAATCATCCGTCTTACAAATCTGTTTAAAAAACCAGGAAGCTGTGTGGCAACCTACTGTGATCACCAGGCCATGACAGCAGTGTTTTGAATGATGAAGTAATGCATGGGTTGAAGAGCAATGGATGTCATTTTTCATTTACATATCTACACAAAAGGCCTGAAAACTGGACCATTTCTCCTTTGATTGCTGTTATTTTCTGAGCCATCTGAATGAATGGCAGTTCACCGAGAAAAGGAATTTCCCTCAGTATCAGCATGGCCCACCATTTATCTGTACAAGTAAAGCTGATTAATACTGAGAATGCCAATATTCACTTCTTACACTCTACTACAGTGCCGTACCAGCACCAAGCGTTGTTGGCAATTGTAAAGAAAAAAGTGTCACATCAAATATATGTCGATTTAATATTGCACTCTGCGTGCAGTAACGTTACTGCAATATACCTACTGAGATTGTGTGATTTTTGTTATTATTAAGCATGTGGTCTCTCATTTTATTGCTTTTTCTGGAAGTGAACTTTCCCCAGCTTTGGTCTTATGTAATCTTGTTGTGAATTTGGCTCGGCACCTGGCAGCTTAAATCAAATTCCCCTTGGTCTCAATAAAACAGTTCTGCTTGGAACTTATCCACTGTGAGACAGAAAGGAACATTGTGCGTGCTATTGCAAAAGAACAACTGATTCTGCGAAAAGGCCAGTGTGCCAGTGGAAACCAAGGTAAGCATGCAGAAGTTCTTGCATAAATGTTTTGAGTTTAAGTAAACAGACTCTCCAAATTCATTCAATAGAGACATGAAAATCAAGGCGTGAGTACTCTTGATTGTGCTTAGCAGTACCAAGTGGAAATCCACAGCCCTACAGCTGTTATGGTGACAAACATTTTATTTAAGCTTTTGATCTCCCATCACTGGCAGCTCAACACCATTCACACCTCTGGAAAATACTTAGATCATTCCATGCATGCACATACACGCATACCTTGTTTGCTAATGTGTTAAAAAGGGCAATGATACTTTTCCACTGCAAAGGTCCTTACTCTTCCTACTGTTCCACTAAAATTTGGGCTCTGCAATTTTTTTTCTTTAGCTCAATGTAATTTGTAGGTCAGTGCAGGTGGAAATTGTAATAATTAAACATAACATATAGTACAGCAAACATCAAGATCAGTGAGTATAATGCATTTAGAACTATAACGATATCGATGGATGTTTATTTTTTCTTAAATTAATGACAATAAATTTTAAATAAATCAGTGTAAGTGTAACAAAAAAGAATAAACAATAAAAATAACAATTAAGCACATGTAATATATGAAATTAAGTCCAAATAGCTGTAAAGCACTGATATACTCAAACAATTCAAACCATGTTTAAGGTGTGCACAGGTCTGTGATCAGGTTTGGTGATTTTTCACATAAAAGCTGAACCAGCTTAAGCACATATCAACTGTGTATGACTCAAAATCAATCACAGAGAAAATGCAAAAATAAAACTTAATTTTTAAAAAACAAATAACAAAACAATTAAGAAGCAGTTTTGCACACACTTAGCTCTGTCACTGAGTAAGCAAGACAAGCTTCAACGTGATTTTTTTTTAACCAGTTGTCACTAGTTATTCTGCTTAACAAGTCCAACAAATGTCTTACCATAGAGTAGATCGAAGTCAGAGTCAAAGAGGAGCATTGCAAGGTGTTTGGTGTCAGCTGTCAAATCCTTGGTGGCATAATGTCATGTGCTTTGACTGATAAAGGAGGAGATGCCATTACATGCCACCAGGCAGAAGAGGTATGCTACAGTAATTCCCTCAAAGTATCCACTTTTCTCTTTCACCTCTCCCTTGCTCTGCTGTCTCCTCTCCCTTTCCTCACATTAACACCTGATAGCTGTGACCACTTATCAGGTATCCTACCCAGTCTCTAAAATCAAAATGTTTAAAAGCTCTCATGGTTTTCTTATATACTCTTATCTTCCCTTCTTTTTAGGGGGTCCCAGCGTTATTTTTCAAGATTTTTACAACTGTCAGACAAAAACATCAAAATTACCTTTACTTCTGTGTCTGTATGTGTGTGGGGGACAAACTGACACTCATGGCTTAACCGCTTAACCGCTCTATGCTGGCTGGCATTTTGTCCATGACTCCTAACCCTGTCTAACAGTAATGTAATAGAGACATATCAAACATACTTCTGTAGATTAAATGAAATATAAACTGGCTGAAAAGAAATGAGAGTAGACATCTGCGCATCCTTTTCTTACAGTCAATATCTATTACATCAGGAAAATATTTTCCAAATGAATTCAGGGCAGGTCATGTGGCTTGACAGCAAAACAAGGATAAAGTAAAGATATGTGACCAATTGGAAAACCAGATTAAAAGGCTAAAGGTCAATGAGGTGTGGCATCAAACTGCACTGAGTCATATCGATTTCATGGATATGTACACTGTGGCCCCTGGGATCTGTGGATGCCAGCAGCAATATGAGACACACACACAAGCAAGTGTGCACACACATGAGGGTGCAAACTCCCATAGTAATATATAAGCGCAACTAGTTAGGAAGATTTTCTGTTCTGGTGTTACGTACACAAACAGCTACAGTGGGGCAAAAAAGTATTTAGTCAGCCACCGATTGTGCAAGTTCCCCCACTTAAAATGATGACAGAGGTCAGTAATTTGCACCAGAGGTACACTTCAACTGTGAGAGACAGAATGTGAAAAAAAAAATCCATGAATCCACATGGTAGGATTTGTAAAGAATTTATTCGTAAATCAGGGTGGAAAATAAGTATTTGGTCAATAACAAAAATACAACTCAATACTTTGTAACATAACCTTTGTTGGCAATAACGGAGGTCAAACGTTTACTATAGGTCTTTACCAGGTTTGCACACACAGTAGCTGGTATTTTGGCCCATTCCTCCATGCAGATCTTCTCGAGAGCAGTGATGTTTTGGGGCTGTCGCCGAGCAACACGGACTTTCAACTCCCGCCACAGATTTTCTATGGGGTTGAGGTCTGGAGACTGGCTAGGCCACTCCAGGACTTTCAAATGCTTCTTACGGAGCCACTCCTTTGTTGCCCGGGCGGTGTGTTTTGGATCATTGTCATGTTGGAAGACCCAGCCTCGTTTCATCTTCAAAGTTCTCACTGATGGAAGGAGGTTTTGGCTCAAAATCTCACGATACATGGCCCCATTCATTCTGTCCTTAACACGGATCAGTCGTCCTGTCCCCTTGGCAGAAAAACAGCCCCATAGCATGATGTTTCCACCCCCATGCTTCACAGTAGGTATGGTGTTCTTGGGATGCAACTCAGTATTCTTCTTCCTCCAAACACGACGAGTTGAGTTTATACCAAAAAGTTCTACTTTGGTTTCATCTGACCACATGACATTCTCCCAATCCTCTGCTGTATCATCCATGTGCTCTCTGGCAAACTTCAGACGGGCCTGGACATGCACTGGCTTCAGCAGCGGAACACGTCTGGCACTGCGGGATTTGATTCCCTGCCGTTGTAGTGTGTTACTGATGGTGACCTTTGTTACTTTGGTCCCAGCTCTCTGCAGGTCATTCACCAGGCCCCCCCATGTGGTTCTGGGATCTTTGCTCACCGTTCTCATGATCATTTTGACCCCACGGGATGAGATCTTGCGTGGAGCCCCAGATCGAGGGAGATTATCGGTGGTCTTGTATGTCTTCCATTTTCTGATGATTGCTCCCACAGTTGATTTTTTCACACCAAGCTGCTTGCCTATTGTAGATTCACTCTTCCCAGTCTGGTGCAGGTCTACAATATTTTTCCTGGTGTCCTTCGAAAGCTCTTTGGTCTTGGCCATGGCGGGGTTTGGAGTCTGACTGTTTGAGGCTGTGGACAGGTGTCTTTTATACAGATGATGAGTTCAAACAAGTGCCATTCATACAGGTAACGAGTGGGGGACAGAAAAGCTTCTTACAGAAGACGTTACAGGTCTGTGAGAGCCAGAGATTTTCCTTGTTTGAGGTGACCAAATACTTATTTTCCACCCTAATTTATGAATAAATTCTTTACAAATCCTACCATGTGAATTCATGGATTTTTTTTTCACATTCTGTCTCTCACAGTTGAAGTGTACCTCTGGTGAAAATTACTGACCTCTGTCATCATTTTAAGTGGGGGAACTTGCACAATCGGTGGCTGACTAAATACCTTTTTGCCCCACTGTATACTGACACTGTGCAATTCCTAATACAATAAGCCTCATGCTGATATAGACATTCGGTTTAGATTGCCATGCCATTAATCACATATAATGAACTGTATAACAAATGTTTTCTCCGGCTCTTTACCTACACAGAATCTAGAATTTCAAATATGAAACGTGAGTAAAGTAGATTCAGACATAGTAATGGTCTAAAAATGTATTCACAGTAGCCATTCAATCAAAATTACAGAACCCATGGACTAAATCTTTATAACAACTGGGAATATCAGCTATGCAAATATAGTCAACAAGGGAAATTATTACAGATTTTTTTTGTTATTATTCTAAAACTATAAAATGTTCAGTGTTACATTTATTGCTGTCTACACAACAACTAAACAACTTGGTAAAGTTGTACCTATTGGCACTTTTACTAGGAGTGCATCACAAAAACACATAATTTGTTCTCATTTCTAGAACCTATGAAAAATACCAAAGATAAGAGACTCTGACGGGCATAAAATATGTATTTTTGCACCAACAATGTGATTCCCAAAGAGCTATTGGCCAAAAACATGCCATATCTCAGTATGCTGTTCAGTGTGTCCTTCTGAAGAAATTGGAGAATCAGAGGACGAAAGGAGAAAAGACAGGCCTAAACAAAACTTGCAACCTAAGATGAATCATATCTGAAAGTCATATCCTTAAGAAATGGGAAAGAATCCAGCAAAGAACTTACACAGGACCCGAGAGATGCATCTGGCTCATCAGTTGATTCATCTACTCTTTGTCAGGCCCCATATAAAATGGCCTCAGTGGAAGGATGGCTGTCAAGAAGCCATTCTTAAGGAAGGGAATTAGGGAGAAAAGCTATGGTATGCAAAAATGACACAAGAACTGGACTGAAAGTCAGTGGTCTTATGCACAGAAAATTCCAAGTTTGAAATTTTTGGCAGGTCCGCCGGTGTCTGTAGGCATCTGCAAAACACGGTGGAAGCTCGGTCATTGTTTTTCGACATGCATGTCAGCCAGTGGTGTTGGAGAGCTTTTCTATATCGATGACTTTATGATTGCAGAAAAACACAAACGGATTTTAAACCATTTTGCAACACCATCTGCAAGAATTCATTGTTCAGCATGACAGAAATCCCAAACACATCCCCAATGTAGTAAAAGCATATCTGGAAAGAAACACACAGTGGAAGACTATCAATCATTGACTGGCCTCCCCAGAGGCTGAACCTCAGTGTGGAATTATCTTGACAGCTAATACAAGAAAAGCCAGGACAATTAAAAGTCCTTGAAGAAGCCCAGAGAGCTATTCCTGAAGACTACTTAAAGAATTGACAAGAAAGCTTATCTAAGTTAGTCATACAAAATACTACAACAAAGCATCTTAGAGCAAATTTGTTCTAGCACAATGAAGAACAAACAAAAGTTTCAAGAATTATTTTTCTTCACATTCCCAGTCATCTAAATTCCAACTTCAACCACAAACAATTGTTTTTTTTTTAACCTTGATGAATGAAATAACCACCCAGTCATATTGAATACTAATACCTTTATACATCAGTGCGAGACTTGTCAGCAATAGATTAAAGTCAACAAAGTATTAAACTGTGCCAATGCCTACCCAGAGTAACTGACAAGAATCTGACACTTTAAACACACACTGTCTATGTTTTGACATAGCTGAGTTCATTACACTGACAACCAGTCTGGAAGTTGAGCCTGAAGGCTGTTTGAAAGGAAAATATAAAGAAAGCAAGAGGGACCATTTGTATATTGATCTCAAAAATCAAGCTTGAAATCTGAGTGCTTTCGTGACACCCCAGCATGGAAAACTGTTGAAAACCCTCCATCAGATGTTCTGGAGGTTTTCCATGTTTACTAAAGCTCATCAACTCTCTTGCTGATTCGGGGTTCCACAGTACAGAGCAGACACTGGAGACGATTGCTTCCAGTCATGCACATTAGTCCAGTAATATTTCAGTTTCTCTTTACTCTCATTGGGACTCCTCTCTTCCTCTACAAACCAAGGTACACATGACAGTCTCACATTTAACAGATGAACCTACACCAAACAGATGAACCAAAAAAGGAGAAGAAAGATGAGAGGGGGCAAAAAGCCAAAACATGCTGGTGAGTAAAGTTAATTTGTAAAACTCTGGTAACCAGTAGACCTTACATAAACCAGACATGGAAAAACAAAGCAGAAAATTTTGAATAAATATTGTTTTTACTTTAATGGCACAAGTGCTATCGCTTAAAAATACAACTAAAGAGTTTTTAATTATATTCAGCGGCACAAATACGGAGGATGAATTCTTTTCAGAGACAGTTTCAGGCTCATTTGTTTTGTTTTCATTTTACTTGCGTCAGAGACAGCATGATGTGGTGGACATGACAAAAACCTCTCTCTCACTGAAGACTTGAATTTGTGATCATCGCCTCATCTGTAGTTAAGCTTAGGAAACAAAAATCTTTAGCAGGGCAAGGATTGCAACACAGAGTTTGGGGCTTGCCAAAAACATTTATCTAACAACATTTTCTCACAGTGTTAAATAGAAAATATTATGAGGTAACATTGGCATTTGTTCACCCATTGTGCCATTTCAGTTATTATTTTAGGGCTCCAGCTCCTTTCACTGTAAACTAAGGATCTGCACATTAAGCTTTCTTTGTGATATATATGAAATTCAAGTTAAAGGAATTGTGGAAAATTCGGAATAGTTTTAAGATTTGTGTCTTTTTCATGTTCTGGTAGTGAAAACCAATTGCCAGATAAACTAGATTAAGCTATAAGAGACAGATCAAATAAAAAGTATTCACCATTGGTAATCAGTATGTGAGCCATGTACTGTATAATTTATTTTAATACAATTCTTATGTGATTTTACTCAAGAAACTTGTACGAACAACCAAATAAGAACTTGCCAGTACCCAGGGACTTTTAGACTCTGAGAAAAACTGTGACCTGATTAAAATCTCTCTAAAGGACAGTATGTTTGGTATATGATATTTAACAGCAGTAAACACACTACACCCAGTGCAGGTAAACATACATCCTGACTGAGCCCTGTTTACAAAAACTGTCCACAGCAAGGGAGACCAACAGGGCAGAGGCAGACATCTCTTCTGCAAGGAGGTTCAAAGGAGCTCTTTGTACAGCAGATGAAAACATCTATCATAGGGGGTGTTTAGAATATTGCATGTCCTGCCACAGATCCCGGAGAGAAGAGAGATCACTTATGTCTGTAAATGAGGCTGAGGGAGTACAGGTAGTCATTACTCAGAGGAAACAACTGTTTCTACCTCTTACTCACATACCTCTCCCCTTCCAATACCCGCAGGCCACCATCAATACCGCCCAACCCGACAGCTATCATAGACCACTTGGCGGTCTCCACCCATGCTCAGAAGTTCACTGTCAACGCCTGACAAACACACATCTGCACAGCTGTAAATGCCCTGTAATATAGAACCAGAAACACCTCCTTGGTCTGACATCTCAATTCCGCTCTGTTCTCCCTCTAGTCTTCCTGTCAAAGTTTTTGATATCTTGATTCAGGCATGGCACTGTGGAGGTTGTGGAACAGGGTTCATTAGAAAACACCTTTGCAAAGGAGTTTTGCACCTGGGCACATGTGCATAAAGTGACGTTAATACTTTCTCTGTGTTGTCAGGCTAATGGAAGCTGATAGATTCAGGTCAACAGGTATTGCTATGTGGTTTTTGTTTTTTTGTTTTTTCTTGGTCTCAACTAATGCCAGGCAGTTTCACTTACACTATTGATAACTGTTTTTGATGTGTATTTTCACTTTAAATCAATTGAAACACTGGAATGTGTTGTTCAGTTGACCCAGGCTATAAAAAAGGGAAAAACACTGCTGCTGACAGTTTTATCCTTTAACACTGGTAATGATTAATTCTTGTTGCACAAGTCAATATTAGTTCATATAGTGCCAAATTACAACTGCCACCTGTAGGTGCTTTATGTTGTAAGGTAAAGACACTAAAACAAGCACTAAAACACCTACATAGCTTTGTAGATCATATCTAACCTGTAGATCCCATCTATAGAACCAATTCTTGCTGTAGTTGCCCATGTGGATCACTGATCATAGAGAAACCAATTTTTACAAATGTAACTGATTGTCACGGTTCTGGGTCATTTTGACCCTGCTTTTTCGGTTTCTTGTATTTTGGTGTGTTTCCAGATTGTGCTCATTATAATTATGTTCTGATTCTTTAGCTATCCTATGATGATGATGATTATTATTTCTGGGTTTAGTTTAGGTTTTGCCTGTGCTTAGTCTTCTCTGCCTGTATGTCCCTCTGTCTGTCCATGGTGTCTTGTCTGGTCCTCTGTGTCTGTTAGTTTCCTGTTTTATTCTGAAGGTCCCTGTCTTATGTGAGTGTGTTCAGGTTACATTTCCCCTGTCTCGTCAGCTGTGATTTCTCCCAGGTGTGTTCCCCACCTGTCTCTCATCCCTTGATTACTGCCGTGTGTATATAAGCCCTGTGTTTCCTTTGTTCTCTGTCGTGTCGTCAATGTCTACTCACCCTCAGTTTCAGCTGTGTGTTCTGTCAACTGTATTTACCTGCCTGTTAGTTTATATTTTCCAGTTTAGTTAGTCTTCTGTTTGATCAGCAGCCTGCAATAAAGCAGTTTATTCTGAGTTTACTTTTGCCTCCGTGAGTCCTGCATTTTGGGTCCTTCCCCTCTGCCTTCCTGCACACAGCCATGACACTGATGGAGAAAAAGAAGTATACTGTGTACGTGTGCCTTTGTCTGTGTGTGAATACACTGTAAGGCTTCGCTCCAGGGGCTCCTAAGCACACTTGCTTGCTCATTACACCAATCACATCAAATTAACCACTTCCTTCTAGAAATTCTGGTTCCTTTCCATGGTTCTGTTTCCTCATTTAACCCCCACTGTTTCTGTCTGCCTGTCTAGAACAGCAAATCACTTCACTCATGGGTTGTTTTCCAGCCACATGTGAGGGTCAAGTTAACTCTGAGCATACATAGTATGCTTATGTCTACAATTACGATCTCTTATGGCATCTGACAACAGATCTTCTGTGCAGGATAGCACATTATCATTCAGCCTTATATATAAATAAGGAACACTAAGTTGTAATAAATAATAAGATAATAAGTTGATGCTGTTGAAATGAAACCATTAGCAATAGCAACACTGAGCAGTGAGCTGATATTTTTGACAGTTATCACCCTTAGTGGTCTTTCAAATTGGTTTTTTTTTTTTGAGAGTGTGGTGGTACTGTGGCAGTTGGCTGTGATGGTCTAAAGAGGGGAAATGAAAATGCCACAGTACAGGACGATGTGAAGTATAAATAAATGTTTGGTAAGCTGAACTAATTTTGATTTAAGAAAATACATTGTCTTAAAATATGCATGTACATTTGTTTATGTGAAATAAGTTGATAAATAATTTAATGTAAAAAAAATGTGAAAAATAATATTTTAATGTAATAATATTTAGAAGAAAAGATTTTCTAGTTTTTATAAAGTCCTCTTGCTGTTTCCGTTTGGGGGAGATGCAGTTTATTCTTTACAGCTGACTGATAAATAAACAATAGACAGAGAGGAAGCATTTGAAATATTTATTGTCTTTGTTACAAGAAGCTCTGAAAATCACTGTGGAAAAGCACAAAATGGTAGACCTATTTATACAGTTAGATAGGGAGAAAGTAAGCACAATAAAATGTCTCTGTAAGAAAAACACAGTGTCCATCATAAAGGCAGTTATAGCTATTTATGATAGACCAGTTATGGTCTATGAGGCAATGATAATAATATTTCTAAAAGTCATATTTTTTATATATATATTTGAGTTTGAGACTAATTTTCTATGTGACTCTTCTTCCAGTATTTCAGCAGCTCACTCAAAATGAAATTTAAGATGTTACCACTAAATCAATTAAAACAGGACTCCCATGACTGTGATGATGCCTTTCACAGAAGAGCCTTGTCATTTTATTTTCAGCCTGAAATACAAGCACCGTGTATCATATTACTTCCATTTCTTTGTAAGTCTGTACATAAAATTCAGGCCAGGCACACTGGGTTGCATAATGCTTGGTTTTCATGCTCATGCCTCTGACACTGATGCCATCTCAACTTTTTATTTTTATTTTGGGAAATCTGTAACTGGGTTTGATCACAGCCTTTTATATTTCAAATGGTTTCTACTGAAGTTGCCACTTTCTCTTCTTCTTCTTGTCTTTTACACATTTACCTTTACACGCTCACACACACAGGGACACACACTAAAAAACAAACCAGCTGGTCCTGAATCATTCTGACATCTGCATACAGTGTACAGGGACCCGTGTTGCTATATCAGGAGAGGCTCAGCTGAGCTAACCCTAACTAATTCCGAGTATGCCTGTCATATACTTGAGACTGCCAGTAACTGCAGCAGTAAAGTTTTTGCATACTGATTTTATCTGTGCACAGAATATAAGTAAGCAATAAATTTAAGGAACAGAGGCTCCAAGACACATTTATTTAAATAACGTTCACAAACAGTTATAATAAAAAAAAACCTCTATTGCACCTACAGTACACAAGAGTAAATGGATTGTACAAAAATATGTCATTTTTTTTAGAATAACATCATAAATGATTACTGTTATAGGTCAGTAATAAGACTAAACTTAGCATGCTATGTCTCCTGTACATGTCATATCAATATTTACAGTCATACATAATGAAAGTAATGGCGTCATCTTAATTCCAATATTACAAATCCTAACTTTTAATGTCATTAAGTGACCAAATGGAATATTAGCCCTATGAAACTTTGGAGTAAAACGAGCAACAGCAGTCTGTCAAACTACGGAAGCTTGAGTGATATCAATGGATAATTTATTTACAAAGTTAACTGTGCGTTTTCCTGTAACATACCTCTACTACTTCAAGTTGCTTGCTAAGTATATTGCATTTTTGCACTGCATATTTCACTGATCGTCTTTCATGTCACTTTAAGAGTTAAAGTTTACTTGCTCATCTGACACTGCAGTTTCACAGTTCTGAGTCACATTAGCTTGATCCTTAAACCAGTTAATATAAACATCCTTAATGTTTCTATATCCTGTCGCCTATTGTTCTGCTGTCCTCACTACCCTCCCTTGCTTCTGATGTTCTTTCTTTTCCACATTCTCTCTGTGGTGTCTCCTGTTCCGGCTTTTCTTCATTTCCTGGATGTGTTTCCATTTGCCATTTCCTAAGCCTCGCCCTCGAACCCTCAACGGCCTCTTATCCAGCCACAGTGCATCGCAGTACTCTTCTAGAGAGCTGAAGGGAGAGCTCATCGCTCTCAGGTAGTCTTTATATCGCTGACGTGCCTCTGTTCCATGGTGTAGCCCCCCGGCAGAGTCGTCACTCGGCTTGGCTTTTCTGTCTAGCTGTCCATTTGTAACAACTTGTAGAGTGACACGGAGGAGAGTATGGGTGAAGTGTGTGTGCTCTTGAGCTACACAGATATACACACCGGCATCAGAAGCATGAAGGGAGCGAATTAGGAGACCTCTTTCCGTGTGAATTACTCGATCATCAAATCTGACCTGAGAGACAACAAGAAACATATAAGAGCTACATAATGCCAACCCACCACCACAAACCCCAGCTAACACATCACCCTCCTAGGGCTGTTCGATATAACGATATATATCGGATGACGATATAAAAACGTCTATCGTTTCACATTTTACGCTATCGTTTTTCGTGGTGTCGCAAAATAAACTGTTTACGGCAATATTTTTTCATTATTTTGATGGTCACTGTAGTGGCCATCAAAGAAAACAGCGGCCGTTATAACTTATGTCTAAAAATTTATTATTTCATGCATCAGTTAAAACACTCGACTCCAGGTACGACACCCAGCTGGAAACACTTCACGCAAGTCGAGCTGCCCGAGATTCACAGAATTTACAGAAAATGTTACATTTTTGTGATTTCTGTCGTTATGGGACGATAGATGTCTTAATATCGGGATATGAGATTTTGGTCATATCGCACAGCCCTACACCCTCCTCAAACACATACATTTCTGAAGATTTGTAACCAAGTTGTGTTGAACAAGGTAATGACCCCTAAAACGGGAAGCATATGGAATTAGGTGTGGCGAGTATAGTTCACGGCGTGGGTGGGCACAGGTCATTATGTGATGAGAGATCTTTAGATGCATAATGAGAGTAAACGTTGAGCGCTGCTGGGAATGTATGTGCTTGTTGTTAAGGTAAGTGGCATGCTAATGTTTTTGGCCCTATTTCCGTCTAGCATCCACCACGGTTCATCGGATGATGTGACTGCTGTCAGAGCCTAAAAAAACAAAGCTGTGTTAAGAGGACACAGAAAGAGCATGAGGGAGTGAGTCCAGCATGTGTGAAAGTGTGGCTGCTTCAAAGGGATACCTCCCACAGCTGCACTTTGACCCCCAGAGGTGTAACTGATAAGAAATGCAGAATATTACCATGTCTTTTGCCCATGTGCTTGCTGTGGTCTTGTTTTACCATTTTTTTCTTACATACACAGGTGTGTGTGTGTGTGTGTGTGTGTGTGTGTGTGTGTGTGTGTGTGTGTGTGTGTGTGTGTGTGTGTGTGTGTGTGTGTGTGTTTGGATAGCTCTGTGGTGGTTTCCAGATCTGACACTAATGATGTGTAGTCAAGGCAGAGGCACACCCACAGGTTTCAGAGTCTTTCTGGATGTTGTCTTTTGCACACATTAGACCTACTAGCCAGTCTCATACCACATTCTCATTTCCTGACACACCTGACTGACTTGACAAAACATATGGTATACGTATTAAAAACATAAAAATCACACTTACGTGGCTCTCTGTCCTCTGCCTTTTAAAATCATCCAATTAGCATTCATGTGCCTATCTGATTGCTTTTTAAGTCGCCTGCACTCTTCCATCCAAAACCAAGGCATCTGTGACTAAATAGCAATGCCAGGCTTTTAAACTTAGCCAGATGGTCTGTCTTTATTTGTATGCCTGTGTGTGGATATGTCTGTGTGTGTCTGGGCATGCAATCACATCAGCAACTCCTACAAGGGAAAGCAATCCAGTGTATAGTGGTGTATAGCGTTCATAAACACACTTATGCTCTTCTGTTTTAACAACTTTGCATGAATGTGGAGTAAAGCAATGAAATGTTATTTAATGATGACGTTTAAACTGTTAAATGAAACACAGGCGAGAATATTTGCAGTCTACTTCTAAGTTAATTTGATGCTTTAAGTATCAAATTAAGAAATTCCCACCTAAGCTGAGAAATAGGTGCTTTGTGCTAATGAGCATTGAGCAACACATTTAACCTTTTCCATACTTTTCTTATTAGAGATTACCCAATGGGCTAGCATTGCAGGCTCCAGGAGGTAAACACGTGTGCACAAACATGATGTGAGAAAGATGGCAAAATTTCTTCTAGCTCACATCTTTAATAGCTGAGTTTTACTAGGAGATAAGAGGAGGCACTGGATAAGGAGATTATGAGTTGAGTAAGTTTTAGACTGGGCTGCAGGTGCTATGAACAGCTGGCTGAGGTTGCCTTTATCAAAACCCAGAAACACAGGAGGGAAAACTGTGGGAAATTGTGGACACAGCATGAAAGTTTTGAGGAAGCTAAGTAGGCAAGGAGTATTGGGGCAGGACGTGAGCAAAGATTAGGGTCGGGCTGAGGAGGAAGTTAACGGCCAGGGAAGATAAAAGGATGACAGAAGAAAACAGGGCAGAAAAGAAGAGATTGAAATGTGCAAGACACTTAAATGATCACATGCTTTGCAGCTGTGAGAACACATAAACCACCTTACACAGCTAGAAGGCCAAGATCCAACTACTGTAATAGGGATGTAGTTTCAATTCCGCATCCAAAAAAGGCCTAAAAACATAGATCCAAACTTTATACATAACACACATATCGGCAAACACACCATTGCCACTAGGTAATTAAAACAAAGAGAAAAATTAAGACAGTTAAAGAAATCAAATGGTATTAGTTGCAAGAATGCTATCTGAACATATTCAAGATATCGCCCACACAACTGACTATGAATTCCAACATCTGAAAAGTGTGCGCTCCTCTGACCTCCAGCTTGTTTTTCACTTGATCTCCATCCTTTTTATGATCAATGTTTGCTGCTTTGAAGCAGCACAATCTTGTGTTTACTATAATTGTACGTATAAACCGACATGACAAAGAAGTAAAAAGGCCAATAATTTAAGTACCAGAAATTATTATATAATTACTTTATGTTGTCTGAGTTCACAAACGAGAAAAAAAGTGTTTTAAGGCAATATTGCTCATAAACTACTTTGCTCTTCCACTGTTCAGTTTGCAAATGTATTTGGAAATACTATAGTATAATATATAGTAACTATGTATAGTCACATAATAATCTCATAATCATGCTCCAGCTTTGGCCGTGTTTTTTTGTAATTATTATTATTTTTAGCTTATATAGCTTCCCTGTATTTGTCTAATCCTTGTCATGATTATCTTATTATCATGTTTTTCTTTTAGCACTGTTTTCAACCTATACTCAAAATTATCTCCATTATATTTGTATTTTAACTCTTTTGCCTGCAAAGTACTTTTATGGTATGAATCCTAAGGAGCTATGTGCTTACTTAAAATTCAAAACACCTGAAATTTTAAATCACTTTTCTTTATTTGACTCCATCCAAGCCGCCATCACTTTGTCAACAGTGCAACAGGTCACATATTATTCATCCCTACACACACAAACACAGAAAACACCACATTGTGTTTATTGCACCAAAACCCGTGGCTGTCCCTGGGGAGTTCTGTTATAGTTTTTCACTGTAGGGGTACATAAAGAAACACAGACACATGCATTCATCCACCCACAGACAAAAAGCAGAGCTTTGTGCAGTGTGAGCCCATAAAGAAGCACATGGGTCTTTAGTGGCCTATGCACCTGTCACTGTGCTTACATTCACCCCTGAGAGAGAGGACAGAGCACAGTGGTAGGAGGAAATTAGTGTAGTGGGAAGTAGAGAGGTTAAGCACTAAAAGGGCCACTTGCAGTGGGTGCAGGATAGATTGTATGTTTGGATAGGGGGAGGGGAAGGCACTGAGGTGCTGAGTAAGCACATCTCTGTTGTCTCAATCAGGAGACAACTGTCATCATTATTTAGTTCCTTTCCACACCTCAAATACAAATATATTACCTCTTTCTGCTTTTATGCCTTTCTGTTCCCACCCTATTGTTTTTGCAATGGCTGGAAACTTTGCTGTCAAGGCCTTAGACATTATTAAAAATATGCGTATGCAGAGATTTTTAGTACAAATAATTGCTGAGAAGTTCAACACTCCAAAAGCAGTGCACATGAAGTCCGCTGTGGTGTGTTTTGATGTTTTGAAGCATTTCTGTGAGAAATTAGTGCCGCTGTAGCAAACACTGTTCCTAGGCACTCTAACCTTTCCCCACTTTTTGATGTAGGAAGAAAATAAATGCAACCCCTTCAACATGAACCCAAGAAAAGCAAAAGACTTTCAGACTACAGAAGGAGAGCTGAATCTATGAAAAATGCAGTAATATTCTAACCTCCTCTCTGCGTTCAGATTCCAGTCTTTGCATGTACCATCGAATCCGGGCCTGCTGAGATTTGGGGATACACTCGAAAAATGTGGAGTTGCTCTGCACCCCAAAGAGAATTTTCTCCTCCACACTCCCAGTACCAAGACCTGTAAAAACCAAAAGTAGTGTCTATGTTTTCTCAGGTTCTAACAAAGATACAGTATCTGATGTATGTCTCATAATTAGATTATTTTTTGTGACAATTATGCAGTACCAGGCAAAGGACATCACTGTCATTAAAAACATGTTTGTTGCATGACATGAAAACCCCAACAATGGATACACAAGCACACAAATTTCAGCTGTGTCAGCCAACATGAAAGTATCTTGGACATATTGTCATATTTCTTTGAAAAACTTCCGTTCTCCGTTGATTCTGTCTCTTCATGTGATCCCAATCTGACTCTGTAATCTTGACATCGGAGCTCCGTGGGAGCCATACCATCTGTTGCAGGATTTTTTTGTCTTTCTTGACACTGTTTATAGTTCTTCTTGAATCTGTCTGCGGGTTTAGGTTCATTATCAAGCAGACAGAATTTGAAGTGATCAGATGCTTTCCTGATTTTTTAAGAAATGCTTTACAAAAACAAACAGTGGCCGAACCCCTTAAGACATAAAGTGTACATACTGTCTTCTGTGTCCCAGCACTGCATGGCAGGGTCTCCATTCTTGATGTCCTGTCTTCTAGCTCGCCTTGCAAGTAAACACAGAAACAAAGCAAAAAACAAGGAAGCGTATGACCACTTTAGTCTTCAGTATTGAGATGCAGAATTTAAAGTATAAAGAACTTATATGCTTTACGCTCACAGTCCAGTATTCTCCACGAGGGGAGTTTCACAAAATTAGCATCTAGCTAATTTAATATACATTGTGTACATTATATTAGTAGATTATCCACTCATGAAGTCCTTATTAGACATTTATCTGAATTCTATTCTATGAATTACAATTTTAGCATCACCATATTATCACAGTTAAAGGTTCGACAGGAATTAGACATTATAAAACAAACAGCCATAATTAGCCAAAAAAGCCAAAATCAAAGTTGGTAATAACACTGTTATATGAAAATTATGTGAAATTCTTTTCAGTCATTAAAGTAAGTAAATCCAGATTGATGTTAACACTGCAACATGCGAAAACTGAAAAACAAAACAAAACAAAAATCAGAAAAAGGGTTTTTAATACCTTTATTTGTGTTTCTCAATACTGCATTTTGTAAATCAGTCAAACAAATAGTTATTAAAATGAATGTTTCTGACACACTTCACGTGAATGCCAAATTTGCCATTACTTGTGATAAACCTGTGAAGAAATTGTCTGAGAATTACTATTTTTTCAAAAGCACTTAAAATGTAGGGAGGCATTAGCTTTATAGTTGTATAGCTAAAGAAGAAGAACCACTCCATTTTATTCCATAAGATAATCTTGTCTATCACTACAATAGGATATCAAAAAAAAAATATATATATATATATATATATACCACTACGCTATCCAGCCTTTGGAACAGAGGATCGCAAGTTCGATTCCCGCCTGGGGCGTCTGTATCCAGTAAGGGTCCTAAGGCTAGACCCCCTATGCTAAGCAAGCCTACCGCAGACATGAGCGAGACAGATAAATATGAAAGCATGCTGGCTCGGACGTCGCCCGGATCAACAAGGTCCGCGTCAGGTGTTGAGGAACCAGGGCACCCTGATGAAAAGTGGGCTACTGGAACAAGAAGGCATCAGTGGGCAAGAGACGAAAACAGGGCGTTGTTGGAATGAGATGTTGTTAATGCAGCACTACGGACAATACCTACAACCACGATTACCGACACTAACAAACTGATCTACAATACGGCAGCAGTGATCAGTGAGATGCTTGGCTACAAGTTGAACAGCCACAAGGGGCAGTACCCTCCATGGAGAAGGAGGCTAGAGGGCAAGATCAAAGTAGCACGGAGGGAGGTTAGCCAACTAACGGAGCTGCAGAAAGGTGCGACAAAGAAGGTGCATAAGAAATACAGCAAGCTGTCCATACCTGAGGCCTTGGAAACTGCCAAGCAAAGACTCACAGCCTTGGCCAGCCGCTTGAGGAGGTACACCAGTGAGATAGAAGGCAGGAGAATAAACCAGCTGTTCTCCACAGAACCAGCAAAGGTGTACTCTCAGTGGCAAGGGAACAATAAGAGAACAGCACCACCAAGGCTGGAGACGGAGCAATACTGGAAGAGCATATGGGAGAAGGACGCAACCCATAACGGCAATGCTCAGTGGCTAGTGGATCTGAGGGCAGACCATAGCGACCTCCCTGAACAGGGTCCAGTAACCATCACAGTGGCAGATATCCAAGAAAGGGTCTCCAGTATGAAGAGTTGGACAGCACCAGGGCCCGACATGGTTCACGCCTACTGGCTAAAGAAGCTGACTGCACTCCACGAGCGTCTGGCAGCACAAATGAACCAGCTGCTAGTTAACGAGAGACACCCGGAATGGCTAACTGAAGGTCGGACGGTCCTGATCCCCAAGGACCCCAAGAAGGGACCGGTCCCCTCCAACTACCGACCAATAACCTGCCTCAGTACTACATGGAAGCTCCTGTCAGGCATCATATCGGCTAAGCTGAACAGGCACATGGGTCAATACATGAGCGGGACACAGAAAGGAATTGGCAAGAATACCAGAGGCACAAAACACCAGCTACTGGTAGACAGAACAGTCAGCCGAGACTGCAAGACCAGACTGACCAACCTGTGCACGGCCTGGATTGATTACAAGAAGGCCTATGACTCAATGCCCCACAGCTGGATACTGGAATGCCTAGAATTGTACAAGATCAATGGGACCCTAAGAGCCTTCATCAGGAACTCAATGGGGATGTGGCGTACAACACTAGAGGCCAACTCCAAGCCCATAGCACAAGTCACCATCAAGTGCGGGATCTACCAAGGAGATGCTCTGTCCCCACTGCTGTTCTGCATAGGCCTGAACCCCCTCAGTGAGATCATTAACAAGACTGGCTACGGATACCAACTACGGAACGGAGCAGTTGTCAGCCACCTCCTGTACATGGATGACATCAAGCTGTATGCCAAGAGTGAACGAGACATCGATTCACTGATCCACACTACCAGGCTATACAGCAATGACATTGGAATGTCGTTCAGACTGGAGAAGTGTAGTAGGATGGTAACAAAGAGAGGGAAGGTAGTCAGAACTGAGGGGATTGAACTACCAGAAGGCAACATTGCAGACGTAGAGGACAGTTACAAGTACCTGGGGATCCAGCAGGCGAATGGGAACCATGAAGAGGCTAGAAAAGCTGCAACCACCAAGTACCTGCAGAGGGTCAGGCAAGTCCTAAGGAGTCAGCTGAATGGTAAGAACAAGATCCGGGCCATCAACACCCACGCCCTACCCGTGATCAGGTACCCTGCTGGGGTAATAGGCTGGCCAAAGGAGGAGATAGAAGCCACTGACATAAAGACAAGAAAGCTCCTTACCATGCATGGAGGGTTTCACCCCAAGTCCAGCACCCTGAGGCTGTACACTAAGCGGAAGGAAGGGGGCCGGGGACTGGTGAGTGTCAGCACCACAGTCCAGGATGAGACAACGAACATCCAAGAATACATTGGGAAGATGGCCCCAACTGACCGAGTGCTCAGTGAATACCTCAGGCAGCAGAAACCCAAGAAAGAGGAGGGAAAGAGGAGGGAGACGAGGAACCATCATGGAAGGACAGGCCCCTGCACGGTATGTACCACCGGCAGATAGAGGAGGTGGCTGATATCCAGAAATCCTACCAGTGGCTGGACAAAGCTGGACTGAAAGACAGCACAGAGGCACTAATCATGGCAGCACAAGAACAAGCTCTGAGTACAAGATCCATAGAGGCTGGGGTCTATCACACCAGGCAAGACCCCAGGTGCAGGCTGTGTAAAGATGCCCCAGAGACAATCCAGCACATAACAGCAGGGTGCAAGATGCTAGCAGGCAAGGCATACATGGAACGCCATAACCAAGTGGCCAGCATAGTGTACAGGAACATCTGTGCCGAGTACAACCTGGAAGTCCCAAGGTCAAAATGGGAGATGCCCCCAAGGGTGGTGGAGAATGAACGATCTAAGATCCTGTGGGACTTCCAGATACAGACGGACAAAATGGTGGTGGCTAACCAACCGGACATAGTGGTGGTAGACAAACAGAAGAAGACGGCCGTAGTGATCGATGTAGCGGTTCCGAATGACAGCAATATCAGGAAGAAGGAACACGAGAAGCTGGAGAAATACCAAGGGCTCAGAGAAGAGCTCGAGAGGATGTGGAGGGTGAAGGTAACGGTGGTCCCCGTGGTAATCGGAGCACTAGGTGCGGTGACTCCCAAGCTAGGCGAGTGGCTCCAGCAGATCCCGGGAATAACATCGGAGATCTCTGTCCAGAAGAGCGCAGTCCTGGGAACAGCTAAGATACTGCGCAGGACCCTCAAGCTCCCAGGCCTCTGGTAGAGGACCCGAGCTTGAAGGATAAACCGCCCGCAGGGGCGTGCTGGGTGTTTTTATTTATATTTATATTTATATTTATTTATATATATATATATATATATATATATATATATATATATATATATATATATATATATATATATATATATATATATATATATATATATATATATATATATATATACACATACACACGCAGACACATACACAGAGTTGAGGGCATCATCTTGTTGGCATTTTTATCTGTTTTCCTGCAAAAACATTTAGAGTGTACCAGTTTTGGTTTTTTTTTTTTAAAGAAGAAAGAAACAAGTTTCTTTGACCTCTGACTTGTGTTGCTCACTTGGGCTCCTTCAGTTTGTATTGATTTCTTCCTCCACTTCCTGCTAGTCCTGTGTGGTGGGACATCTGTAGCCTACATTCCCTGACACTCTGAAGGTCTGCTTTCAAAGAGCCCTGGAGGGCTCCACTATTGTACAAACCATAACAAAATCCCTACTGGGCAATAATATGGCACTATGAACCCAAACTGTAGGGCACAGTTTGTTCAGAGCTTGGATTCATGCAAGCAAGCTCACAAACAAAAACACAGAACAGGATTTGATTTTCACCTCAAGGACCACACTCTGCAAGTGTGGAATGACAGTGTCAGCCGAAAACACGCTGAAACATCTTTAATCATTGCCTGAGAAAAATAATTACCTAATGGCTTGGAAAATATTGTGAGGTGAAGAGAATGAAAACAGAAAAAAAATTTAGGGAGAGCTATGAACGTCTGAGAGTTCCAGCATTAAGAACTAGCCTTGGAAACACACACAAACAGACACACCCCCTGGCAAACTATGGAACCAACGAGTCAGTGTTCACCGGTCCACATTTGCACTCTAATGATTTCCTTTTATTTTGGGGTTTGTTCAGATACTTGTTTCAGGCTTACTGCTTTGAATTAATGCATGAGGACATTTCAAAAATACAAAAGTACTACAAGTGTCATGTGCATACCTCTTAGAGGCAGGGATATATCGTGCGCATGTGTGTCCATCCCAGGCACAGTAGGGATCTCGTGCCAGGCAGCATTCAGCACAAGCCTGGCCATATAGGTGGCATCTGCTGAGTGAAACCTGGGCTAGACCCTCACTTGAACCCACGTAGAGCTGTTGCTATGGTAAAACACAACATTGCTTCAAGACATACAAACATACAAAGCACCTTCAACTTTAACAATTGTACATCATCAACAGAGGACATATCACTATGTTGCGTAAATAGTTAATTAGTTAAGTCTGCTAAAGCTAAAACTATTTTTTATGGAAAAAATATTTGTTCTATATTAAAATTATATTTATTAAAAAGTTTTCCTCTTTCCGCATTAGCATTCTTCATCTATCAGAACATGTTTGCTTTAAATGAATCACACAGAGATTTAAAGATTTCCCCTTCTTAGCATAACATTTTCTTTGTACACTATGTACTATTTTTATAAAGAAAAAGATTCTACGCAACATTAAATACACTACATTTAAACTGCTCTGAGTGAGTAAAAACCGGCTTCCACTAAATTCTTGATCTGTTGCAGATAAAAATCACATTACAATACAGAACGAAGATGGCATTAATCAACAGAAACAAGGCTGCTAGGACAACAAAACATAAACACCTACACAGAACAGTAGACTACAGACGGAAGGCCTTGAGTGAACTATGTGAGGTGATACTTGTGATTTGAAGGCATTTTTGCTTCAGTGTAGTATGGGATGTAATTACAGAGTTGGCACTGAAACAAGTTCATATAAAACAGATCTGGTAGTTTCTTGAAGTTGTTTCACCAGCTTCGTCAGCTCTAAGCTTGGAATTTAAGAAGAAGCTTCTTGGATAAGAAGTGAAACGTCTTCAAGAAACTTAAAGAAATCTTTGCTGCTCTAAAAAGTTCGGTTGCAAGGTTGCTATTGATCTAGTATGCTTTAGTGCATAGTCTTCATATGGTTTCCTTTGTGGTGTAGGACCAATTTAAGATAGCGTATACTGCTGAAAGAATGGCTGCATATAGATATGAGTCTGATATATTTTTTATTTTATTAAAAGCACATGGTTAAGTTTCTTAAATGATTACTACTTTTTGAAAATCAGGTTATAACTTAAAGAATACTCCAAGATATTCTTAGGTTTCTGTGAAGGCTGACATTTGGCTTGCAAAATGAATAGGCTGAATTTCGCAGTTGCAACTGGATCTAGTCTGACTCGCCTCAAAACTCTAGCGGGCAGGCACACAGACACAGGTCAAACACTGTTGGTGATTAATGGAAGCTGTGATTGGGGTTGAAGTGTCTACTGACATTCCTGACCCTTATATAATGAGGCGTAAGGGTGAGAGAGCTACAAGAAAATGGGGAAGACTACAGACAGAGAGGAAAACCAAAACATGAATAACAAGATAAAAACTATATGATTTGTGCCACACAAGCCATATGCATATAACTTAATGCATGTGGCTTAATCGAAGCGAAGAGCAAATTTGCACGAACAATTGCACAAAGTGTGCAGAACAAACCTGTTTAGACGAGATCTCCAAACTAAGGATAGGCGAGGGATTCTGCAAAAAGAAAACAAACTCCATCAACTTAAAAGCTAATGGATATAAATTATTGGAGGTCAGTTATGTATTCATTACATATAAATATTTCACTGTCTTATAAGTCACTGACAGCTACACTATGAGGAAACAAAACTCAGCAAATCAGTGTGTAACATATGTGTGTATTTATTTGAATAACTGTGTTTTGAACTAAACCTGGAACACTTGAAGCTCTTCAAGAACCACTTCCTCTGTTGACCAGTTTTCTTGAGTGATGCTCACTACCTTAAGAATGGAGCCAACATCTAGGAGAGTGAGACAGAAAGAAAGAGGGGTGAAATTACCACCAGAATATCTTCAGAGAGTTGCTTGAGAAGCATATAAAACATAGACTGCATATGTTCATTTCACCCTACACAAAATCTGTCCAATGCCAACGAAAACAACAAGTAATATACTGCCCTCTGCTGGTCAAATGTTGACTTTCACAAAAACTAGGAGGAGAGGTGTGACTCACCTGTTCCCACGAACATAACCTCATACTGGCCATCATCTGCCAAAACTCTGTCCACCACAATGTGAGTCAAGGTGTAGTCAACTTTGACACGTGTGAACACAGGACGACCAGTGAGAGGGTAGACAGAGTGATACATCAGAGGGTGGAATCGAATAAATCTGACAACTTCATCCGGGAAGTCTTTAGTGGTCTTGATCTTTGGATCATATGTTTTGCTTGGGCACTAAAATTACAAAAAAATCACAGCTGATTAGTGACCGTGTTTTCTATATTTCCTTCCACCAGTTCAACTATGGAGCAGATTCACTCAAACAATTTATTGGTATGTGTCTCCTTCTAGAGGCTAAAATAAGAACAGCAGGAGACAAAGCATATGTGAAACATCTGTTTCACACTTGATGTCAGCACCAAATTGTCCATCACATTACTTCGCTTAATTAATCTTTTTTTTTTAAACAAAATGAAACATGAATCTGATTAACTTCTCAAGTAACCTCATCAAAGTGTAAGTGAAGGTCATGCATTACCAGGCTGCATGTGCAGATGTAAGTATGCCCTCCAGCAAACCTTTACATTAAAGCCATGTTTATAATTTTTCGATTAGGAGGAAAATTAAACACCTTATCCAATATATGGAAACAGAATAGCTAACAGTGATAAGTGCAGAAGGTACAGATGATTTCTTTTCTTTTTTTTCCTTTATGCTCTTCTCTTTGGCATACAACATACCGTTCCAGGACGGGGATATGGTATCCTCCCCTCATATTCTACCCAGCGGTGGTCAGGCCCCTCCTTGTGGGCATAAGGTCCATTAAACACAGCCCTTATGTCTGCCATGCTATAAACACACACTGCTGAGCCACGGAAAATGGAACTGGAGGAAAAGTAAAAAGAACAGGTCAGGTTAATGCTTGGAGAAACAGGAAAGGACCTGAGGTTGTGTTGATAAAAATCATACCTAGAGGTTGTGAAGACTGCATACACTATGGGGTTTTTGTCATCTCTGGTTGGGAGTAGAAAGACATCCTCTACAAAATAAAAAAGAATGAAAAAGGTTTTTTTTTTGTTATCAATAACCAAACAGAAAAGATTTAGGCGAGCATCCAACAATAAATTGCAGTATTGAAGAACTGCAGTTGGTAGCACCATTAGCCATGTGGTACTGTTGATGCATTTCCGTCCTTGTATGAAATTTTCTCCGAAGACAATTTTTAGAACATATAACTGACTTTATTGACCAGATTTTCAGTTTTTAATCTTACAGTCACTTACGGAGCTGATCAAAGTGTGTGTCCACGCCATCTGGCCCAGGGATGGAACACACAAGTCTGGCTTTGAGGAAGGTTGTCCATTTATTGGTCAGACTCCTCAGCCCACCCACATCATTCTGAAACACAACCACACACTCTGTAACAAACCATCGTCGGAGAGTGCAGCTGTCCAACGCGGCTGAACACGAACTGTAATTAATAATATACATTTGAGCATAAACACTGTAATCCAGCCAATGCGGTTGGAAAGACAACACAGAGCATCATAGACTGACTCAGGTTTCCTTCACTAATTATGAAAATAAACAAGTGAACCACATGCCTCTGGAATACATTTGCTTGTTTAACTTGCACAAAGAAGACCTTCAGTCAGGAGTAACTGAAAAGTGAAAGGAAAACACTGAGAAGGGTGAAAAACATAAAAGGAAAACGAACGAAGGGGAAGTGCAGCGTGATGAAGGGGAGAATTCAAATGCTGATTAATAATGCAGGTTTTACTTTAGCATATGAATTGCTGTTTTAAATTGAGACCTTTGACTGAGGTATGGTAAGAGGGTTCAAGTGTATCTCCTTGTCACGCATTGAAAACTTAAAAGACCCCCCTTGTTAAGCTTAGCCAAGTGGTGTAGAAAGGGCTGTTATGGTTTAACACACAAAAAACACACTTGTGCTTAAGAGACCCCCCAAAATGTAAGCACTTAATGGGGATCTTTCACAATGGTGATAATCTTCAAAGAGGATTGATGTAAGGAGCTGTCATTCACAATGCAGATAATGAATATGAACCAAAGTACAAAGTACATGAGAGACACATGGCTCAGAGAAGAAAGGGCCGTAATTCAGACGAATCTCCTTCCAGTCTGCTTTACGGCTTATTCTCAAGTCATAACCACACTGAAAGCTTTTTTCTAAGAATGCAGTCCTGGATCGTGCATGCTAATATTAAACTGCCATGTCACCTAGTTCCACTCTGAGAACTAATTGGACACTGTGTTATAATGCCTGGTCTGTTACATAGAGTTGAATCTTTTGATTTCTGGATTTAGTCATTTATTGGCTGTTTTCTGTTTGGTCTTATAGCTTGTTTGTTTTTTTTAAGTATAGGTTGAGGGCTTGATTCCTGTTTTGATTTCATTTTTCATCCTCACAGTTATGTTTAAGCATCTTTGAAAAGGTGATTTACAGTGGCTTGTAAAAGTATTTGGCCCCCTTGAACTTGATCTTGTCTCCCTCTCTTGATTGCCTATATCCGTCTAGTTTGCCCCAGCTGTCTCCACTTCTATAGTCTCTATTTTGTTATTTTTCTTATGCACTTTGTATTTATGGACTTTTCATCAGCCATAATAAATGGCTTGCTTTTTGTTGTGTTTAGTCTGCCTCTTGCGACACACGGCGTGGTGCACAGAGAGCCTCAGATCATGCAACTGCACTGCTTATGCCCACAGTCAGCGGTGCAGCTAAACTTATAGTTGTTTTGACGTGCTGTCAAACAGAACCTAAGTGGCAGTGACACATTATCATCAAAGGTCTTTCAGAAAAGAAATTACCTATATTGACCTCAGTGACTGACTAGGTAGTAAAAACACAGCAAAAATAAGAATTCTAACCATGATTTACTGCTCCAGACAGAGTTGGATGACCACAAAAGAATTGGGATAAAATTGGGAACGGTTCCTCCCAGCCAAAGATTCACACCCGATCAGGACACCATCTCTTATTTTACAAGGTCCTATCTACTTTAGGCTGTCTTTTCAAGCACCAGTTCTCTGCACCTACCACATCACTACCTGGGCCTCAGCATCCATGTACAGCATCATACTGTCTTTCATTGGCTTTGCTGTTGCTCATTAGTTATATTGTACCAGCCCCTTCACCCCTCCACCATATATCTCCTACTTTCCACACCTCTCTCCTGTAATATCTCACCTTGCACACACGAGCCACTCGGGAGAGGATGCTTTTGTCGTTGCCTTCCCAGGACACCTCGCGGAAGAAAAAGTATACTTTATCATCATCTGGATTGTAGGTGTCTGCAATGGGATGGGCAGCTATAAACCTGGCCTCTGAAGACACAGAATGGAGAAGACAGAGGAAATAGCATTAAAATGAGTCATAATGGTTTTGGCATGAACTGCAGTCTTAAGGTAGCATTAAAACTACACTTAGCGTGTGTTTATTTACAGTCGTCTTCTATTTCTGCAGAGAGATTTGATGTATTACTCTCTCTTTACTAAGTGTAAAGCTGAAATGGGCTGAACATAAACTGCACTTAGGTACATGCAGCAATTGTAAAAGAAGATTTAATTGACTTTAAAAGCAGTTTTGTTTAAATTTACATGATTTTCAGTATGTCAGGCAGTATCAATTATGCATCAGTGCAGCATAAAGATACTCTTACACACCCTGGGTTAAACATCTGATTTATATGTGCGCATCTATGACAAGTGTATATGTCCTGTACTTAAAATCTTTGTTACTGGTTTTTTTGGCCTCTTTGGGACGTGAAAGCAATCTATCAACATGAAACTGACACGATACTTCTGGATGTTTTAGCAAACATTTAAAAACTGAATAATGCAAAGGGAAGTACCTGCTGTGGTTAGACACAATGCTGATGCAAAGGTGACAGTAAAGCAGGACAGCTGTGAATGCAACAATTGCAAAAGAAGATACAGCAGAAAAAACTTCAAACAGTCCAGACATCTGAATGGAACAAAAGAGTTGAGAGATAATTCTATGTCTAAAATGTTTTTGATTGTGAAAAAATTAAAAAATAAAACTGTCACGGGCCTATGAATAAGAATATATTATGTTTTATGTGATGATCCTGTGTGTATGTGCAAAATTTAATCTGTACACTTGCTAATTATCAAATGGATAATTAATACTTACAATACAGTTAAACTGCACAAAGCATGTTTGCCTCTGAAAATTACTGGAGGGCAAATAGGTTATTTTTGGATTGATTTTAACTGTTCAAGCTACTAAGAATTATTAGTAAGCACAATTTTCAACTGCATTTACGGCACTGGACACTGTATTAAAACAACAAGTGCTACATATGATGTAGGAAAATAGCAGTGAGGAGAAACAACAGCATGTTGCCATCAGGTGGGAACAGGCCCAAAAGTTTAAACGTTACAGTGACATTACATCAACATTAGCTCGACACCTAGAAGCCAAGCCAACCACTAGAGGGTGATTCCCCAACTGGAACGGCTTAATGCATTATAGCTAACACATGGGACAGAAGGTCATTGCTAGTCATGAAAAGATGTTCCACTGAAACACCGAAACACTCCAAGAAATGGGAAAACGAGACGGCCGCCCTGTGTCGACACTCACTGTTTACACACACCGACAGAGAGGGAGAGGGAGAGAGAGAGCGCGCATTACTCCAAAAATCTCTGACTGTGTAGTTGTGAAATGTGGAGACCATGTGTAAGGATTTAGGTTCTAGTGACAACTGTTGATACATGACAGTCCATCAGTGGCTATAAAACACTGCAAACAGGAGATGATGCATGCAGAGAAGGTCACTCCTCAGTCCTAAGTGATGACTGTGCATACCCCTGGCTAACATGCGGTGTGACTAGGACTGTGAACTTTGTGGCACACTGTAAATTCCCCCATAGGCGTGGTCCTGGCTCAGCTATGGCAATCATATAAAAGTTCCAGCTAAATGAGTAAGTGGGCGGTTTCCTTCCCTCTGGAATGCCAATAACCATCCTGAGGGCACAGAGAGGCTCTTTGTATCAGTAGAGAGGCCAGAAGTTATGCGAAAAAGCAATAACAAGTTTGGAGTGCAGTCAGCCTGTTAACGTGGATGTGTGCAAGCATGTGTGTACCATTGATCCAGTAGTCTTCAGAGATGTCTGTGCGTATGTAGTGTTGGTCAGGAGGAGGGCCTAGGGAGCGTGTGAACGTTGTATCTTTGCCCAGGAAGTCTGAAGATGTGCCCGCATACAGGTACTGATCTAAATAGAAGCACAGTAGACTTAGAAAACAAATCTTACAGCTTTTTTTTAAAATATATACAGAGTGAGTAAGATTTCAATTAACATACTGAAACAAGCACATGCAAGAGACACAATTGTTTTGCATTTGTCTGCCAAGTAACTTTGTTGTTGCTGCAGAGACACGTAAGCTTGTGTCTTTCTTGGCCCCCAAAAATGGGAGAAGAGGGCTGACAAACAAAGACATGAATACAAATTCATTGCAAATAACTGAGTGAAGTGAAGCGTGGCGCTCTGCAGCTATAAAATTCTCGCTCAATAAAAGATAAGGCAGGTAGAGGACTGCTTTGTACAATGTCACCTATGTTATCTTACCTGTGAGGACTGATGTAAATGGCTGCAAGGGATCAAAAGGACATTTCAACCTGCCAGACTCCTCTGTATTAGACAGCAGCTTCAAAACGCCATCCTGAGAGACAAAATTAAGAGGATTCACAAACGTAAGCCTATTTATCAACTCTAGTCAAAATGTTTCCTGTTAAGATCCACTCATGCCCACTTTACCTTTTTGTGGCCAGTGATTTCAATGAATGCACAAGTGGGGTGGAAGGCCCCTGTCCCACAGGCATAGACATGTGTTCGGTTGTAATTGTGAAGGACCCTGATAAAATTTGCACATTCCAGCTGGAACAAGCAGGGACAGAAAAAGAACATGTATGAGGTACACTGGAAGGACTGATTGAACACATACATTTAGTAATCACAGAAACTTAAACTCTATAGATTTCTTTAGAAACACTTACATTTTCATTTTTGCCAGCCAGTTTGCACATTTCCACGTTTTCCTTCAGAGCAGGCCAGTGAATCTAATAACCGATAAATCAGAAATATTTCACTTCTTACAATATAACCAGAATGTGAGCATTCAGCTTCAATTTACAGAAGACCTGTTGCAGTTCTTTATAGTTTGCATGCTATGCTAAAATATTTAAGTTCTAAAGATTAAAATTTTTAGTTGTGACAAACATTCCATGAATAGCTGTTACTTTTGAGAATATAGAGTAGGATACAAGATTTTCTGGATTTCTTTTAGATCCTTTAACCTGATTCTTTTTTAATGAATCATTTAAGTTAAAAAGTTAAAAACAAGAGCAGGCCCCTGAACGCTCAAACTTTTTTTCCTTTGCTTTAAATAGTATTTTATTTCATTCTATTTTTACACCGAAATATGCTAAACGTAAAATGAAACGAATAATAACTACACAATGTTTTCCCTTTCATCTCTATCCATATCTAAATAACAAATGGCATTTTTACAGTATTTAAACACCTGTAGGTGTTGTGGTAAGAGATTAGCTGAGGTATAACATCCAGCCTCCCTTTAATGTATGCCACCATACTCATACATGTGTTATAACAGGCTTATGTGCTTAGTGTGTTACCTCCACTAAATCCTACCATGGAGTGCTATCCCCAAACTTATTCATGGATGAATTATCATACAGAAAAGCAGCGTTACAATACGATGTGCTGAGCGAGAACAGTGTGCCTGTGTTAGTGTTTTAATTAGTTTTGGATAGAGTTTCATGTGATCGCTGACCTTGTTTCACCTAGTAAAAATGAGTACGGTAATTTACTTTAGCATATATAGTTATTTAAAGACTTAAATTATGTGGACTTCTTTATAATAAAAGGTAAAAACACCTGGAATGCTTGTGAGCATCATAAAGCCTTGACTTTCAGGGGCTTTTAGTCCCAGTCCAGGTATGCGTGTTCAGTAATTGATAAACACTGAGTTTGCAGGGGAAGATCACATTCACTGTCAAGGCTGATCTCACAGGGCTCAGAGGGTCAGACTTTCTGTTCATATCTCTCTGGCATCTATATCAATGACCCCTAAAGGCAACAGAAATGCAACACTTTAAGAGCAAGACTAAGAGTTAAAACAACCAGATAAAGATCAAATAAACACACCGTCTTCCCACCAGTGGATCAACCTCAGCTGCATAAACACACTAACATCTACAAATGTTAACATATGGCATCCATCCAAATGCATTTGTGTGTTTGTGTAAAGTCTGAGCATGCACACTCCATCAAACGTGTACATACCTGATGTATGTAATTGTGTGTGTGCTCCATGCGTGTGGGTGGGGGCAAGGACTCTCTAAGTTGATGACCCTGACCTTACTAGACAGATAACTTCAGACTGCTATTGACTGAAAGATCAGTGTTTCCCTAAAACAATACATAGCTGAGTGCATTTCAGGAAAATTCTAATGGAAAAAACGATTCTTATCGCCCTACTTAATTGCCAAACAGGTAGCAGCTAAATGTTCCATAATGCATTGTTCACATTAACTAACAGGTCAGTTAACGTGTGTGAAAGCTTTAAACTTAAATTTCTTCAAGTAATATAAGGTTTTTAAACCAATACTGAGGTATTCTTGTTTTAGTTTTACAAGTGGTCCTCGATATTTTACTCATTTATACTCTACCCAACTCAGCTTGTTTTGTTGTTTGTTTGTGGCATTTCAAACAGGAAGTTGGAGAGTGCCTTCTGGTGGAAAAACATCAACACTCATAAGGTTGTGCACCTGGTTTCTTCTTTATTTTTATAATTTTCATTTATTGTCCATTATAAATGCTAATACAGCTATATCAGCAAACAGCTAATATCTATAAATATATTGACCCTCCTGATATATCATTCTGGCTCTACTTTACACTCCTGTAAATATATTGACGTGTACCTGAAAAAATGTCTACATTATAACAAATGACATGAACAAATGCAAAAATAAGCACTGCTCTTTACTTAGTACAGTGTCTTGTCTTTTTACGCCTGAACCTGGATTATTCTTTATGCTATATTGATTTTACACATGCATATATATAGCATACCTTTGTAGGGGATTCAGCCAGATTGTCAGGGTCAAGCAAGTAGATGTGGTCCCTGGCTCCCAACAGAAGACGACCCCTCTCTTCATCCAACAACAGCGACTGCGAATGAAGGCCATTGGAGGGGCTCAAAAACAGAGATACACTGCCCACCTTCAGCAGTTCTGTCCCAGTATGAGAAAGACACAGACAAACACATTAACAAATATCCCCACTGCCATGTAAAATGCAGTATTGTGAGTCAAATTAAACTAAAGTGAAAAAACATATTTTGGTAGGACTACACTGTGGGGCGCAATTTATTCTCAGCAGTTTAAAACCAGTATAATCCCAAAGACAGTCACTGAGATGAAAAAAGTCTCGACTTAAAGTTGCATAATCCTGTTTAGCTACACATGCTCATAAATACGATTTTTTTTTTCAATTTAGATAGCATAGTATCTCAGTAAGTAGACTTTTAGACAGGAATACCTGTTGTTCATCCATTACACAATAGTACGATTTTGCTATTCACTTGTACATTTTTATGCAGAACACGTACTGTTTTTATATGAAATTATATATACAGTTTGCTTGCTTTAGACCTGGACTCGCAGCTTGTAAGGTCCATAGGTTTCTGAAAGCTGAATATGTTCGACATTTTTAGCTCAGGATCGTGTCTTTGATCTCCATTAGAGGAACTCTCTTCTATCACGAGGCTCTTTTCAGCGCACCACACTTGCCACATGCCTTGAGTAAACACTGGCTCGGTGCAGAGGAGTCCTGTGGGAGTCACTCTGAAAGGATTGACACTGTGATTACCCTCTTGGTGAGAATGATTGGAGAGGTTACCAACCTTCAATATTTGAACTTTTGGGACCCCTCCTCACCACACAATCTCCCTTAATACCTCCCCTTTACACTGAACCCCCATGTGCTGATGTATCTCCCTCCTACACACATATCATGCCCCAAACAGACAAAACTCACAAAGAGATTAGGCCTGCTAGCCCTTGGTGTGGTGTGCAGTAATCTGTTCTGTAAACACACAGCACTATGAGCCTATTGAAGCTTAGCATAGTCTCCACACATTTCTTCAAAGAGGAGAGCCCTAAACAACATGAAAACCTCTTGATTAGCTTTGTTATTGGAACTCAATGTTGCTTTCATGCACGCAGTTATTGGAGTAAGACTTGATCAAGCTTTAGACTTAGAGACCTCTTCAGAGCTGTAAGCAATGCCTGAATCTGCCCTTTCTCACATGTAGCACATGGCAGGAGGTCAACTGCATCAGACACATTGTCACTGCTAAAAATACCTCATATGGTGAAGGATAGGGGTGTGCAGGATGCAGGTCACATCACACCCATATGCTTGCTATGATTTATCCAGACAATTATCCTGCTCAATTCCCATTTGTAATCAAAGACTTTGTAGCTACCAGGGTAACACGTTCATTTATTGAATGATCCATCTGGTCATTTCTGTTTTCACTTGTAGCTCCACCAAAACCTGATTATGGTGAAACAATTACAGTCTCAGGAATAAATATGCAATGTAGGATGCCTCTGGTTTCAGAATATTCAGAGGAGCATGGCAGACACTATTATATTTTAGGTCAGACAGACATATTGATTAGAAGCTAATGCTACATGTTCACTAGATGAAAACTAAAGTTCTTGGGTTTTTATTTTAAAGCAGTTTGTTTAGAGGTACTCCCTCAATGAGGGATTTTTACTTTTTATAATTTCACCCTTTAGTCATTGAATCTGTATTTGGGCTTACGTAAAGCTGATGCTATGCTGGAAGTGAATTCACTGCTGGGTGGTGTTGCTTTTGAACAGTGTCCACTAATGAAATGATGACAAGAGGAGCAGGATGCATGCACTTGGTTAAGCTTTTGTTATTTTTGACAGATTTGTCTTTGCCTCAGTGATTCTCACTGAGAGAACCAAATATGGATATTGCTGTCAAATAGCCATTCACTTTAGTGAAGATTAAAGTAGCATGTAGCCAAATTAAAGGCAATCAGACTACATGACATGATAAAGTACTTTACTTTACTGGCTTGGAAGAAACATAAAATAAGACAAACCGTAGAGCTAAATACTAGGCTAACTGCTGAAAAAACAGTGTCCACAGTAATCTTTATTCCTGCAGCTACTTGCATATGTTTTTGTTGGACACATACAGTAGGACATGCATATGTATCTATTTCCAGGCATAGTTGGTTTTAGAAGCCTTGACCAAAAGACCAAAAGCTTTTAGAGGTTGAAGTCAGAGTGAGTTCACTTTCAGGTCACAGTGGGGATTCAATTTTATGGAACAAAAGTTAAGTTAATATGTGTGGTTCCTTGTAGCTGATACACAGCATTAGGGATGACGACTTTGAAGTAAAGTTTGCACTCAGGTTTGAGGAATGCAAAAATATAACTTCCTAACTTTTGGTGGCACAAAGCAAACACACTTGGTTTATGCAAAGCCACATACATGGACACAGAGCACATTTATACGGTCAGATGATATCCACACAGCAGACTGATGGATCAGTAAGTGAGAAACCTTTCACTTTGCTTCATGTTTATGTGCTACAGATCATCTCCATAAACTTCACTAAATTCTCCTCTTACCATTTCCTCTGCCTGTTGCACAAGTCACATTCAAGTAAGAAAAAAAAGATGCACACTGAAAGATGGAAAGATGTATGACAAGAAAGAAAAAAATGAAAAGATAAAATCCTATGTCAAACAGCAATATTGTTTGAATTAAAACAAACATCAGCAATATTTAGTTCTTACCTCTATGGCTGAGTTTGACCCTGGGGACACTCTGTTTGATGCTTGCTCCAACAGGGAGGATGGCCAACAAAATCAGTCCAAACAGTGTGACCTCCGGATGGAATAGAGCCATAAACTTCTTCCCTTTGCCTCCATAATTACTGCCAGACAAGCAGAACATAGCCCCAACCTCATTCCAGGTCTGATTGCTAGAGTCCTCTTTCTTCATACTGTGTGGAGTCATCTTGTAGTGTTTTCACTTTGTGCTTTTCTGCAACCTTGGAGGGAGACCAGTGTAAAGAGTCAAGCTAGGGAGGAGCAATCATAAGTGTATGAGGATGCAAGCAGTCTCATCTAACTCCAGAGAGGGGGAATATACACAAACTTCTGTGGCTGTTTCGCCATGGAGCCCTACAGGCATGTCCCCTTCCTTTGCCCATCCTACATCAGCTGTTGCTTGTCACCGGCTCTCCTTTTGTTTCGCCTTTAAATCTGTTTGCCCCAAACAAAGGTCAGACTAACAAAACAGTTGCATTCTACTACTTTTCATCAGGCACGTCTCCGCTTTTCTCTCTCCTCCCATATCCTTTTCACATGGATAACTCAACTTAATTCTTTGCCTTAAGGATACTTGCCAGTAGCTTAAGGATTGGTTGATGACCCTGTCACTTCCTCCTTTATACCATGTAAAAAATGGGCCATGCCCTGTTTAGGACGTCACAATCAATTAAAAATGCCCAGACATTAGTTCACATTCTGAAAAGTTAGCTGTCTGACTAGGATTGAAAAGCTGTGCTTTTAAATAAATGTGTGGTTTAGAATAAGTAGCAGGAGCACAGACTGTTACAAGTTTAAAAAAAAAAAAAAAAAAAAAAAAGAAGTAAGAAGGAAAAAAGACAAGAACTAAAAAATAACTACTTACTTGTTATATTCTGAAAATCTGTGTTTTAATAAATTTATATTTTTTTCAGTGGTACTTGGACACCTAAAAAGTGACGCAGTGGAACTAGTATATAAAGCTTTGTCACTGAACCCTGATACTAATTTTCCTTCTTAAAATTAAAGTTGCTTGTCAGCACAATTCATACAATACAAGATAATATTCAGATTAACTTCACCTCAAACAGGGTGCAGAATCATGCAAAATGTTTTTTTTACACACATTGCAGCTTCATGAAATCTGTGCCCTTTATTACACCGTTGATGCATTCATTGCATCTTCTAAGTACAGACTGAGTACCGTCCCTGTCTTTAACCTGCATTCCTGCAAATCCCACAGCCATTAGGATACTAATTAACCAGACTATTGATGGAGAAATTAATGAATGCATTGAAAGAATGCCTCCCCTTAAGACCTTTTGCCACCATCATTACTTTCCTTCCACCCAGTTTCAGAAAGCACACATCAACCTGTCAAGTGACAACATAAACAATGTCAAGCTAAAGCTAGATTAGATATGACATTCACACTCCTATATCTCTAATATTGACAGCATGTATGCTCCTTAGAAGTCCACCACATATAGAGAATAGCCATTTGATAATGTGTAAGCAGCACCTTAAAAAAAAAAGGTGATATCCTGAGTAAATATACTGACCCGGGTCTTTGCCCATTGATTTGTACTGCAAGGTAAAATGTGAAACAGATATTAGGTGTTCGACTACAACTCACTTAAGTTTATTTGATTTCTTTCTTCAGTCATCTGATGTTTAAAACTGTAGCTCTTTGTGCAGAAACAGGGGTGAGCGGCACCCTTCCAAGTGCCCCATAGCTTTAAAACGAAGAGGATTAGACTCTGATAAACAGACTGGTGTTTATTTAGGATGACAAATTGAGACGTGTTCACACCTTCAGGGTTAGAAATACAGATATAGAGCTCTGCGTGAAGGATGGGCAATCAGCAAAGAGAGTGAGAAAGTTAGGAGGCTAAAATCCCTGTAGTCTTTGCACTTTGTGAGCGATACTGATAGTGCTGATGGTGAAGCTTATCCTCCCTACAGTATTTTCAGGAGAGCAGTGACACAATTTCACTCAAGTGATAAGCACTTCAGTAATGCATCTCTTTTCACAGCTTGAGTGCCCACATCTATCTGCAGCACAGACATGTGCAACACCCCGCTAGAAGAATGACCCCCAGGAAAAGAAAAGTACAAGTCTTGGAAGAAAAACAAAAAAAAAAAAATTCTTGAGTAATAGATGACACACACTGGAAGAGGAATACCAGAGTACCAGTGAGTCAGTACTTTGAATGTGTCAATAACGGAAATGAAAAGAGAAATAAGGGAAAAAGTGCACAAGAGATGTGAATAATGGGGGAAACCAACTTCTTGTGCCATGTAAGTTAAGCTAACACCCCTATTTCCTGGTGACTAGAGTCCTTGTTGTCTTTGGCAGCATGGCCGGCACACAGTGCAGGGTGTCAGGAGAAACAATCCTGATAGAGATGGTGACAGATTTAAAGCTAGCAGCCAAGGGCTCCTGGCTTCTGATCTCTCACCAACACAAAGCACCTTTAAATATACTGACTCTTCTGTTTCGGTTTAAACAATACAGTCTTTGCATGCCATAAAACATCTACTCAGTTAGTATTATCAGTGAATCTAGTAGCCGACACGCTGTACAAGAATCGTAAAGAGAAACTAGCTCAAGTGAATACACAACAGAAGTTGCCAGCAGTCATGAGAAAAGAGCAGATGGTGAAGAAGTGCTCTGGCTATGGGCATGCTTGCACCAAGACCACCCCTAATGAGGCATTTAGCAACACCCAGGTGCCCTGTAGAGTACACTATTATCTAACTCCTCCATCTCCACAGGACGGAGTGCATTAGCACAGCTATTTGTCTTTATTCCCTGACCACAGGCACTGACCTAGCAGAACAACATAGGTAATTGTTTCTAGTTCTCAAGACATTAATTGTTTTTCTTGGCAAGAGTCAATCATCTTTTCTTTAGCCTTGTATTTAAGCAAGCATGCAACTCTCTGTGTGTGAGCTAATGTCTCACAGGAAAAATGCTAAAAATACAAACTACAAAGAATATGGAAGAAACATTACATTTTAAAGTGGGTTTACAAACTATAACTCCAGGTATAGATGGAAGTAATTAAGGAAACACGTCACTGTTCCATAAAGACAGGAATCAACCTTACTTTTTGTGTTTTAAACATGTCATGTCTTTTATTTTTATGTTAGACTTTATGACCACATTAAAATAACAGTAGCAAAGCGGTCAATAAGACTGATATAAAGGCTCATAATCAGCGGCTTTAAAGTATGCTAGGAATTAACTGCTGGTTCAAAAAATGTAAATATGAAACATGTGATCCCTGAGGTATTATTCTGGATACAGATCAAGCCCCCCCCCCACCCCCCACCCCCACCCCCCACCCCCCCAGCCCCCCCACAAGCTACAATACATGCTTATAAATTAAAGCTTTTGGGGAACTTTCATAGTATAAATGTGCAAGTTTTTTGTGTAATTTGTTTACTCATTTTATTAAGTAGACATCAAGGCCACAAACTGTGATTCATTTAGCATTTTAATCACTAACGTGATCCCACATTATCTGACTGAAACATAATATCTAACAGCGCAGCATGTGCATCTCCTGGGAAATTAGATATCGCTCCAGAAATTGAATGCAAAATAAATTGCCAAAATATCCCCTTACACGCAACATTTAATCATCCAAAACATGGCGATGGAGACAGAGATGGGCTTTGAAGTTGAAAACACTGCAGTAAATTAGTCCCAAATAATGAAGGAATACACAGTGCAAACCATGCTTGGTAAAGATGCCAAATATTTCTCCATGCAACAGAATAGGGTTGATCCCTTACTAGTCGGACAGCCTGGATTTCCTGAATCTGTTACCTTTAATTATATCATATAACTTCTAAAATGTTTGATTACCAAATCTCTCTCATAACTATACAAAATTAGACTCTATGGACTCCAGACAGTTGATTCTACTGCCCTGGTCAATGGATTTAAGTGAGGATTTCCCAGAGTAAATGACTCAGGTCTTAATTTAAACAATATAAACCCACAATTACACTTTGCTCTAAACCAATATGCATGAAATCTGTGAATGGAAATGCCTAGACAAGAGGACATTCCAGTTGAATTTCTTCCGTTCTGGAAGTGAAGAGTACGTCTGTGGGGAATACCAAAGAAGATGGATTAAATTCCAACCCTGAGGTCCTGTCTGTCTACATTTTGTCTGTATCTCAAAACACTGGAAAGGGAACACTCCTGGAGGCTGCTGGTATGGAAACCAAATACACCAAAGCCAAATAATATGCCCCAGCACCTGTTATTAAAGACTCACTTTATGTTTACTGTTGGTCTTCAACAATAGAAGACAAGGTTCACAGCTCCTCACAACCACATGCAGTTGTCACAGAGCCAGCTCAGGTCTCCTGTCACACACAAGGGTTAATGGAAAGCTGGGAGGAAGCAGCAAGGAGTGATACTTGATCTATGGTTTAACTCGTCAACAGAGAAAATGGCAATTAAAAAACATGAGCTGAAAACAAAGCCAGGGAATATGTAAAAGAGAGAACAGACCATGTAACTGAGACGGTTGGATGAAGATAAACATGCAGGTAGTTTTGCCGATAATTGACAACAAAACCAGTAACTCTACTCACACAGAACAGGTCATGACGCCGGAAAGCCACTCAGAATCTGTATGAGTGCCTGCATGTATGAACAAATGTGTGCGTGTAAGCTAATACCATCCTGAGGGAGGCAGATGGGAGCAATATAGGGCATGAAAACAGTGACTGACATTTGTAAGTGCACCCACTTGTATCCTCATGGCCTGAGGATATAGGGGTACACCCATCTAGGCTACGCAACAACTCTTCTCAAGACCAAACTGTCATCTACACACTTGAGAAGCAACTGTATTGTTCTTTGTAAGTGCTGGAAAGACTCTGTTATGCAGTTTATCTCCATATGAGCCTAAGCACAGTTCATTTACAGAGTGGGGACACAGAGAGGCCACAGAAAAACAGCCAAACCGAGCCAGTCAGTCTGTCTGCAAGTCACTGGCACCTAGCTGTTGTAGACACTCTAAACATACTAACATCACTGCAGTAAATGTGTCTTCTCAGTTGCTTTGTCTGTCAGCACTGAGGGATTTTGCAAACATAACCATATTAGGCTAGTGTGCAGCATACAAGTATGTTTTAATAACACTTTCCACCTGAAACCTGTTGAGTTTTGCAAAAGACCCCTTTAAGGTTTTAGTTTTCATCACTGTCCAGGAAAAAGCCTCAGCATGAGACTGCACTGACTTCTGACAGAGCTCAGAAGTGTTGCTGTAGGCCATTTAAAACACAGCTCACTATTGATGCTGTGGTTGTTTTAGAGAAATGTTGGATTGGTCCAGACATGCCACATAGAACTGGAATGAATTAGTGCACACAGGAGGCACAACTGTAGCACGGCATGGGAAGGGCATTGATTGGCATAGCAAACAATGGAATACACCCCTTTAATCAGTCCAACATAGTAACTTATTTTTTCACATGGAAGGTTCCTATCACAGCCACAGCAGTCTTGAGCCTTCCCCATTCCCGGCCAAGTAAACATGGGGATGTGTGTGTATACTGCAGTGTGTATGTATTAGGTATGCCTGACAGCATCTCAATGACGCAATGTTTGGACGCTGTTTAAAGGAGAAAATCAGACAAGATTTTCTGTCTTGTCTTTCTGTCGCCCAAGGCAGAAGTCATTTATTTACCTCAGTCATGCTGATCGAAACCCCTGAAACACTGCCAGAGAAATCAATGCATCCACACAAGTACAAACTCCCCTCCCTCCCTCCCTTGTTTACCTCTCTCAGAACCACCAGATCCCAGTCCAAAGTTAGGTAAACCTTTAAAAAAATATATGGGGAGAGTGGACCAGTGAGAAAGAACTACATCACTACTTGTTTTCTTTTCTGCTGGACTGTAAACCACTAACATGCACAAACACAAATAAATGACCTCAATGAGGTAAATGTGTCCACGTCAACATTTTACTGTATGTATGATTAATTCAGACAGTAGACATGTACTTGGCTTAAGTCCATATAGTCACATTCAGTTTGGGGGCATTTAGAATTCCCACCCCCTCCCCAAACACTGTGCAAAGACAAAAATTCTCCCTCTTACCAACTTCTCATATATCCATATACAGTCTCTGTACTTTAAACGATCTATCAAGAAAAAGAAAACAATAAAGAAACTTAAATATTGATTAATACGTTTAAGTTTGTAAATCCAGCTTAATAAAATGTACAGATACACATAAAGCGTTAAACCCCCTTTAAAACTCTGCAGTATTAATTTATTAATTTAAACTCTACTGTGGTCCACCTGACACACGGTTATAACTTGGTGTAGATTATTACCCTCGTTATTATTATGGCGTGTTCCTCACCTGCTCGCTCGCTGACTTCGTCTCTTCTCGCGTGCAAGTGCACCACATGAATAGCAGTGTCTCAGAAAGTTGTCCGTTGCAAACACACACACAAAAAAACGACCAAAAGTATGACACTTGGCACAACTTCAACCCGACCAAAAGGAAAGTGGATGGATAAAATGAGGTCTTCCTGCAGATATTTCCACTCCCTGTAACGTTAGTTAAACTGAAAAGCGCTCTTGAACTCTTCGTGCACTGCGTGTGTGTATTTTGGATGGCTGGGTAGTCTGTGGCAGTACGCCCCGGGAAAGACAGACGGCAAACTCCCAGTTGTGCTGCTGCTGCTGCTGCTGCTGGAGGGGAGGGGCCCTCAGCATCTGTACCGCCGTTCTTTTGGACGCTCCACAGCTTCAGTTTCATCCCTCCGAAAGTGCTCCGACTATTAGAGTTACGATGGGCCTTATTAACGGTTATGTATTTCGGCTAATAGCATGATCAAAACAGCTTAAAACTGATCTGAAAAGCATTCATAACCATGAATAGACTCACCAGTCACAGCTCGTGTTACTGCAAAACATGTTAGTGATCATGTGGTATTTTATAATTATTAGTGGCAAAACTATGGCTGAAAATATTATTGCAGTCAGCTCATTGGACTGACCTAACCACTGAGGACTGCCTCACATTTTTCTGTGGTGCTTTTCTCCTCTTATTGACCACTCAGTGCTTCACTCTACAATAATGCCCTCACCCGTTTTTTCTTTAAGCATGCATCAATTTATCTGTCACACCAGTGAATACATTGGGGGCAAGCCTGATTTCAGTATCTTGCTAAGTGCACTTCCACCTACAAGCTGTACAGTAGGAGGTGGGGATCAAACCAATGACATTCCAGTTTATAGATGATTACCTGTGTTTAATTATTTAATTTTACATTGTTTTCAAGTAAATTGGAGTAACTCACATCGATTTAATCACGAAAATATGTTGTAATCCCCTGGGGAAATGGTTAAACTGTTCGTGTTTTGATATATATAGCCATTTGTGTCCAGTCAAAGTCTATGCGGCTCATTTTTGTAAACTTGTGTGTACTCTGGGTTTCCCTGATCTACTAACAAGCAGAAAGAACCAAGAGCTGAATGTTGGTTCAGGCAGCAGATTTTGGCTGTGTGTCACAAAAGACTGTGCAACGAATGGAGGAGTTGATTTTGAAGTAAACATGGATTTCTTTGGCACTCTCTATTCATGTACACACAGACGTGAGTCAATCCAAATCTGCACTTCTTGTGAGTTGTGGAAGGGTTAGAGCCAAACATGCACAAAAAATGAATTTATTCAAGAACAGAGCTGTAATGTTGGACCAAGAAAAAAGAGTTGCAGGATATCCCACCCATAAACTTAGATGAAAATGCTTGTTATTGATTTTTGGTTGTGATGATCATATCACTTTTCCAGTGGTGGGTATGTATCTTCAACAAATTCGACTGGGTCCCAGTTACCCAAGAGGATTAGGTTAAAGGTCAACAGGTGAAAAGAGTATCCGCCCGCACTGTTGGGAGGTCTAGTGTCAGGGTGTGATCTTCCTCAGGATATCGTTCTCTTGCGCACACTCACGCAAATACACATACACAAGCGGAAAGCAGTTAGTGATGACTTGTACTGACGACATAAGGTTGCACACTGTCCAATGTTCATTTGATCCCTGCCCATTCTCCAGAGAGCTTTGTCAAAAGTGTGTGTGTGTGTATACTTGTAATGTAAACCTGTTTTTGTTTTTTAGGTCAGGATAATGTTTGGAACATATGTTATATGATGAGATGATAGTATGTGGTTAGACGATATGGTATGGTTGGGGTAAATGATTGGGAAATTAATGTAAGTTCATGTGTGAAGTGACTGAAACAACTGTGTGTGCCTGCGTGTGTGAGGAATCGAGTAAAATACTTGCACAAATTGATTGATTTCCTTGGGATTTTCCCTGGGATTTGGGTTGAGTGACATAAGAGTTTAGCCTCATACTGGAATACATTAATAATAATAATAATAATGGATTGGATTTATATAGCGCTTTTCAAGGCACCCAAAGCGCTTTACATTACTACATTTCACAAACTCAAAGCACATATATTTGTCTCCAAAAACACCCAAATGTTTGTTTATTTATTTATCACGTACTGGACCATTATATCCTGTTATTTAAACATAGTATAGAAATTGCTCAAATTGCAGGAGAGAGACAACAATAATACCTGCTCAGATTCAAATTGGAGACGTTGTGGTGCACGATTGGCAGCTTAACCTATTAGCAACAGAAGCACATATGTTAAGTAACTCGAGACCCTTTGTGGGATTTTAAACAATGTTCAAACAATTTAAAATCTGAGGGATGCTGACGGTGATTTCAGTACCAGAACATGATTTTAGTGGACAGTTTAACAAATTGTGGGAAAGTTTCCTAAAAACTGGCTGAGTTATTTAAAAAAAAAAAAAAAAAAAAAAAAAAAAAACACCCCAGAGCGTTATACATTGTTCCAATTAATATTATGAGTAGAGCACTTTATACAAGCTGGAGCTAGCATATTCTAGCTTATAGAATGTCCACTTAAGTCTACAGGATAAGAAGTTGTGTATAAAGGTTTTACCTCTAATTGATGCTTCTTAATGGGGCATCAGATGTTCAATCTGGATGAGGTGGAAAGCTGCAGCCATCTCATCCGATCTCTTCATTGAACAGTGAACATCATCCTGAAAAAGAATCTAATGCCAAAATGTAAACAGAAGATTGTGGGCAATGGAGGAGAAAGGTGGTTATTTGAAGAACAATTTGCATAAATGTGTCTACAAGAATGCAAAATCACCAGTCTTTAAAAGTGGAAACACTTTCATTGGAAAAGTGTGTGTTTGGGATATGTACATGGCCAATATGTCACATTTTAGTGTGGGTTATATATTTTTATTCTTTCTTAAAGGTTTTGCTAAAGCACAAAAAGAAACTGCTGGTGTAAGATTGAAGGCTAAGTTCTCTGGTAAGTCAAATGAGGCGAATGTGCTAAAAACTGTGACATTAAAGTTCCATTATTAGATTCACAATCCTTACTTGTTTTTAGAGAAGGAAATGGCTTTTTCTTGCATACTTGTGGTATTCGTTGGCGAGAGGGTCGTGTGCACAGTCACACACACAGTGTTTGTCAGAATGTAATGCAGTCTGTGAGTAATTTCTAACACTAATCGTGAAGATCTACAGCAATAGGGCAGTTATTCAGGCCTGTCAACACAAGCAGCTCCTATTTTACTTCGGACACACACGGAGGCCTCCAAGATTTACTTCCAATAGACCTGAACTGATTAACTAATCTTGATTACAAGAACTGCCACCAGGCTTGTGGTGCTCTTAAACAACTGGAGCAGAGTTAATTGTCAACAATTGTTACTTATTGATGATTAGGGATAAGGATCATTAATTAGATCTCAACTAGACATGTCAACAAGCCATTTAAGGATTTGAATAGCCTAAGAAAATTGAACTATACAGAAACACATCAGACTCAATCTTTTCCCCAGAGACGGTCATATAAGGCTAAGGCTTCTTTAAATAAAGTTGTTTGTGAATGGTAATCTGCATCATTCCTTTTCACGTCTATTACTCTTCTACATATACAAAGAGGCTTACTTACTACTTCTGTGTCAATGATTTGTGGATGGGTGGACACAAACACTATGGCAAGCATTCCGATAGCTCACGATACTTCAATGTTAGGAATCCATCGAGATATCGCGGCTGCTGTATCACATTACAAACGTGTGTTACTCATCATGGGTGTTTCTATGTAGCTGCATCACTGCAATGTAGTTAAAAAGAAAGCACACCCTCTTAACTCGGGGTTTCACATATCAGAACATAGTCAAAAATGAGAAATATGGGCCACACCAGATTCTGAAGTTATTAAAACAAAATCTCATGACATGATGTAGTACACCATGTCATTATGAAACAAAAGCTAAGTTAAAATTCTGATACATTGTGTGAAAAACTAAGTACACTCCAGGATTCAGTATGTGGCCAGGGCAGTAAAAAAAGAAAGAGAACCGACAATGCCACTTGAGGAATTGCACCTCAGGAATTATTAATCTAATGACTTTGTTACATAATCAGTTGGTAGTAAAAGCTCACAGGCAGGGAACAGGTGTAACACGTTACTTTCAATTCTTTATCTGACAATAAGTTAAAAACAAGCCTGGAGCTGCAAATAAATAAATAAATAAACAAGTTAAAACCAAAAAAAAGATATTAGATATTATTCTAGAATACATTTATTTATTTTAAAAAGTAAATAGATTAAATAAAATATCAGCTCCAATAAATAAATCTATACAACTATCTGGGAGGCAAACTACGGTGCCACTAAGTCCTTGTCAGATGTGTCTCACTGCATTTTCTTGTGTCCCAACCTCTTCCATTCACATGTGTAAGTGTGGGGAGAGAACCTCACCTAACAAGCCTCCTAACAAGATGTCCCTACATTGACAAGTCACTTGTCTTCATTTGCTTATTTTTGTACTTATTTATCTTTCACTATTTTTTAATCCTCATTTTTACCTTATTTATCTTAATATCTTGTCTTATTTTTAATCCTTATTTATCTTTTTCCTTCAACCCTACCTAACTTGGCATTTGTGTATGGACAGCAAAGGAAGAATTTCATTGCACAGAGAAATGCTATTTCTTCTGTACACATGACAATAAACACTTTGAATCTTGAATCTACACCAACTAAAAGGAAAAAAAAAGGAGAAACAAATTAAAGAAAGACCGAATTAAAATACAAAGCGAAAAAACATTATGGTTGTTATCCAAAGTCTGGTCTGCGATCTTAATGCTGTGTTTCTAATCACCATCATCAGGCACTGGGCAGCCAAATACAGCCATCAAACAGTCAACAAACACTAGGATAAGAAAGAGGTTTTCTAAACACACCAAATCTATTTTCAACATACAGAATCTATTTCAATACATCCATAACAACCACTGCAATCAGAATAAATCCAAAAAGCCAAGAGAGCCTGAACAATGAGGTGCAGGTGCGACTTATTATCAAAATTGGATTGGAGCGCTAGAGAAGGAGTTAAGGTTAATGCTGCATTCAAAAAGCACTTCTCAGGTGAGGAATATTTTTCACATGTTTGATAGCACTTTGATTTTTATTGCTCTGGAGAGAATTTGAAAGACTTGGTTGAAATTATGACTTCTGAGATGTTAAGAATAAAAAAATGGTTTGATGTAAACAAATTATCTTTGAATCTGACAAAAACGAAATATATGATATTTGGCAATCGTGTAAAGGAGGATAAAGTCATTATGTTTATAGAGGAAGAATTGATTGAAAGAGTTACTGAATTTCGTTTTTTGGGTGTAATAGTGGATGAGAATTTGACATGGAAATCTCATATTGAACATATTAGAAAGAAAATGGTCAAAAGTATTTATATTTTGGGTAGTATAAGAGATTTATTAAATTATAAAACAATGCGTATTTTATATTTTTCTTTGTTTTTTTTCATATATCAACTATTGTGTTGGAGTTTGGGGGAATACATATGAGAATACCATAAAACCTTTAAACCTATTACAGAAGAAAGTTATACGAATAATTCATAATGTTAAATATAGAGAACATACAAACAAATTATTTATAGAATCAAAATTATTAAAATTAGGAGATTTAGTGAAATTACGGACATTATTAATTATGTTTAAGGCTAAAAATAATATTTTGCCTTTTAAGTTACAAAGAGTATTTTTGATGTGTTCAAGGGGAGAAGAGAATAGAAGGAAATTTTATTTTAAACATCAGTTAGCCAGGACTACACAAAGATTAATGAGCACAACGGTTAGGGGTATAAGACTGTGGAATTCACTTCATTATAATTTAAAGAATTGTATAAATCTACAATGTTTTAAAAAGTGTTATATGTTTAAAACGATAACTCAGTATGAAGAATGCGAATGAATGTGATGTTGGTTTGGGATTCGACCGGAGAGAAATGTCAATATTAGTTTGTTCCTGATTTTTGGTGCCCATCGGTGATATAAGTTCGATGGTAGATAGGGGGCAGGGTTTAATAAGAATATTTTCTTCTTCCTGCTCCTTTTCACACATGGTTGTTGTGTTTTGTTGATAGAAGATGTGGTTGTTTTGTTTGATTTGTAGTACCAAGTGTGAAATAAATAAAAATGAAATGAAATGAAAATTTTGTTTTTCAGCCATTCTTTTGCAGATTTGCTGGTATGCTTGGGATTACTGTGAGTTGTATGACCCAGTTTGGGTCAAATTTTTGACTCTAGAATACTTGATATGGTATACTGATGAGTTCAGGGTCGACTCGATAACTGCAAGGTGCCCAGGTCTTGTGGCTGCAAAATAAGCCAAAATCATCGCCCCTCCACCATTTTCTTGACAGCTGGTATGAGGTGTTTGTGCTGTGTTTGGTTTTCTCTAAACATCTCCTATTTGGCCTTGTCTGTCCAGAAGACATTGTTCCAAAAGTCTTGCGGTTTGTTCAGATCCATCTTTGCAAACCTAAGCTGTGCTGGAATGTTCTTTTTAGAGAGAAGAGGTTCTCTCTTGGAAAGAGAAGTCATACTTGTTGAATCTAACTGACGCCTGATGCAACTTGAGTTTTTTTTTGCAGTTTCTCTGAATATTGCACGGTCTGACTTCTGGGGGAATTTACTAGGACAGCCATGTGAATAATCTTTCTCACTTCAAAATGTTTGGAAATGGCCCTATAATTCTTCCCAGATTGAGGACCAGCAACAAGTACTTCTTTAAGATGGTTTGTTGGTGTTGATGAACACACTGCCAAAACTTCTACTTTTCATCATATGACAAAATATATTGGATCATGAAAATAAAACATCTATCGTTTCATATTATACGCTATCGTTTGTTTTGTGGTGTCGCAAAATACACTGTTTATGGCAATATTTTTTCATCGTTTGGATGGCGACCATGCATTGAACAGAATACAATCACGGCCAGTAAAGATGAGGCAGAACTAGGTAGCTCAAAAAAGGACCAGTCAAAAGAAATTCCTAAACGAGGGGCTACCTCTGTAGCCTGGACATACTTTGGTTATGAAATGTCTGACACAGACCAGAAAACATGCAAATTATGCCGCAAACCAGTCCCCACCACAGACTCAAACACAACAAACCTCTTCGAGCACCTATGCAAGAATCACGTGAAAGTGTGTGGAGAGAGTTTACGGATGAGAAGCAAAAGAAAAAGCCGTCAGATGCTCAAAATAAACCTTAAACTCAAACTTTAGAACAGTCTTTTCCACGCAGCACGCCATGTAATAAATACTCACAAAGAAAATGGGGGCCGTTACAACTTATATCTAAAAATATATAGTTTCATGCATCGTTCAAAACACTCAACTCCAGGTACCCGACGCCCAGCTGAAAACACTTCATACAAGTTGAGTTGCCTGACATTTACAGAAGATGCACTATTTTGTGATATATATTGTTATCAGGATGAGAATAGTCTTATATCGGGATATGAGACTTTGATCATGTCGCACAACCCTAGATGCCATAATTTCCTGATCATCAGGTAATCAAGTGCATTTGAGGCACAAGAGGCTGTTACTTACCCTTTTAATGCCTATGGATGCAGTAAGGGTGTTTTAACACACTGATTCTACATGTTTGCTGAGTTTTTGCTAAATAATAATATATATAAAAAAAATTTTAAAAAAAACATGCGTTACGTCCCCCCCCCCACCATGGTGGAGGCAAAGGTAGGAAGGAGACAGCAACACTGGACAACCACAATCAATGAAGGAGGAAAACAACAGAACAGTTAAGGATCAGGTAGGATTTATTGGTTGCTTGCCTTGATAGTCAAACTTAACAAAAGAAAAAAGGTGGGGGAGGAGGACTGGGCGGTTGAACCAAATCAAAGAAAGTAATAAAACAAAAAGAGGTCGAGAGCTCCCAGGGCCTAACTAAAAGAAAAATGCAAAACAAAAGGCCTACCTAGCTGCTCGACAAAAGGTCAGTGAAAACATACATAAGTGGCATCAACCGCATAACCTAGTGTGTCTAACAGTTTAAAACCTGCAACCAGTGTATAGGGTACCCCAGCTTACCTGTCCAGCCTCCCACCACACATAATACAAAGACGCCTGTTCACAAATGTTTGTCATAGCAGAAGCCAGCCACCCCCAGCTGGTCAGGAAGCTGCTCATTTGTAGTGATCCTTGGAGTGTGATTGGCCAACTGTGCCCAGACCAGCCAATAGATACATGCCAATCAACTTTGAACTGGCCAATAGGTGGAGGCTTGACACCTGTTAGATAAAAAGAACACAAAAGCAAAGCCACATCTCTTGGCACGTAACACCATGTATCATGTTGTTCATTTGAAATTGTATTTACATTATAAGACCTGGTAGAGTCCAGAATTTATTTTCTCTTTACTGTGTCCTAATATGTAAAACTTAAGAATTAAAAGACGGTGCACTTTCTTTTTACCGCGACCATGAACTTAGGCCCTATAAACTATTTTCTCTGAAATATATTCCATTCACTCTAATAGATGTTTATCATAACTCAATAGTCTGTGAAGGTTCTCAGTCATCCAGGTCATCGTAGTCAAAGGAGCTTGCAAAGAAAAGCGTCTGGATGTTTGACCTTAGAACTGAAGAAGCTTCTCGGATGAGAGGTGAAACGTCTTCAAGCAACTTAAAGAAGTCCAGACGCTTTTCTTTGCAAGCTCCTTTGAATAACTCAATAGTATTTTTAAAAAGTTCAGGGAAACGTTTTCACTGCATTAGATTTCAAAGGAACTGTTTTTCTTTTCCTTTTTGTAACTTGTCTTTGTTCCCACTGTGTGACTGTGTAAACGGATCTATATCATGAGTAATCCAAGAACACACACAGAGTTATGTATCCATGACTTTAGACGACATTACAAAGACTTACGACACATCATCGTTATGGAGACTCGCTTTTTGAAGTCCAATCACCATAATGTGATTTGATTAGTAAACAGATTTAGGTCCTCACAACACAGATAATACATAGACCACACGCACATATGCACACTCACCCCAGTAAAATACCACAAGAATGAATTTTTCTGACTAGCTAAGAGTCAAACAGTCACAGCTTCAAATATCAGCGTGTAGAACAAACAATAAACCCACAGTCCATTTAAAACCGTTTTCCAAACGCACAAACAAGTAGGCCCATTAGACTGAAAACTGTAGCAAAAACATACCTTCAGAGGCAGAAAGTGAGTACACAGAGGAAATTAGTTTGTTTTTTCCCGTCTGCACTCTGTTTATTTTGTGTTCTGAATTTGTTAGTGATTGGCAAGTGTCTAAGCGTGGGATTATTTGTTTATTTTTAACAGGAACATGCAACTTTGTGGTTGACAGCGCGACAGTCTCTGCAGTAGGAGTGAAGTGACCTGAAAGTAGAAACAGGTGGGCTGTATGGCGGCTGGGAGAAGAGCACGGGGGAGAACATTTGAGACACTGAGAGGTATTTTACTAAAGAAAAAGTACAGAAGAGCATATTTCAAAATAAGGACAGAACTGAAGCACAATTTGTTCCACATTATGGCTATACAAATACATTATATGTTGTAAAATAAATACTTTAATATATAAAATAGTGTTATGAGTTACTTTAATTTCTAAATTGGGTAATGTATAATGTGTACAAAGTACACCATTGTAATGTATTTGCTTTATTCCTTCCTTTCTTTCTTTATTACACGATATTACACTGTGAACAAGAAGTAAACTGAGGTTATTTTTGCATGAAATAACCAAAAGGAATCCACAACTTGCTCAGGTACTTCAAAAATGGTGTAGTTCAGTGTAAATTCTAGAGCTGCCAATATCAACAGCAGTTTCTCCCAAACATTTATCTCTTCTGTGGAGGAGAGAGGTGCAAAGTACCGATTAGGAAAGGAGTGACTGTCCTAGGAAATGAATGGCTGTCATCTTGCAATGACTTGTAAAAATGAATGTTATTCAAAGGAAATTCATCAGCAGAATCAACTTTGACAAAAGTCCCAACTTGATTTCTGCATAATAACTTTGAACTTAATATTCTACAGAACAGTCGCTACATTTGGGGTTTTTTAAAAACCCTAACAATGCTTCTTTGTCACCTTAACATGTCGTTTCAGTGAAATTGAGCCAAACTCTAAAGACGTCATTTTTATTTGGCATTGCATCCAGACTAAATAGTCGAGCTGAAGTCTGAGATCTTGATAGGCCTTTGCATTCCTTTCTAGTGAAAAAAACATCTGGAGAACTCGTCTGATCAGACAACAACACTCCACTAAGGAGGAGGAGAAGACAGAGAGAGACTTGGAAGGATATAGTGTAAATTACACCTTCAGGGCAGGAGGCTGACGTGCAGCCTCAGATGGTCTGCAAGCCTTTGAACAAAGCATACTTAACAACGTTGTCCCCTGTGTAGTTTGAGTGTAGCCTTGACGTATGCAGCTGTGAGATATGGCACAGCTGTGTTCTGTGTCTTTTTATCAGGCAGACCTCTCCTCCCCCGATCAGCTGTTCGTATTTTGTAAAATAAATCCCAAGCATACAGTAATGGTTTAAACACACGAGTGGTTTAAATTACTGATCCCAGTACTGCTTACCTTAACACACATAATAATGAACAGATAGCTTTCAAACTTAAAAGACTGACAAACCCTTGTGTTATTGTTATATTCAGTAAACTCAACGTTAATCAATCAAATAAGAACCAGAGGCAACATACAATATGCAAGGCTTTCACTTAATAAACGTAATCTCATTAAATACTGTTGTTTTACTGAGTTTACAGAAGCTATCAAAAAGAGTCAGATGATGGGATCAGGCACAGGCAGACAAGGGGAAGTGGAGATAGGAAGCATGTGAAGTTTACTTCCTGTTAGGCTATTGTAGAAAGCGGTTTTCTTAGATCATTCTCTCTAATATTCATTTTCCCCATTCTTGCCACATGTGATTCCGATCTCTCCTTTCGGGCAATTAAAGATACAGAAACCCCAAGGGGAAGGAGAGGGTGGAGGGAGCAGCAGATAGAGAAACAGCAATGCCTGTGGCCCTGGATTTACTTCAGAGTTCTCACAGCTTATCAAACATCACAGTTCACTCAGTGAGGGCCTTGTCCCCTGAGGCCCACATTCATAAACACTGAGACTGGGTCCCTATAAAGATAGAGTCGATGTTTGACATGCCAGAGTAAACAGATGTAGGCCTGGGTTTAGTGAACAAATACCCTACAAATGGATGTAAAAATCCTAGAGAAAACATTTGGAATGCAATAAAATAATATTTCTTGAATTTAGGGAGGTTCCATGGAAGAGTCATCTGTCTACATACTCAATACATTTTTTTTTATGTTTACTGTATTTGTGTAGCCTGTTTAGTAAACATGATACTAAACACTATTATAAGGTGTGTGGTAAGTGAGGTTGCATTGCGACTTTTCAGTTTTCAGCCTGTTAGCTCTCTGCATTCCCCAAATGAGTCATTTTAAATCACTGTTTTTGTCTTGAGATGGCTTCAGGATGAGCATGAGAGAGGGGCAGACAAAGGAGGAAAAGCACGAAACAGAAACAGAGATGGATTCACCTCATTCCTCAGACCTTCCACTGATTTTAACAACTACCACACGCAACTTTCCTCCCTCCTTTTTTCTTTTTAAAAAATTTTTTTTTTTATCAGCAATGCCTTTTATTGACTCCTCTTAAAGAAATGCCAGAAACCAGAATTCCTTCCCTTCCCTTCACTGGAACTTTGAAGAGACACGCCAACATAATTCAGACCAACTTTAACCATATGATCATATTACCGATACACCATCAACTCTGCTGTTATTTCTAATCTTCTTTACTGCACGGCTGACTTCTCTGTTTAGACAGTCATTATAATGCTTGTGTTCCACACCTATTCATTATAACAATGGAATGCATTTACACGACTTTCATTAAGTCTCAGAGGAACTCATTGATGAGAATATGTATGCCAGTGAAGCGTGAACTTCCCAATTCCCAAAAGTGTATCTCAGGTGTGATTTTAATTCATTTTGGGGAACCCGAGTGTCAATAACTGGTGTTGGCTAGCCTGCTGGCATCCATAAATCACTCTATTACAGTATCTAAAAACAATTTAAAGCAATTAGGAGCAGTTAAGCAATTACCACCACGTTCTGATAATGGTGGTGCCTCTTTATCATTACCAAGGAGTCCATTTCTAATACAGTCACAATCTATGCTGGGGTGACTCAGTAACTAAGTTACTTCCACTATTTTAACTGACCAATTTTGTCTAATTGGAAACAATTTTCAGCAGTTAGGAGTATCAATAAAAGTCAAGCCACTTATAAAGCAGTTCAGTGGGGGCACAGCATAGAGGCACATGAAGTGTTGGGTGGAAGGTTGCCAGACGTATGAGTAATTACTGGTTTTCTGTGTGTGTGTGTGTGTGTGTGTGTGTGTGTGTGTGTGTGTGTGTGTGTGTGTGCGCGCACGCGCGTGCATCTGTAAGCATTTGTGTAAAGACATTTGTAATAAGGCCCTCAGAGAGTGCCTAATGTGCCACCTGACTGAACAGGTCAGAATGTGCCATAAAAACACCCTCACCTTCATTAAGCCTATGAGCGTTGAAGGCTGCTGGATCCTGCACTCTGCCTGCTACCACACAGCTCACGCCGTCACTGGAGAGGAAATGAGGAGCGATCGGCACAATGACTCACTGTGATTTGGAAGTGGCAATGGGACAAGCCAGAGATATATGCTAGGAGTGGTGGCAGTGCTCATTAACCTGCAGGGTGTTGGTGGTGAAACAGGAAGCAGCTTGTAGCCGTTGAGCTGCTGTGCATATAACTGCGTATGGGACAGATAACAGTGGCAGCCCAGTGCTGCAAATATGGAATTTCACTCACTGGTACCAGTCCCCTATTGCTCTATGTCAGCACACCTCCCTCTTTCACACCGTCACAGACTGGTAACAGCAAATTGTGTCATGCAACAATAATCTCTAACGGTTCATTGCATGAACACAGATGGAGTACTGTGTGGAAAAACATACTTTGTGTGAATAAACCTGAACAGCTAAATCCTTACCACTTCAACGGATGAATTCAACCTGAATTCCACTAGCAAATTCTGTAATGTCTTTTGTTTTAACTGGATCCTCTTTGTGAATTTTTCTAACACTTTGACAGTCAGTGACAGTACACTCCCTGACTTTGACGCCCATAAAGACTAAAACCAGCAATAAACAGACAGGAGAGAAGTAGGAGGAGAGTAGAGAAAGGGTAACACAGTGATAAAGTTTGGAAAATGAGACGCCTTATCTGCTTTTCATCTGCAGTAATGGTCGTTAGCTGAGTTTGTGCTAGCTTGCAATAAATTTTTAACCTTTCAAATCACAGGGTCATTTCTTAGAATTCGTAAGGAGACTGTTAAATAAATCTAAAGGGTTTTATTTTTTTCCACAGGGTATAGCTCATTATATTGGAGCAGCGGAACTGAAACCAATACCATATGGCTGTTAAAAGAAGAAACTCGATTAGAAAGCTAAAAGGGTCACATGAAGGCACTGGGTTTCAAGGGTGAGATATGCAGACAGAAAAGAGTAAGACCGAAGGACAATAGACTTTGGGTTCTATATGTTTATTTGGAGACAGAAGCTAAGTGACTTTAATTGTTTCTCAAATATTAAGAAATTAGAAAGCAAGGGGACTGGTATGGTATGGTATACACATATGTTTAAAGTACGGTAACTTTAAGCATATGTCTATCGATTAGGATAAACCTATTTAGTTTAAATAACAAATAACCTTCTGCTAAGAGTTAAATGAGTTGTTTTATATCTCCTAATTTACCAATAAGATCAGAAGACAGATAGAATATAAAACTGGGAACGTGTAAAAATCCACCCTATAGCCTAAACATAAACCCTTGCAAACATGGGTAAATTTCCTCCACCTATCCCAACCCTACCCCACCTTTTGCCCCCTTCACCCCTTCAGTCAGACCACCTCAGAAACTGTCTCTACTCTGTGGTCTAACCCCTTGGAAGACCAGAGCATGAATCATGACCTCACTCTTGTTAGCTAATCACATCACAAAAAACAATGACCCCTGTAGGAAGCAAGACTTAAAAACCAGGAAGTTCAGATAGAGGGATAGCCCAAGGGTAGTAATCAATCATTGGGTGTCTAGTGTGAGGTCACCTGCATGTGTGTCTGTGCATGCTTAAAGCAGTCATTGCTTGAGCTTATTTTGGAATCTAGTCTGTTTAAATCCCTTAATTTTTAGGATTGCGTCTACAAGATCTTGTCAAATCCTTGTAAAATAGCAAAATGAGTAGCATAGAGCATTTGTGTTGCCAGGTAACTGCTGGTTAGGTTTGGTCTTACTGAAATTCGGACCTATTTTGATAGTAGACCTCATAGTGACAGATATAAAGTATCAGGAAAAATACTTCTTGCTCAAACTATTATTGTTCCATGACCTTCATTCCTGTGATTTGTGAATGTGATATGACCCTTTGTTTCCAAGGTTACAGCATGGCACCATCCAATTAGTGGCAATGTTTTGATTGACAGCTAGATGCACTATAGGAAGCTGATATTCTCCCAGCTTCACACCATTCTCTTCCTCTGACAGAACAGGGAATCTAGGGGAAAAATGTTTCATATTTTCTTCCCCTTGTCAGCACACTCTTTTATTCACTTACTTTTGATTTACTTTCAAAAGGGCTGCTTCCAATTTAAATGTCAATGATTCGTGCATTTTTTGGGGGGTAATTTCTTGCATTTTTTAATTGCATTTTACGACTAAAATTTGGATGAGGTCGCTGTTGTATGAAGATGCAAAAATACTGTCATCTAATCCTTTAAAATCATTACCCAAGCATATTGTAGTCTCATGAGAGACAGTATTCACCTTTAGAATTCACAGTAAAAGTAGAGCAGATTTCTTCAATCCCACAATCCCTTAGGGCAAAACAGAAGAACACAGGCTGTAAGCAAAGAAGAAAACAACCCATCCTAGGCCCTGTGGCATGTGTCATTATTTAGAGTTGAAATAGATTAATTCCCTGTACTGACTGGTGTGAAAGATCATATTTAGCCTATACAGTGGTAATATATCATAATAATATGGAATGCACTTCAGTTGATTAGCTTCCTGCCTTCACACACACTATACAGGTCCAAAATACAGGGAAATATGCTTGTTTTTCACAGAGAATGGCTCTGGGAGTAATTATAGTGTTCATGTTAAGTCATAGGCAGCTTGATACACCACACCTGTTCCACTGACACATCGGCTAAATGAAAGAGGAAGGCCTGCAAATGCATATTCTCCTGCTGTTTTTAACTATGTGTACGAAGCGCCCTAACCCTCTGTCTGCCTCTCGTTCTTTCCCCTTAAGCTGTCTTTGAGTAGCCTTTTGTAATGGGTAGATATGGTTAATGTACCGTGTCACTGCATGTGACATACCTTCCTTTCATCCTACTTCTTTACTATACAGAAAATATATACATTATGTGCTTTTGGAGCAGATTGTTTTGATAATGTCTCCATTACCGTCAGGTCTTGTGCAGTTCTGAGAAAGCACGCATCAATTCACTTGTCCAAAATAAGGTTAAAAAAAATAAAAACACAGATCCTTTTTCTGCACGGAGTCACATAGTGAAGTATCATTCAGAATTATGGAAAACACCCAGTTATTCAAGGGTTTTTTATTTATTTTTCACTCTTGTACTGCAGAACAATTCTCAAGGCATCAAAATTATGAAATAACACAAATAGTAGTCAAACAGTAGTAAAGAAAGTGTAAACAAAACAAATATATGTCTTAAATTTCAGCCACATTTTACTTTGATTACAGCTCTGCACACTCTTGGCATTCTCTCAAGCAGCTCCGGGGATTGTTACCAGCAGCACTTCAGCTTTGGAGAAGTTTATCTCCACATATGCTGAGCACTTGCTGCCTGCTTTTTCCTACATCTAAACCATCTCAGCTGGATTTAGGTAAGGTGATTGTGGGGGTCAGGGGATCTAATGCAGCACTTCTTTATTCTCCTTACATAGCCTCAGGGTGTGTTTTCTGGTCATTGTCCATTGAAAACCAAATTAAGCACAAACCAGACTGCAAGATGTGTTGCTGCAGCTTTAAATTAAAAATATGACACACAAGCTGCCTTGTTTAAACTTTTTGGACTGCATGATAAATGGATGGATAAATCTTTTTTGAGCTAATTAAAGAAACAACGCTAACTAGTAAGATTTACAGAGAGAAACTGTTAGTACTTTTGAACAGAGCTACGATAGATGTTCCTTATTTCTAAAGTCAAGCTAAATTGATCAGCTGGTTAAAAAAGAAAGAAAGAAAAGGAAATCTCTCATGGCATAATTTCAAAGCCTAGATAAAAAATTTTCATGTATTTAGCTCTGGCACTAATATTTTTGTGGTTGAATCTTAAAAAGCTGACAAAAAATGTAATCAGTATATTTAAGTGTGGTCGTGACTCATACACTTAAACAATGGCATCCATTGTAAGCCAGTCTAAACTATAGATTTTGTGTAACTGTAGCTTGGCAGTTGCGGCCCAGAATTTTTACTCCTATATAAAATTTAGAGTTTATCAAAAACAAATGTTTACCCTATGCCCTGGCTACAATTTAAACCTAAAACCACATGGGTTATCCATATTATAAGTGTCTGTATATTACATCTATACTGCTTTCTTAAAGTCATGAAAGTAAAGCATTTGTTATGATATGCTGCATGACGTGAAGCTCTTTTTATTAGCCAAGTTGTACAATGTAAAGAAAATACCGTCACGGTATGGTACATTACTAACTTTCAGAGGTCTTTGGGGAGGAGTCCACAAATGATTCCCCATCTCCTTTCCCAGCAGGACATGTCAAGGATTATAGAGCTCTGTTGTGTTAGAGCTGTCTTTGGGCTGTTGACAAAATATCTATGCAGCACCCCTGGTGACTTCAGCTGCACAAGTTTTGTAGACTGTGTCAATGAATGTCAGTGTTGTAAACCTGTTTTCATGGACTCAGTCTCGTCCTTAGGCCAATGAATTTTATGTTTACCTTTAAAAGGAAATGGTCTATTGACTGCCTATCCCGAAGAGGTGGCATTGTTTCTCTGGGCCTGGGGAGTGACTGAAAGGAATGAAAGGACAGATGGACCCAGGAAGAACTGAATCCTTTGATGTGTGGTTAGTGATAGAGCTTCAGGTTGATGTGTTTTGATGTCGGTGAGCTGAACTGAGCCTGTCAGGTCAAACTCAGAGCATGCAGTCAAACTCCAAGGATACACTTTGAACACTGTAAAATAGATATTTTATTAAAGGATTCTACAAATACATATACGTTCATATATTTTCTGTATTTGATTCCAAAGGACAGTCAAATTACTTACCAAATTTTAAAGTGCTGTATTTGTTGTTTTAATAAGAACGAGTTTACCATTTACAATTTATAGCCTCGGACTCAAAAATGCAGAAGCCAGAGTTGAAGTCCTGCTGCTTTGTTGTTTTCACATCCAGATGTTGACTTCAGGTTTTCATCTTTGGATGGCGATACTCCCCGATGTTCTTTTTAAGAGCATGCTAAATATACATGCTAAAGATAAAGCAGTAGTAAAGGAAAAAAACAATGCTGCTTTTGTCCTAGTCATAAAAGCGAGCACACACGCACACACACACACACACACACACACACACACACACACACACACACACACACACACACACACACACAGTATGCAGATTGAAAAGACTCCCCTGATGATGCCCCAATTAGGCCTGACCACATGGAAGCTGCTGAGTGTGAAATTGAAAAACATGGATAATAATATAATGTTAGTACTCTTACTTTCAAATACTATTAGAGCATGACCAGAGAGTCCCCATACAGGCAACTAGTCCCAAGTAAAGACCTCTGACACCTACAAAGCAATGACTCAGCGTGGTGCCGTTCCTCATAGATATGACGTAAAGTATGATCTTTTTGTTCTTCTTCATCATCATCGTCAGCTTTAAAATGCAATAAATACAGAAATGTTTAGAACCACTGGAATGAAGCTTACTGCACAAACTCATTTAGGCAATACAATAAGTGATACTTGAACAAAGAGGTAATTACCCTTAAAATGCTCCAGCTTAGAACATCCAGCATTCAAGTGGTTCATAAAATTGCAACACAGCTGTTGCTTGGCCACAGTTTTACTCATAAATATGAAACTTTGTTGTGGAAAATGGGTATGAAATCAATTAGACAAATAATTAAAGTCAAGGAGAAAAGACTAAAGTTGTTTTTTTTCTCAAGAGCGATTTGACAAAATCAGAGAGGAAGTGCAAGCATGTGTACCGAGGGCAGAGATTGACAAAATAAACAGAGTGAAACAGTGTCTTATTGATTTCAAAAGACTCAGAGGGTGGCATCATATTTCATGATGTTCAACACCCTGTGGACAACACAACTAAACACAAATTAGATACTAAGCCAGAGTTTACAGACAATCTGTTTGTGACTTAGTATTAATGTATAATATCTAATAGAAACATAATAAAACATATTTCCTTTTCCAAATGTTTCCTGTTTCCTTTGGAGATGTTATCCTCTGTGAATTCTCAAGGTTCTAAAAACAAAACCAAGACAAATTTCATCTTCTCTCCTTTTATTTCTCTCTCTTGTCCAAGTTATAAAAGCTAGGTCAAAATCATGGTTGCAGCTCAGATGGCTTAGAACATCTCCCTGGCTTTGGTCTTCAAAGAGGCCCCAAGAGAACCACAATTTTTGCCTCTTTTAACCTTCCTTCCCCTCGTTTGTCAGAGAACCACTCTGCTGACAGCAGACCCACTGCACTGCTCACACTGTCAGTTGTGTGATCCCCTAGCCAGAAGGTTCACATCTCGACACCTCCGAACCACTATTTCCCAGATTCGATCTAATTATCTGACTGTCTTCACTAAGTCACTTTGGCACCAAAACTGTTGCTTCTTCTGTATTCTACCTCTCAGGATTAAACCAAAGGGACTGACCGAGACAGCCAGAGTTGCCCGCTGGGATTCACGAGACCTCTGAGGCCCCAAACACTGATATACTGTTCTGTCATCTCTTTCTGTCTTGTTATATTCCAACTGTCTGTCTGTTCCCTGTAGGAGTTGGGGCGTGCCTCCTAATGTGTATTTAAAATCCCGTCTGCCCTGTCACCACATTGTTAGGATGATGTCTGCACTGCCGTTTTGCAGGGCGCTCTGTTTTGATTTGATGACAGTAGAACCACTGGTGTATGCTCTGCTGGGGCCTACAGACTCTGTGTCTGTCTGCTTTTTATCCCTACATCCATCCTGTTCCTCCATCCCACCACTCCTCCACTCCTGGGGTTTATGTCTATTTTTCCCCTATTTGTCGCAGCTTGTCTTGTCATAACTCACACTGGCTATCTGATGACACAAGAACACAGAGGACAAAAAAAATATTTCAGTGTGTCTGCGCGTGTAGACTCAGCATCTTATTACACCATAATCAGTAGTGTAGCAGCCAACAGCAGGGAGCAAATCACATTAAGATAATTGGGAAACACTTCATGTTGGACAGCTGGGGCTGTGCTGGATTGATTAAATAAATTTGGTGTCACACAGAAAAAAAACAGCCTTCCTAGATCTAGAATCTCACTTGGGTGTGTGCATTTATGTGTGCGTGTGTGTGTGAGTCTGTGTTTGTAGGTGCATATGTGTGCTGTGCATGCAGGGATAAAAGACCCAGGAGAGAAACATTCTGAAAAACAAGAAAAAGGTTCTTTCGCCTGCAAGTTAAAAACACACAAAGAATCAAAGCTGAAATGGTACACAGCAGAGAGAAAGTCCTCTTCTTCCTTTGGGAGAAAAATTGCTACACTGACAAATAAGCAGTGCTTTGTTTGTCATCAGCACGGAATTCTCCTTAGCGACCACTAGATGTCACTATTATCTCTGTGTCAAATTCCACTCAGACATGCTGCTTGCTGACATTGTTTGGCTCTCAAAAGATAACACTTGCCAAATCTGTGTAGACGGCTCTTTTTAACACAGTTCCCTGAATGTGTAACTAGACTTGTCTCAAAATGATAAACTGATTCGATAATTACAGCATAACTGTTTATTGTGGCATGTTAGGAAAGACACCTTTATCGAACACAAGCAAAGCAGCGTAGGCGTGAAGGGGATAAATGTGCAACTTTTGCCTTCTAAGGTCACCTCATTTCCACTGATGTGAGGCCACAGTGTCTTAAACTAAGAGTATGCAAATGAGGAGCAAGTAATCAAAGTTCAAACTGAATTGTTTAAGAGTTCACTGAACTGGAATAAAAAGATGTGCAGGAAATTACTTCAGTTTGTCATTGCTGTGGCAAATTAGGCAAGGACTGAATAAATGGATTACAAGAAATGTGTGTGTGTGTGTGTGTGTGTGTGTGTGTGTGTGTGTGTGTGTGTGTGTGTGTGTGTGTGTGTGTGTGTGTGTGTGTGTGTGTGTGTGTGTGTGTGTGTGTGCTTGAGTGAACTATGTTTTGTGTGGCTTTGGAATCATGTGCATGTGAGCATGCTTTAATTTATCCGTACACACAAATATGTTTTTGGGGGTTTTTTTTCGTCTGCATGGTTTTGACTAGCGAGATGCATGGCATAGCTTGGCATTTTTTAATGGCGTACATTCTACTCCTCCCTGTGTTGTCATGGTGATGTGTCCCTTCCCAACCTTTTTTTAGATAGGTATGCAGGGTCTGTTCCTTCTTTGCAATCTGACACACATAATGCAGAGCTACCATGAAGTCATAACATATTAAAGGTTCAGTGAACAAGTACACAGCATATATGTGGACCAAAATTCAAAACTTCCTTGCCCTCACTTCATGAGGATGAGCTAAACTTATGCACAAGCTTGTAAAATACTTGATGTTAAACCTAAACAAACCTTGAAGGGATTTGAATTTTAAAATAGCATTTCTCTTTGAGGTATTTACAGAAATTTAGATATTGCTCACTCAAAGTTTTTTTCTTTTTTTTGAACTGTCCACCTCGCTCCACCCCACAAGGTGGTACATAACAAGGTAGAACTCCCATGCCAGGCATTTGTAATCCATTAGGAGAAGAAATGAGGACCTGGCTGCTGTCAGGACTTTAAACACCCAACTGATCTTATTTAGATTTAGTCAAGGAGAGGAGAAAGGAGAAAGGAGCAGTCTGGATAGACAGGCTTTACGGTCTTATCTGCAGCCTGTGCTAACATCCACTTTTCACACCTTCTGTTCTATCTGCTGCCAACATAGACATGTAAACACATGCACACTGGTACAAGAGAACACACACGCACACTTGAGGACACGGTTGATAATAGAAACGTCACTGTATGATTAATTATCACATGTATTGGAAATGATTTTGCACAGATAATATATTTACCGGAGCAATGAATTGTCCAAGCTGCTCTGTGTGGCTTACATGAGTGTAGCATTGATTTGTTCATTACTGGTGTAGACAAAAGAACAATTATTGTCCCAATGTTAGCATGCACAAAATTCAACACACCTGTAGCGACTCTATTATCTCAGTTCATAGCCGTTTTTCCTATTTACAATTTCCTGTTGTTTTCTGCAGCTGAACACAACCTTTGTCCCACACAAACACACACATTCCCATTCAGCAAAAAACCCTTAACACGTTATTATCAAGGCAGACAAAACAAACCATTTTCCTTTATGAGTGGTTTCCTATTACATTTCAACGGGAAGCAAATTAGGGTGAGGAGACTGTTGCTGATGAGAAGTGTGTGTCTGGATGCCAGGTGCAGTGGAGTGCTCGTTTTGCATATCAGAGAAGTGTGATTATGAGTAGAGCCATGCATATTCCACATTAGTGGACGTAATGACCGAATGAGGTGTGACTAAATGAGAGGTTACCGCGCACACACACACGCACACGCACACACACAGTTACTTATGCAGATAGACACATTAATACACACGCAACTTGCAATAAACTTGAAAAAACACTGTCTACTGTATGCGATGAGTGCAGGGTTATCAGTAATGGAGCAGACCAACCGAGAAAACGCGACAGCAATGGATCCACATCTCCATAAAACCTGTTCTCTCCTTACTGCCCCCATACATATTCAGATGGGCCGACTGAAGCCGTGCCACGTCGTTAGCAAATGAAAAGTAGTTTAGCATGAGAATGAGCCCAGGGGTCACAGGAAGAGAGATGCACAGACACAGAACAAATTCCACTCGGCCTGTAATTGGCACAAGGGGAAAAAGGAAGCACAGGACAATGAGGGAAAGAGGAACTTTTATTTAATTTATTTTATAAGCATTACATTCATAATGCTGCCTGTAACTGGACAGATTTTTGTAAAGAACATCTGTTTGCATAATAGAGGCATTGTTGCTAGACTGAGCCATCTGATATTGAAATCACGGTGGCCTTGCCTTGCAGGGCTTCATATTCAGGTAAGATGATACATTTGCATCAGCAATAGATATGGGTTCTCATTTGACACAACAACTCACAACAGTTGTACAATACCGATAACAAAATCTTTTTCAAATTAGCTATACTGTAAAGACAGACTATGAGAAATATCTGCAAGTGACAGCATGCAATCCTGTCGTTTGCTGATTTATTAACGGGGTTATTCTTATAGTTTTGGCAGCAAATAAAATCCATTAGATTTTTTATTAAGTTAGGAAATGTTTAGTGTACACCTGAAGAAAACATAGTTACAGCCGATCAGGCAAAACCTGCAGCACAATGCTTAGTGGCTACCTAACCAGAGCAAAGCCGTTCTGTAGGGAGTCTGTGTTTTTCTATAAGTTTGCATGACACAATATGTTAGGTTAATGCTTGTTATCTTGCCCAAACAAACACTTTTGCAAGAGTTTCTGATCAAATAAAAACTAACACAATAATTTAATTAAGTAGTGATAAAATTATATCTTAAATTATTGTTAACTGTTTGTACTTTCTATAAAGTAAAAATGACAATTTCTGGAGTTATTTGTATTTCAAAAGTGCAAAATCTTACTAAGTCTACTTGTTCATTATACGTGCACGTTTTTTAGAAAGCATGTGGTTATGCTTTAAGTCTAACTTCCAGCATTTTACATTAAAAAAACGGCTGCTATGCATTGATGGTGTACTGGGTACTGAGCACTTCTGACGTGTAGATGTGGTGTAAACCTAAGCCAGCAGAAATGAAAACTATCTGCTCTATTTCCAGGAAACAGTATGGGAACTAACACTCGTCTGGGTTAGATTAGGCAAACAATCTGTGTGGTAGTTCAAACTGGACTTCTTGGGAAGAAGAGAACCAAGATGGATCAGTAATCAAGATCAACACCAGTCTGAACCAATTTACGCAACCTTAGAGAAACTGGCACGCTTCAGTGCTCACCATATACCATTTTTTCTCTTTTTTTGCTTTCTTTGTCTTTTCTTTCCACCCCTAACTCAAATTTCTCTCACTCTCTTTTCCTCACTCTCTCTCTTTCTATTTTTTTATATGTAATCTCTTTCGCATAAGTTTTCACGAAGCAGAAAGTCATTAAGTGAGAGGCGACAGTGATGGTTCAGCCTGAAAGAACACAGTCTCCCCAAGCAGGCTTGACCACAGCTGCACACAGATTAGCTTATTACAGGTCATACACATTCTTTTTTCTGGTTTTTCAGGAAAAAAAATCCAAAGAGCAGCCAGGTGATGTTCTCAGAGCAGCCTTTCGAGTTGCAAATCAGTTTAACTCTTCTTTTCTTTTGTTTGTTCATTTTCTTCCATTATGAGGCATCAGCAGAGCTAATAGATTTCAATATATAGAAGTAAGATGCTCTGTTTGCTCTTAATAATGCATAACGAATCTACACATACAAGTCAAGTCCAAAAAAGAGTTGTGTAAAATGTCAATAAAAACAGAATATATTGACTTGCAAAACTTTAAAGCTTTCACGCATAAAGCAGTACAAATATAACAAATCAAGTGTGAAGAGAAAATATTTTTCTATCTATTTTTCTGTTAACACACTCTGAATGTGTATTTTAGCACTAAGAAAACCAGTTTGTTTGTTTTGGTTGTTTTTTGTGTATAAAGTCAGATCTGTGTTCACTAACAATACTTTTCAGAAGTGTTGTTGTTTTCATGTGATCAATTTGCTTTTAATTCAGTTACACCTCAGGCATCAAAGATCATATTGTTTTTCAGGTTTGTCCCTGGTTTAGAGAGATTTATTGTTATTATATAAAATAATTAATAGAATCCACAAATTCTTGATCAAATTATTTACCTTTATTGTTGACCTGGTGTATCTGCCGTCACAGAGTGGTGAACTTGTGTCTGAAAGCCAGGCTCTGGGTTGCTCTTTTTGTCACGATCCCTGGCAGCTTCTGGCTTCCCCTTCTCTCCTCTTCCCTTTATGTTCCTTTCCTCTCTCTCACCCTTCTCTCACCTCTTCTCCTCTGTTGTGAATGTAGGCAACAGGTGAGCAACTCATCTGCTCATCTGTGTATAGAAAGATTAGTTCTTCATCTTTCCCACATTCTAAAATCTACTTGCTTGGTGACCACTTCAGGCTTTCTTTAGCTGTCAGGAAATTTAACTGCGTTACTTAAATTCGTCTTATATTGTCTCAAATTCCTCAGATGTCAGGCCCTCAGACCTCTGTTGTCTCTGGTTTCCTCTTTCTGCTCTGGGTGAATTTCCCCTCGCTGCCCACTCTCTGGCTCTCCACCTGGCAAAGATAAACCTTAACCTGCCAATCCCCTGAGCAACTCACCTGAGCCCTTCCTCTTGTGTGCCCACTCTGAACTGAGTCTCTACTAGTATCAGTAACTGCTAACTTGCCTCAATGTTTTGACTGGTTATGACAGTTTCTCATTATGACATGGCATTTTTCAGTAAGAGCATTATTATAACTGTACTGAGGTCAGGAATAATTGTTAGAATTGTTAGAATTATGCTGTTACTTGTGTTACAAAAGTTGTTCAGTTCTCTGCACAGCATGGATGGAAAGAAAAAAATAAACATGGAACAAACATGTTTTCTGCACACTTGCACTACAATTAGCTCGAGGAGTTAAATGGTGGAACGGTCAACAATGGGGATATGGACATTACTTTTATTTTTATTGCACAAAAGGACAAGAGCACAAACTGCGTCCAGTACAGAAACAACTGAATTATACTGCTAATACAATTTTGCCCCCTCGCAATGAATCTACAGACAGCATGCTAACAGTAGGTAAATACTACATTAGTTTTAAGAAAAGTTATGAATAATGTGTAATATATACTACTTGTTATTCTTACTAATTAAGAAAAACTTGCATATTTCCAAAACAATCACATTTCTCACTTTCAAAATTAGATATCGCTTACAAGATATCCTTGCAAATCATTGTTCTATTTACAGTATTAATAGGTCCCAGCCCAGTCCAACATTTTGCAACATAAGATGGACTTAAAGAATATTTTCAATTTTTCTCACAGTTAAAGATATACACAAGGGGTGAACGTGAACAACATCTCCCCACGCCCCTTAAACTTTTCCCTGTCAAATTTTATTGATTAGGCATAAAAGCACTTTTGCATGCTAATGGCCAAACAACCATCACAGATGACATCTGAAATTTCTTGCAATGTGTGTGTGCCTGTCTGTGTGTATACCTCATTAAGCCCACAGCAGAGGACAGTAGTCTGGCCAATTGCACTGAATTCTCTCCTCTCCTTCCAAACACCCCTCCACTCCCCTCCCTCCTGCCTCTTTCCTTCCCAAACCTCCCAAACAAATACATCCATTTGCATATTGCTTAATGGTTTGCAAATCATCCGACCCCCCAAAATGAGCTTAATTGAAGTAATGCATCATATTGCCAGCTGATGTAAGAAGGATAATCATTTCTAATGTCATTTTCAAACATTTTGTCTTTTTTTTTTAACCCATTTGTTTATAATGAGCAAAGGGTTTTGGGGAGTATCGTCAGCCTTAGACCTTAGACAAATGTCCAAATGCAGTTTCCAAGTTCAAAGTACAAAATAATGGAGTAAAGCATTATTTGACTCAAAAGTTGACAATTTTTTGTAGATTGGAACAATGTCCCATAAATTTCAACATTTGTGTCTTTCCTATTTAGAGTATGCATGAACTTGTTTTCCCTTTAGGCGTGTGGGACTACTGTCCCTCTGAGTTTTAATTGCAGGTTAAGGCACGTATAGCTGTAAACTAGTTGGCAAAAACAAGTGGTGCTAATCTGCTCTAGGGACGAGTGTTGATACTGGAAGACAGAGAAACTGAGAGAAGCACCCCGTCACATTACAACCGCTGATGTTGTTGTGTGTGTTTGTGTGTGATGGCCAATGGAGACCCTGAGAGAGCAGGTTCCCATGACCCATACAGTCCAATAGGAGGTCTCTTCAACTTGTAAAGACACCACTTTGCCAGCGAGCGCACTCACACAATCACTCTCCTTCTAACGCACACACACACGCATAAAACACATGATGTGACCACACACAGACCAGTTTCAGTCAGTCTAATCTGATCTCAGGCTAATTTGGCAAACGCCATGCTCTCTGTCACTGCTCCCTTTTTCTTGCTTCTCCTGAAGATTTCATCTGTCCCTGAGAGAATTCCCAGGCCTACTCATCTCCACTACTAAAATATAACCACAGAGATTATATACAGATTTATCAAGCATCTAACAACATAAGACAGAAAATGCACCGTGGTTTAACTTGGATGCGAATACATGTCCCACATAATCCTTCACCACCTTCAATGATATAAAGTTCAAAGAAACTTTTAAAGATATGGTTAAATGTCTGGACAGCAGAATCTTTGACAGAGAATCTCTGTCTAGTCTGAAATCTTCTGAGGTTATCATCTGAAATGATGTGAATATTTATGAGCTGAGAGGAATGAGACACAGTCATATCTAAAATATGAATTTCCTAATCAGAGCTAATAAATATTTGACTTGTGGAGCCTATCGTGCAGATTAATAGATATTCGGGGCTAAATTCTTAATGTGAATCAGGCCATACAGTATGGTTCTCCATTAGGACCCAAGTCATCTTTGTCACTTACACATGACAGTGCCTTACCAAATCATTTCAGACATTTCCCACTTCTGACAAAAAAAAAGACAGAACAGGATTACACAACTCAAACAGTGACTAACTGTTGATTATTTGTTATTAAATAAATGTGTGCTTTTGAGGATTTTGCAATAAGCTGTAATGATTATCTGGATTATTTTCCATATTCACTGTATTATTGTCAGTCTCTTTCTCTGAATGATGAGACACCCTGTTTCTTTCATGTGGCTCCATCACTTTGTTACTTTTCCAAGGTCAGATAACAGTAAAGTGAGGTAATCAAGATTTCTATCCGCGCTAATAAAGCTGTGAATCCTTAAAACCGCTCTTATCAATATCACCAAAAAAGGGAACGAGCACATCGACTTCAGTTTACCTTTTATGGTTTCATTATTGTTGTTTGTTTCATATTTACTATTTCTATTATTATTATTATTATTATTATTATTATCATCAATGCATAATTAATATTTTGATTGTTTCTTTGCACAGTTGTTGACAATCCCTGAATAGGAAAGTAAACGAAACCTACAAAAACAGAAAAAAAAAAAAACATTATTCATAGGATTTTATAAATATTTGTAATACTGTTTATACCATTTTGGAATTGTCCGTTTACACAGAGATGATATAATGCTTTTCAGATAATAGGTACATTTATGAGGGTTTTGATTGTTCAAATTTTTGCATAAACACCTTTAAGCGAGAATTATTTTAACAGGCTCATATGAGCAGGGAGTAGTGGAGAACAGAAATGGAAAATGTAGTCAGGAGCATGAAGGAGAAAAAGGAAAGGTACCAAATCTCTCCGGGTCTAACAATAGAAACTCAGAGTCAGAGCCCGAGTGGAGTCAATTTGAATTCCCCCACAGACTGCCTATAAAACAGGGACACATGCTGAGAGTGATAAACCGGAGGATTCATTCATCCACCTCACCCCCGCCACTGTAGCCATCCACATGTTAGCATCCACCCTAGTGAAGTAAACTTTAAAAAAAAAATAGAGGAGGGAGAGATGGATAAAGTGACTCAATTACTTTGTAAAAACAGGTGGTGTGTATGTGTGTGTGTCTGTGAGAGCGTGAGAGAGAGAGCAAACACCTACAAACAGAGACACAAATAGTGTACACCTACAATATGTATACCATTGCAACAGAGGACCACACCTCACTACATTGGTGTGTACGCAGTTACTGTGTTTGGAAACCATAATGAACCAGGATGAGACCAGAATGGCTTGAAAGGAGCTTCCTTATGTTGCTTCTCATTTAGTATAGACTGATTATGGTCAATGTGATTATGTTAACAATGTTACAGTATAATGAGTATAATGCAGCTGTTAGTGTGCTGTGGCAGGATCTAAATCTAATTTTTTGGTTTATTTATTTGTTTGTTTGTTTAAAATTAGTAACACGGACATATTTTAATGTTTCGAAAGACAGATCAGATCATTTGTGCTGGAAGCTTTCTTCTTCTTCTTTTATCATTCCGATGTTAAATTCCAATGGAATTAAAATCACTATCTTCACACTTTTTACAAAATTACTGCTCTCCCTAGGTGGGATTAGTCTTGTGTGAATGAACTATTTCTGAAGCTCAAATAAGGTTAGAGGCCTCTACAAAAGTGAGAAGAATGTCTGGTAAAATTGGATAAAGAAAGTGCTTGTGCAACACATTGAGCTCTGACACAGCGGAGTGAAGCCAGTCCCTCAATCATGGATCAAGGTTATGCTAAAAGAGTCCCACTGTGCATAAAAGTGTGCACTGCTGTGGGGAAAGCAAATCAGTTGAATAAGAGTATCTTCCTCTCACCTTCACCTTTTTTTTGTGAGCTAAACCTCATTTTTCCATCCATCTAGAGCTGAAATCTGTGTTTTCCTTCATGAGACTGCATTCAGTACATGTATAGTTACATACAGATTAAATCACATTTTGCACATTATCAGCTGTCTTGGTTGCTAAAGATTCACGGCACGTGAAAAAGAGTGTGCTGCATGCATTCATATACAGTCAAAAAATACTGACAAAGAAAGCAGCTGCTGTGAAAGAAACATTACAGTATATATATGTGTGTATGTTTTTATCATTCAGACAGCACACTGTTACCATGCGTTGATCTATAAGCATAATGTTTTTCCCCGGCTCACTGAAAGTGGTGTTTACTTGAAACTGTTGAGGTAAAGGACTCAAAAAGTTGCTGTTACTTCTATCCTGACATAGCTTGAGTGTTCAACAGAAGTTCAGGCAGTGACATCAGGAAAGTTAAACTCTTCAGTTAAATTCTTGTTAGATTCAGAATGTGATACGCTGCAGGAGGGTTACTTAAGTTCAGCTCTGTCTCTCCGTTTCCCTCCCTCTCGCTCTCTGTTTCATCTGGCAACAAAGCCATCCAAGAGTATGTAACACTTGGCTTGGTACTTCTGCACTTCAAACACACATCACCTATTCCCTGTACATGTGCACAAGCACAAATGCACATACAGATGTGTGAGTTGCTCACACAGCCCTCCAGAAATACACTCACTCACTTTTTTATAAATGCCACACCTGTTTGGTACTGTGTCTTCCAATGAGACGCTAGAAGAAACACGCTGGTTATCTAACCTATCCTCAAAGGATGGTAAGGCTTTGGGTGGTTGGCTGTGGGTGGTAAGGCTTTAAGAAAAATGTTGTCATGTGTTTAAGAAATGGTGAGTGTTGGTCAAATGGTCAGGTCATGGTCCCCTGAAAATATTTTTACAAGACATCTCAAGCTACAAAGCCACTCTAGAAACTTACTTCCCAGATACAAGGAATACTTAATCGATGTACACACACATACGAGTATGCAGTCAGACGTTTCAGAGAGAAGAGAAGGTGAGGGCTCTATGGGCAGCAGAAAGAAATAATTTCTTGAAAAGACAAAATCAAGGCCAAACATTGCCTTTGATTTATGCTGCTAGCCACAGAATAAAAAAAATAAGCAGAATAAAGGATGAAAGAAAGGACACTTTTAACACTTGAATTATTTTTCATTAGAAGTGCAATGGAAAATGTGTTCTTTCAACATACACTGATTTTTTAGAATTGTAAAAAAAAACAGGTAAATCAATAAATTAACAAGTGAAATGATTAGTTCTTTAACATTTGCAAGAAAAATAATGAATTGTCTTTTATTGCCTAGATTTGATGTATTATACATTAAATCTTCCTATGAATTTCATGCTTCTATCAAAAAAGGCCGATTTATGGTTATCAGTCTGAAAATAACACAGTGATACAGCAAAGACTGTTAGATGCGCATGTGTGTATATATAACAGAATGATGATCTATTGTAAATATGACTCATGTATTTATTTTGTCACGATTATAAAGACAAAGTCAGGTTTCTGCAGCTAAAATTGTAAACTATTCCTGTTGTTTTACTTAGCATAACTGAGCAATGTCAGGGTTAGCGCTTTTATCTTTTGGAATGTAAGGTAGACACGCATGTGGGTGTATATGCACACCGACGTGCACATATGCACATGCGCACGTACGGATCCCCAAAGCACAGCAAGACATGCTATCTAAATTCCACTTTCTCAAGATCAAACTCCTCACATCTCAAAGACGAGACAGTTCTGCTACCCTGCCCTGTACTCAGCGAGGAGGAAGAAGAAGGTGGGAGTGAAGAATGAGAGCTCGGGCAGAAGGAGGAAGAGGTGAAGAAGAGATGGGGAAGAGAGGGAGGGAAAGACAAGGTAGTGCTGGTTGGCGAGCATATAAACTACATCTATTCAAGGACAAAAAGATTCAAATGACTAAAACTACAGCACTACACAGCAAATGTCAGTATGTGTGTATTTATGTGTACATACAGAGTGATACAGTGTAATGAATATACAATAACACCTGAGGGACTTTAGAGGGAAAAAAGTGTAGGAAATTTTATGTATTGGTACTTTATCAATTGCTCACATCTTACAAGCTACATCTTTGCCTTGCTCTGACTAATATTGATGCTTTATGTTTATTCTATGCAGCCTGCACTGCTGTTTTCCCCTCAGGCTACAAAGAAATACACACAGACAGACAGACAGACACATGCTCAACATCAGAATGAGAAACCTAGCACATAAGGTAGCATGAACGTTCCTCCAAGGCAGTCCGGCTACAGACCGCTTTTGGTGCAGACTCTTGCACTCTGATAACAGAAAATTCCACCAAAACAAAGAACAATACATTGAACAATACCTTCACTGTTAAAACAAAGCATGTTGCACATGTTGCAATATGCAGAAAGCAATGCTTTTGCTTTTAAACATAGAATGTAGAGATTCTTTCAAGGTACGTGCATGTCTATCTTTGAACTTTTTCACCATTGATTCTATTGTGAAATGTGCAGGAAGTAGCTCCATTTTCAAACATGCTTAAAACAAATCAGCCTTCCAGCATAGATGACCATAACCAGCAATGCTGCACATGTATATCTGTCTGCATGAAGCCCTCATAACACACCCCCTTCAAATAAGACAGTGTGCTTTTGTGTTATTGTTAGCCTTAGGTAAAGGTTAGACTTGGCTAATGTTGGGATTAAGTTGAGTCGGAGGCTCACAAACATTTCCTGACATCCCATTTTTGAAGTCAAAAAATAAATATGATCTTACAACCTGCATTTTTTAATCAGTCATTCAATTTTTCTTCTGGTCATTCGTTTCATATCTATTGGTACTTTGAGCATCACTTGTGGGTCTTGCGCCAAAGTTTGAGGTATCACATTGTAGGGTGTATTAACTAATACTATAGGTAGATTGTCATCTTTCTAGCAAATTAGTCTTCAGGGTTTTTTTTCTGCCACACAGATTTCTTTTCTTTTGTATTTTTGAGCCATGTCACAGTTTCATTAGGTGTGGAAAAGATTTTTAAAGCAACCCTGACATCACCTTACAGAATGTGTCTTGCAGTAAGCCTTGAAGGTTAACATTTTCCATATTCATTTATCTGAAGAGATTGTTGTTACAACTATAAATGCAAAAATTATGTCTCAGTAAACATCCTGCAACAAATTAGTTGCCAACAGATTTTACTGAAACGTACAAATTTGAAGGTGATTTAAAAAAAAAAAAAAGTCTAATTGAAGAATGATTAGACATGCTTTTAGTCCTGTGGGTTTCACCCCGATTTCTGCTAAATGACTACAGAGACTGGCCATAAAACACATCAGAAGCATTCTGACAGCTTTGTTTGGCCAATGGGGAAAACAGGTTGACAGTGGATGAACTGGCGTGGCTTCTACACTTCGATCTTTACCTGGATCTTCAGAATACATATGTCCGCATTGACTATGGTTGTTTTTTTTAATTCCTGCCAGGCAAACTCATCTCCTGGACTTAAACTTCAATTCTTCACTATGCAATTAGTTGTTGAACTTTTTAATCAAACCACACAAGCACCACTCCTCAACTCTAAGCATCGTTAGTGCTATTCCACAAGATTGTATGCCCAATCCATTACTTTACAATGTTTACATATATGTCTGCTCTCCCTCTTAACCAGACAAACCACATCTTCAAGTTTGAAGATGACACCACAGTGCTTGTACTTATCAACAATGTGTCTGCTTATAGATTGGTTGTCTGGTGCTATGACTGCAACCTCTCCCTGAACATCGGCAAAACAAAAGAGATGATTGTCGAGGGCAGGTCAGTGCAACGACCCAATGCTCTGCATTGAAGGCAAGGAGTTGGAGCATTCCACCAGCTTCAAGTTGCAGGAGCTAATCTGGTTGTTAAGTGATGATGTATTAACCCTGCTTTAGGGTCCAAACTACTCTGTGTTTATTAAGGCTGTAGTGTTCATAACATATTTTAATGCTGTGTATCCTGTCCTATTTAATCTGAACAAGACCCTAAAAGAAAGTCAGTGATTACTGTCAGCCTCTCTCATTTTTTATTACTACTATTCGTTGGCAGCATGTTTTAAAGCTCAGTTTTTAAAACCTTACGATGTAACCCAACCCATGCAGCAGTACATTAATGACTAACCTCATATTGTGGATGGAGTATCTCAGTTGTATTCCTGACTGAAGTTTGGTCCATTTTCACCATCCTGCCATGCAACTGCATTTGCCCCTAACCATCTCAAACCCTCATGTGTCAGGGTCCTGGGTCTCCTGACCCAGCGTTTTAGTTCTTTGTGATTTTTGTATTATTGTACTTGGTGTGAGTTTCTAGTTTCGATCCCTTGCCCTTCATGTTTCTCTATGTCCCCTCTGTTCTGTGTAAGTCTGTGTCTGCATGTTTGATTTCCCCTCTGTGTCTCTCGGTTCTTAGAGTCCTCTGCCTTATGGTTTATGTCTCTGTGTTTCTTAGTTGCTGTCTCCACTGTGTCAAGTTCGCGTCTCTGTGTGATCCTTCCTGTTTTACTTTGAAGGTCCGTGTCTTATGTGAATGTGTCCTGCTTTGCTTGTCTCGTCAGTTCTAATTTCCCCCAGCTGTGCTCTCCTTCTGTGTCTCATTCTCCTCGTTACTTCCCAGTGTATTTAGTCCCTGTGTTTCTCTGAGTCAGTGTTGCGTCGTACCCTCAACAAGCTGTGTGTGTTTTGCCTCCGTGTTGCCAGTGTTTTGTTTCCAGTTCAGTGTTTTGTGCTTCAGTGTTTTAGTCCACCAGCGTTTTTGTTTGTCTTTTGGTGAGTTTAGTTAGTAAGAGGTTTTCCAGCATTAAAGCTGCGCTTTAAGTTGAATTTCTGTGTCTGAGTCCTGCATTTTGGATCCACCACTCCTGCTTGCCCGCCTGCCACACAGCCAACCATGACATCATGTTAACTTTTATTAGCATTCGTCCTCCAGCTTCACTGTGCTAATGTGTTTAAATTATGCTAACCATAGCTGTGTAGGTAGCCATCCTTATACTACCTGCTAGTCCAACTTCAGTAACCCTACAAACGTCACTGCTGTTTAGTTTTTTTTTCTTCTTCATTTATGTTGCAAGTGACTGCAGAGCTATATGTTTTCATTTTTCATAAATTCCTCAGTTAGAACTCCCTGCTAATTTCGAACTCGGTTAAACTTCATAAATTCTGTTTTCATGGATACCTGGATGTTAAACTGGATGTTAAAATGTTACACCTGGTAGAGCAGCTACACTGATCATTTTATTAGAGAAGAAAGAATTTAGACAGTTTGTAAATCTCAGTGATACTGCAGAGTTTGTTTGACTTTTGGATCTGAAACGGAGTTTGGACCTGGAAATGACATCAGACTTAAAGACCTGATAGTGACAGAGCAACTGTCCTAGGACTCCACAACACAGCCTTGGCCATTAGAAAACCCCAACAACACCTCAAAGAGGCTATTGGTCAGTTTGAATCAATGTGTAATAGAAAGTGTGCTGACATACTGTCTGACTGCCTGGGTGTTCACCTGTACAAAGGCAAAACATGAAGTCTTCCAGAGGGTTATTAAAACTGCTGGAAATATCATCAGGACAGAGGTGCCCGATATTACAACCTTTTCCACTGCCCGCTGTTTGCAGCAATCACTACGTATCCTCATCGACTCTTCTCACCCTGCCCATCACCTGTTCCAACATCATTTCCCATCAGGGAAAGGGTTTAGATCCATTAAAGCAAGGACCTCCAGAATATCAAACAGTTTTTATCCACAAGCAATCAGATTCCTTAATAGCTTCCCCCTGCAACTTCCCCTGGCATTACATTTCATAGCACGAAATGCTATTCATTTATTATTAGTTTTTCTTATTTTGGAGGGTTCCTTGTTTTTGTGAGGATGCTGATTATTAACCTCTTCGTGGTAATCCAACCAGTGATGAAATATTTCACTCTGAACCAACTGAAGGACAAACTGAAAGTGCCATGCAGCTTTGGAAGAACTAGCATGTGGATATGTTAGAAAAGGCCAGATGGACTGACATAAGGGTGAAAAAACAGACACACGGATAAAGGGGAAAAAAACTCTGATTCACTGAGTCTGATTTCTTCAAACATGTGTTTTCTCTTTGCCCAGCTAAGCAGCATCTTTGTTGCTTCCTTTTTTACCATAAGAAGATTAGCTGTATGAGGTGATGCAACACCCTTAGATTAGAGCGCCTATAGTTGTTGTATTCATCACATCCTTAGCAGTCTTATTAGACTGGCTCCCGTTCCTTGAACATTTTACAATAGCATTCGCACAAGGATTAGTTATTTCCCTTTAAATATAGACATGCTAAATCTTCAAATGGTAAAGCACCCTCTTTTTACATTCACAAAACATAAAAAAAAAAAAAAAACATCAACAGACAATCATCCTCAGACACACGCTCAGCGATGTCAGATTGATTGTCAGTTACTCTATGCTCTTCAGCAATTGTGGTAAATTCTTGTCTGACCTCATCCATACTTCATGGTACATCATTTGGATTCATACCCTGTTCCACTTGTTTATGTAAATGCTGATATGACTATCTGTCACTCAACTCAATATCATTATGATTAATGTATGCTGTCCCACATATTCAGTTACCAGATCTGTAAGTCTTCATGGCAGATGCTGCCAGCAGTTTAATAAAAATGCAAAAATAAGCATGATTTTTGTTTTTGAGTTTAGCTGCATACACGAGGATCCGAGACATTGTGCATGAAAATCTCATAGAGAGATTTAGCATTCAGATGAGTCACGAGATGATCACTGCTGCATTCACACACGCACACGCATATGCTGACATACTACACGCCAAAAAAAGGATCTTCTACTCTACACTAAAGACATGTATTTTTACTGGGTTTTCCTGTGGCTGTAATGCTTTTGAAATCCATTATAAACGACATTTGTCTTGTTGAAAAATGATACAAATGTGTATCCAAAAGAAGACTTGCAGAGGGGTTGTAAATAGTATCTACAGATATTGTGAAAAACACACATACAGTATTGCATACTTAGACTGAACTTTTTCATTTTGTTAGATTTGCTTTCCAGCAGTATCTTATAGTGAGCACAGCAAGCTGTCTCAGATATACACGCTTACACACAAATATATATAAAGTATATGCCTGGAGCATGCAATTACCTGTGTGTATGTGAATGACTGGTGGCAGTGTCATCATGATGGCTAAAGGATATTAGCCCCAGCAGGAGTGGCAGACATCTCACTGCTGCCATAGGGCTGTCTAACAGTGCAGAAAATAAAGGCTGGGAAACTCATTAAGACTCATTTACAATGTGTTGCTACAGAGTGCTCTAATTTAGACATGAAACTGACTTCAGATCTGCTCCTATGCTTGCATGCAAAATATATTCTTGCCAAAACCCAGCATTAACCACAAATCATCCATTTGCTACTTTGACTGCAGACGTTAGTATAGAAGAAAAATCTCTGTAAACACATTTGGCATGTAAATTAATAAATTTGTAGGCAATGGACAAGATTCTTTGCATCTGATTTAAATTTGTAGTCCGAGTGCTATTGACCAATCAGGTTGCAGCAGGCTTTGGTTGCATATAGGTAAATGGTGCATGATATACCAAAAGAGGGGTGGCAATTGCTGAAAAGCATTAGATAAACACTGAATATTTCTGATAACAATGTAGCAGACAGGACAAGAAATCTGAGCTTGATGTCCACTGGCTATAACGGATGCCCTAAGGCTACACAAACTAGCCAGTGGGATCCCAGGTTTGCAGAATATATAAAAACAAGAAGAATATATATTCTCAGAACCATTGTTTCTGGGTAGTTTAATTATCCATCATACTGCATATCTATCATATAAAAGTTGATAAGGTTTAGTATTTGTATGTCTTAATGAAGAGGTATTTACTTTTTTAATAAACTGGTGCACATATAAATGCTAATTATCCAGATGTCTTTCTTTTCATTTTCTTAACCACATATCCAGTTCAGGGTTGTGGGAGGGCTGGAGCCCAGCTGTCACAGGACCAGAGGGAAGGTACACCCTGGACAGGTCGCCAGTCTGCCACAGGGCTGACATATTAATCATCGTGTTTATATGAGATTTTGCAAATTAATAAATTAAAACAAAAGAAATCTTGGTGAAAATTAAAAAGTACTTTACAAATACATAAAAATAGAAAAGAAAATATTTGTAAACTTCTGTTTGCCATTAAAAACATCTAAGCAGTGACTCTCACTAGTAAATAAAAGCAATCCCATCAGCAATCCCATCTTAACCATCTATTCCACATTCAGGCCCAATATTTACTGCAACCAATAAATCATATCTTCTATTCACACTGGCTCACCTGGTGCACCACAGTAACTGGCTTCTTTAACTTGATAAGTGAAGAGGCCACCTTAAGGCTGTGATTTGAAATTGTACCCCCAAGGCTCTATGCCACAGCTCACACATATCCTTTACCCAGTGTACACACACACACACACACACACACACACACACACACACACACACACACACACACACACACCGGAACATGAACAAATGCTTTCTGAGTTATATATGGTTTGTCATCTGTGAGATTAAACATGCAGGAAATGATTTATTACTACTTTAGTAAACTTGTGAAGGCAATCTACATGTTTGTTTGTGTGAATACAGGATGTAAATACCTACATGTCTGACTTTATATGTGGTTACCTAAAAGTTGTTTCAGTTTGTGTGTGTGTATATATATATATATATATTTATATTAGGGGTGCAACGATACTCGTATCGATATTGAACCGTTCGATACAGTGCTTTCGGTTCGGTACGCATATGTATCGAACAATACAAAATTTGTAATTTATTTTATCAACTTTCCTTCTGATGATGCTGTCTGTGTTGAGCGCTCAGTGAATCTGCGTTCGACTACTCCGCCTAGGCTGCACTGGCGAGCGCAGATCCACTGAGCGCTCAACACAGACAGCATCGTCAGAAGGAAGAGTGCAGGGCAAGCTAGCGCAGTTGAGAAGAGGGCTACTGGAACTAGAGGGCATAAGTGGGTAGGAAACAGAGCTGGGGGCTGTTGGAATGCTACTATGCAAGTAACCCTGGAGGATGAGGGATCTCTTGAATCTTTGATGCCCAGCATCCAGACTGACGACGAACAACTAAACAAAGTGCTCAATGCAGTAACCACCAAATTAGGCGAGAGGCTCCAAGGACAACATCGGAGATCTTTGTCCAGAAGACTGCAGTCCTACAAACATACGTATTTCATTTTGGTAAAAATCGAATTAAGATCAAGGTCAAACGGAATGTGAAAATGTGTCTAAATTTTATATTACCCACAATTTTTATATTGCTAGGAGTATATTTATCACAACAATATTAGAGATGGCACGATACCACTTTTTTATGTCCGATACCGATACCGATATCATAAATTTGGATATCTGCCGATACCGATATGAATCCGATATAGTGTTTTTTAATCAACACAACTGTTTTTTAAATATCTTGCTGCATTTTGTATAAGTTCATACTCAAGTTTAAAACAACAACTACACTAAAGCTATTCTGTTATACCTGTATGCAAAAAAAATATTTCATAGTTCAGCAATACTGATCAATCTAATAAACTTAAACCTGCACCATCCTCCCTATTCTGGTATTTTAAAGAGTACTTAGCAGAAATATTAAGCAACCTAACTAATAGGGTTCCAACTCCCAGCAACAACAAAAATAAATAAATAAAAAATAGGGAACCACCCCTCACGCGCCACCTCATGATGCTTAATCGACGTAATCAACCTTAATTTGATGCAGTGTGAAAAAAAATGCACAGAAATCAATTATTTTTCAAGAAATATTAAATAGATTCAACATCTTTCTTCAACAAAATTGCAGACTGCACAGATGGTACCAGTGGCGTCGTTAGGCCTATTTTAGGGGTGCTGAAGCCTCCCTAAAATATTCTTAAGCCCCCCTAAATAATTTGGCGGGGTTTTTTTTTTTTTTTTTTTAACTTATTCGATTTTTGTTTTTTTACAGAACTTGCAGACAAATTCAATATAAAGATGCAGGAATATGAGTCTAAAGAAATAATAATATAAACCTGTCGCTATTCACACAAATATGATCATAACTCGGTTGGTCCTTTTCGCTTTACATTGTTAAGGTAGCGTCAGTGCTTCGTTATCCAATCCGTTCCAGTTGTTCACAGGGGACATCCACATGACTGAAAATCCAGTCCTCGTTTTCACTGCTACTTTACACTCCGCTCGTATACACCTGTGGTTACACTAGCGTACATGTGGCAAACGGCAAGAAATCATGGATATACGCAAGTTTTTCAAGAAAGCAAGTCTTCATCACTGGCTGGTAGTAACAATTAGTTAGCTCCAGCTAACAGCGGAGTCCCATGTAAATAATGAACCAGGTGCTCCCCATTTTGATAAATAAAAACCTGGCTAGCGCACTAAGTTAAATTCTTAGCATAATGTTAATTTCTGTCACTCGTTTTAGCTCTGAAAAATCGAGCTGTGGTATGGTTATCATCAGTGGAAATAATAATAATCACTCCATCCCCATTAACCTGTAGGAGTCAGGGCAGAGGAGCACAGAGAGGCAGAGGGGAGAGACGTCTGCTGGAGAGGTGAGTCAAAGGATGGAGTCATTTGTGATGCAGACAGTCTGATTAGAATTTTATGGGACTCAATATGGATATGAAATATGAAACATTTCAGTCACGGTACAACATATAAGACCTGTTTAACTTGAGCTTTTATTTAGGAGAGTCAAGGTTAGAAAGTGGAGAGAGCAAAGAGATATATATATATATATATATATAAGTCAAATTAGCCTGACTCACATATTTTTGAGAGTTCTATTTTAATATTACTTCAATTCAAGTAATTTAGTAATATTTTTCAGGGCTTTAAATTGCAACCATTTTAGTCACATGCGTGCTCAAAATATAATGTTTGTAACTTCAAAATATTTGGAAGCAACAGAAGTCATGATATTAGCAATTTACATTACAATTCAGTATGTTTTAATGTATCTTGAAGGGTGAGGCAGAAGGGGAGGCTGAGGGAGAAAAAGGTCAACAGGCAAGTTCAAGTCAGAGAGAGCAAGGAGAGACAGAGGAGCTGCAGCAAATGGATCGAGAGGCAGAGGAAGATCAAGTTATTACAGAGAGAGGAGAGCAAACAGGCCAAGAGAGGGAAAATGATGAAGCAGCTGCAGCAACTCATTCTACTACAGGGTTTGATTTAGGTGACAAAGACACAAGGCCCAGACAGGTGAAGCTGAAGAGCTATCCAGCTGATACTTTTGGTACACAGAAGCGGGCATTTAACCACAGCTGGTTTGAAAAGCACAACTGGTTAGAATATTCAGTCAACCAGAATGCAGCTTTCTGCTTCCCATGTAGAGTGTTTGGCAAAAACATCAAACATGATAGTTTGGTCAGTAGCGGTTGCAAGAACTGGAAGAAAGCTTTAGTCATCTTTGGCAAGCATGAGATGGCACAAACACATAAGGACAGTGTTGTTACATGGAAAAGCTACCAGGGAACTAGCAAACAGGGAAACGTTGCACAGGTGATAGCAACTGCAAATGTGAGTGAGATAGTCGAAAGAAGAGAGTATCTCAGACGAATTGTTGCAGTCACCTCTATGTTAGGGAGACAGGGACTCCCTTTTCGTGGCCATGATGAAGGTGAAGACAGCCCAAACAGAGGGAATTTTCTTGCGTGCATGGAGCTTTTGAAGGAGTTTGATGCTTTTCTTCAAAAACATAATCCCCCATCAAATGCACAGTATATCTCACCAACATCCCAGAATGACATGATTGGAGGTATACAAGCACATTTTAGAAGGCTCCATCCTGAGGCTATCTATGTGCATTGTTATGCTCATCAACTCAACCTGGTTTTGTGCAATACTTGCAAGGCTGTCCCAGAGGCTGTGGAGCTTTTCAGCTTGTTGGAGTGTGTGTATTCTTTCTTCAGCACCTCCCTAGTCAATCATCATAAGTTCATGGAGACTCAGGCAAAGCTTGGATTGACAAAAACTGAGCTTGTGCAACTTTCAAACACTCGCTGGGCATGTCAGTTGCGATCAATCAGTGCAGTTCTTGAGACATTGCCTGCCATTTTGGAGTGCCTATCTGCAATTGGATCCCCCATAGCTGTTGGTCTCAGAGCAAAGCTCTACAAGTTCTCAGCAGTCTATGCACTACTGATGTTTTAGTCGATTCTGTCTGTAACCGAAGGACTCCACAAATTCCTGCAGAAAGAGACTTTAGACCTGGCAGAAGCGTTTATCTGCAAACAAGCTGTGTGTGACACAATTAAGGGAAAACACTCAGATGCATTTGCTACAGAGCTGTATGAGAAAACCAAGGCCCTGTGTAACACCCACAGTATCCCTGAACCAGGTGCCAAGACAAGGCACAAACAGAGGAAAATGGAGGATTTTGTCCTGGAGGCAACTGTGGGTTCACGCACTGAATTGAACAACTCAGACACATTGAAAAGAGAGTTACTTTTCCCTTGTGTGGATCGGATGGTTGGCGAGCTTGATCAAAGATTTTGCAGTGTAGATGCAGGGCTGCTAAAAGGTGTCCAGGCATGCAGTCCTGAATCTGAGAACTTCTTGAGTGAACCACACTTGAATGAACTTGCAAAGCACTACAGACTTGACCTGAAAAAAGAGGAGGTTCTGGTGGCCAGAAACTTTCTTACCCGGAAAACAGAGGCTGGATGTCCACCCAAAAATATGTTGTCTGTGTACAACCTCCTTGATTCAGACATGTTTCCCTCTCTGAAGGCAACCATCCAAGTTGCCCTAACAGTGCCTGTCAGCAGCTGCTCGTGCGAACGGTCCTTTAGTGCACTGCGTCGGCTGCACTCCTGGCTGCGTCAATCAATGGGTCAGAAAAGACTTCACAGTCTTGCAGTCATGTCTATTGAAAAAGACACGATTCAGCATCTGAGTCACAACAGAGTGATTGACCGATTTGCCACTCTTAAAAACAGACGTCATTCTTTGATGCTTCCACCCACCAAGTAACTGGTGATTGCAGCCAGAAAAATGTACTTTTTTATTTTCAGTTTTTTTTCTTGTTATTGATGCGGCAAACACATTTCCTCTGTTTTTTTGTTGTACTGTATTATAAAGCAGACTGAAATAAAACAATAGATCTATTGGTGGCCTAGGATGTTTAATCTGTCCAAAAAAGTAGGAAAACAATTTCTCAGTCTTTGTTTTCTGTTTGTGAAATTTTGTGCTCATTCACTACGTTCGTTCATGTCGTGTGCATCTCTTGGGGGTTAAGCCCCCCCTGTCCTTAAAACCTAGTGACGCCCCTGGATGGTACCTTCCCAAAGGAAAAAGTACTATAGCTTACTAGGGTATATATATTAGACTTAATAGTCACTATATACAGTAATGGACTTCTATTCATTTTACATCAGATTAAAACTTTGGGTGTCAGATAATTATTTATTAAAAGCTCGACATTTTAAATGAGAATAAGAAAGAAAAGTATGTCTTTGTGCCCCCTTTTCCCTGTTAATGCCCTATCGGCCCCCCTGGCTAAACTTTGCTAGATCCGCCCCTGCACAGTTACCAGCCGTCAGCTAGAAAAAGATCCTCGAGTAGAAAGTAATATTAAATACATTCTAACAACAGCTGATCAAGCTTAAACGTGCTGCTGTTGTTCAGCCGATGGTTTCCTCTTTCTGGTGCAAAGTGGGCCAAAAACAAACTAGAGAGACGGACTCCCGACAGAAAAGCCGATCAGCTGATCGTTAAGCAGTTTCATGATTGAAGTAGCAGCAGGAGAGGCAGTCGCTCCATATATCGCTTGTTAAGCTTAACGCAGGAATGCTTTACAAACATTCAGAGATGGACTTACACACTTGCTTTACTTCTCTCGGGGATAACTTTGTCGGAGATGAAATGCCGGGTTGCTAGCGAAGCTCCACATGCTATCCAGACCACCGACAGGTCCCGCATGCCACAGCCGCTCTATCACGTGATGCATACTGCTCCGACGTGCTAACGTTCTGAGGTGAGTTACGGCGTGTTGCAAGTTTTGTGAGGTGCTTTCGTGATATTTAATGGATCGGATTACATTTTTTATTTTTCTCCGATATCCGATCCAGTAATTTAGGTCAGTATCGGACCGATACCGATACGTAATATCGGATCGGTCCATCTCTAAACAATATACTAAGCCTTGGGGGACATGCGCAATTAAGTTGGCTAAGCATTTGACCTTCATTGTTAGCACCCAAGATCAAAGTTGACCTGGAAATTTTTTTTAAAGAAACTATAAAGAGTAATATATCATATGTAATGGCATAGAGAGAGCTGTACAACACACATTTTATTTTTTTTTACAGGAAGCCCTACAACATCCCAGTGATGTCATTAAAGACTTTCATCATTATATTGTAATAAAAACTGGCTGACTTCAGCATGCTGTAATAAAAAACACCCAAGTTTTTGTGTAGCCCTTCCCCTTCGAGGGGAGCTGCGCTCTCTGGGTGCTCTTGTTAGTAGGTGTGCGTATTTGCATTTACTCTTGTATATTTGTCTGCTGTTGTTGTATATCACTGAATGCATAGGATTTGTATTTTGTTTGTTTTTTTAGGATTGACACAAATGTTGGACAAAGCTTTTCACAAGATGCATAGGAAATCACAAATACTGTAGCGTTAAAGAAATCAAAGCACATGTAGAATTTATTTATTCATCAAAATGTTACCAAGATATACAAAGTATATCTTTTGGAATTAACATTTAGTGCATTGTGGTGGTACCTGTAAGGTTCTGTCAAGAGATGCGTTAAGTTTTCTCTGCACCATCATTGCCTCTCCTCAGCATCTTTGAATAGAACAGCACACCAAATTGGACACACATAATTACACATATACACACACTGGAACATATGGTCTCATATGGTCTGTAGCCTGGTTATGTTTCCGCTGATTAGGAAAGGGAGCTGAAATTAAAGGAAGATGAGAAGAAAGGTGGAGAGAAGAACTAAAGTCCAGAGAGAAAAATTAAACAGAGTGCTTAATTCTTTTTTTTTTATTATATTTTTTTAAGATTTGAAATGGTACCAAGGGAAAGTTTCATGCCAGACTAATTGTCTTCCTCTTTTGTTAGTCCAACTTGCTATTTTAATATGTGAACAACTAAGCGTGTGTATGAGTAAGTGTCTGCTTGTAAGAGTGTGTGCACATCCTTTGTGCACATGCAGAGAAAGCTGTAAATGGAGTTCTTGGGCATGTGTCCGTGTATGTGATTTTTGTGTGGCTAGGAGTATTATCCATAACACTGCAGGGCAATTTGAGTCCCTGAAGGGCACTCTGTGTTGTGAAAGAGCAGAAAAGCTCTGCCTTTGCCAAGCTCTCACCTGGACAGCTCTTCAAAGCACTCCTCTCAGAGCAGCCATCCTGGAGCGACTGGCATGGGCAGAAATAGCAGTGTGATGGAAGGAGATATGTGACCAGTTCCAACCAAGGCAACCACTTAAAAAAAAGTGTGTGTGTGTGGGGGGGGAATAATAGCAAAGCTAGAAATTCATTCAGTGTCACTATCTGCGCTGTACTTAAGATCACCTGAAATGAGAGCATGCTACATGATGTCTTAATCATTTCATTATAGCTCTAGTTGCAGCTTATTAAAAGTTTTCTCATTGACAGCCTGTGCTGCAATGTTGTGACACAGAAAATAGTGGAGAAGGAATGAGAGGAAGAATAAGGGAAGAACCAGGCAGAGGAAGTCTACTTCAGTTGAGAGGTTTGTAATTAGTGAAAGTGATAATTAGCCAAATGGGAGATTAATGGACAAGGATAAAATGATTTCTGCGCTATTTAAAGCATGCATGCACAAGCGTATATCAAAATCGCATGCTACATAATACTCACTAGGAGATAAACTATAAATACATGTGGAAAAGACAGAACAACATGCCTTACCTCAGAGTAAACCAAAGATGAGAAGAAGTTTTGATATCGCAGAGCTGCCCTGGTTTAGATGACTCTTGATAGCCAGGGATGGATCACCTCATTAAAGAATCATCCTTTTTTTTTTTATCAAATCTCAAAATTAAATATTAAAACATGTGATAATGAACTGGTCTGCCTGCCTTACTGCTGTCAGAAGACAAGACAGATAAGACACACTTCTATGAGTACAGGCATACAAGCACCATTAGTTGATTTAAAGGAGTAAGTCTGCCTCTTATTCATTATAGAGCACCTTTGCCACCTTCGGTTCCTGCCAAGTGCTAGTGAGTTTTATCAGCACTCACTGTGGGCATATCTCACTCTATTCTCTCTCAGCCTGACATCCTTAAGGAAGCAGCCTTTTATAATTTTGGATGCTAGAACCCTGTTATTATCCTAATGTTCATTCTGTGATTTTCAGCACTTACGTGTGTGAGTCTATAATTTTATAATTTGGTGGGGACGTACATCTGTTTAGACAGTCACATAATGGAGACTCGCCTTCCTTTTGGGAACAAATAATAAATCCTCATTATGTAAATCACCAAACAGAGGTGAGGCACAGGTTAGTCTCTAAGAAATAAATGTAAGTTCAGATAATACTCTCTTAAGTGATAATAAATAGAGTAAACACACAAGTGAATGTGTAGCTACGTTCTTATCTTCTACTTTGGGTACTGACAGAAAGAACAAGACTGGAAATACAAGTGGTTCCTCTCCTTTGGTCTCAAAGCACAGATACCTCAGATATGTCACCTACGGTTATGCATGTGCTGAAAGAATTAAATCATTGATGCAAGTTAAAGAGGTAGAGGGAGTTGCTTGGTCATCTTTAAGGATCTCAGAGCTGCTGCTCCTCCAGAACTAAAGGAGCCAGTTGAGGTGGTTTGGGCATTTTACTAGGACACCTATTAGATGAGGTGTTTCTGGCATGTCTTACTGAGAGCAGCCCAGGAGGCCAGATCCATTATACACTGGACACATGATGTGACAGTGGTGGACTGGGAATAACTTGGCATCTCCAGAAATAATGGGAGGAGGTGGCTGGGGAGACATAGACTTGGGCATCTCTGCAAAAGCTACTGCTCCTGCAGCCCAGACCCAGAAACACAGAAGATGATGGATAGATGGATGAGTCCTCTTAATTTTACGGTGTATCTAAGATTCAGATTTCTGCCTCAGATATATCAGTGCAAGTGCTTCTCTGCTGTTTTAACCTCTCCAACATCCAACCCATACAACTGTATGCTCTGAGAGGCACAATTACTTATCAACTCTCAGTTTGTGTTTATTCATTTTAAAAAGCATATATTTTTCTATCTTCAAACTCTATGTTTAGGACCACCAAAATGAAAATGTTGAATTTCAAGAATTGCTTATTTTTAGTGAGGAAAGCCAGAAAGTAAGACTCTCTGGATGATGCAGGCACCAAACTTCAATTACTAATTGTATGGTATCAGTAGCGTTGAAACTTCCAAAGGAAACCCCTAGTGTAATCCCCTCCGTGATTTTTTGTAACACACTAATGTAATGAATTGCTATAATAAATCCAGTAATCACATTAGATTTACTAATCTGTAATTACTTGCATTAGTCTGCAGAAATCTGCATGTGGGGTTGATATTTAAACAAATCATCAATCATGTTCTTTCACTAATTTTAAGCTCCTTATTGCATAATATTTAGATGCTGTACCACAGGGGTTTCTCAACTTTTGGGATAAGCAAAGCATTTTTCCTAGTCCTTCTTTCAGGGTGGCTGTAGTTCAGGAGATAGGTGGACTATCAATTGGAAAGTCAGCAGTGCGATTTCTGACTATTCTGCATGTGGAAGTATTGGGCAATCCCGAGTTGCCATCGATGCAGCCACTGAAATTGTGAGTGTGCATATGAAAAAGCACTTGTATGAGTGTTTCTATGTGTGGGTGAATGGCTTGTACTAAAAAGTGCTTTGAGTGTTCATTTAGAGTAGAAAAGCCCTGTACAAGTACCTGTCCATTTACTATTCTTCTTCCTCTGTTCCTGTCAACTCACTTGGAGGGAGAAGAAAAATAGAATAGCAATCTGCATCTTTTGAGGAATAGAGATATTCTTTTTATATTTGTTGCATGAAAGGGAAAAAACTGTAGTGGAAAACTGCAAACTCCACTCACACCTACAACAAGTCCTAGCAAAGTAACTAAATTAAGTAGCAGATCGGGTTATTAATTAGTTTCAGCTACTTTGTTGTCAATTGAATTAATAACAGGTGCACTAGAGAAGCAACAATGAAACAAAGCAGGAATCATTTTTCACTCTATTTTTTCCTGATTGTTTTTTTCCCACTAGTTTTACATTTGGCAAGGGTCAGTGTCACTACTAGTAGCATGAGGCAATACCTGGACATTTCCGAGGTTGCACAGGTGGTCTAACTCCTACTGGCACATCAATACCTGCCGTTGCCAGAAGGTTTTTGTGTCTCCTAGCACAGCCTCAAAGCATGGAAGAGATTCCAGGAGACAGGCAGTTCATCTAGGACAGCTGGACAGGGCTATAGAAGTCCTTCACCTATTGATTGCTATGTCAGTCGAACTGAATTGAATTGATTCAAGCTGAATTTTGTTAATGCTTGAACACTAAGTAGAGGATGCATGTAGCCTAAAATTTTATACAGTTACCTGTGACAGTGCATCTTCAGCCATTATGTTGACTAGCCCAAAGGTAATCTAACAGGTAGTGTAACAAATTCTTTTCTGTAAGTAGTAAGCGATTAATAAAATTAATACAATTCTTTTTTGAGTAGCACTACCAAGCCTTATAGAAAATATTGTCCTACCTTAATTTTTTACACTGTTTTGTGCTCCAAGTCACCTTTTTTATTAAGAAAACAGAGACATGAAGTTTTGTTCTTATCATGACAGACTTAAAGTATTTATAGAAGCTCTTATGCCACATTCATGCTACATACAGCTTACAAAAACAGTACAATAATTTTGTATTTAAGTATCTTAGCTACTGTCTGAGGCAAAGCTATGTATTTGTGTCCCACTTCAAATTTGCAGCTGGGATATAGTGTGAGAAAAATTAGAAAGAGTGCCAAGAAACAGAGGGTAAAATGTGTGGGAAAGTGGTAGAAGACAGGTGTAGCGGCATGATTTTTTTTTAAAGTGGAGCCTTGTGCGGGAAAAATAAAAGGAGAAAGACAAAATACTCACGCATGCAATCACACACATACAAATAAACACACCCCTCTTCAGAACAGACAGAAGGGCACACAAGTCCAGTGGTCCACATAAATTGCATAATATCTTATCTTTTAGTATACACTAAAAATGTCCCACAGACTTGAATACCACGTAAGGGTCAATGCAACCCAAGTCATTTTTTGTACCTAAAACTAACAAGAAGTGTCAGACAGAAATTACTTTATCTTTAAAGCATATATTATATTAGCAGTTTTGGACATAAGTGGCAAGTTTTATCTTCCATACAAAAAGAACAGCATATCAGAAAACACAGACTGTAATTCTAAAAAAAAAAAATCAGATTGTTTTTTAATCTGGAGGATTTACAACAAACTGTGAATCAGTCCTGCAGTCTTTCAATTTTAAAGACAAGATGGCCAGACTCTCCAAAAGATATACTAAAAAATACTGCAGACTGCAATATCCCGACCACAATATTAATAAAAAACTGCACCAGTTGAGGGCTGTCAGAGTTCAAAGTGTTTGCTCTACAAAATTAGGATTCAAAAATGAAGATCTAAAAAAATTCTGTAACACTGGCTTTAGCTTTAAAACTACGACTGTGCTAACACTTCTTTGATCACCAGTTAAGACAGTTAAGAAAAGGAATAGTCAGTTTGTTTCCAACTGTCTCCAGCATCCAAAATGCTGTTAAAATGTGCATGCACTACATGTTTGTTTATATGGGGGAAAGAAACGATCTAAATTGTAGTTGAATCATGAGTTAATTGAATTATAAGTAATTGAATAAGTAGGTAATTGAACATATCTGCATCCTGTGTCAGAGTCTTTGACTTACATTGATTTGGCCTCTTCTTCTATCATCTATGCACTCTTATTGTCAGAATGTTGCTGCAGATCGCCTCATATCATTAATCAATTATTCACCAGTAGCCTGTTAATGTTTAATGAGTGAGGCTGCTGCGGTCAATTACTAATGAATTGTGGTCATGGTGAGAAAGCTCAGAGGATAGGCCAGATCAGATACTATACAGACTGTGTGTGTGTTTGTATACATATACCTGAAAACACTCATTGCTTGCATTGGTATTTGTATATGTAAATTACATTTTTGTAAGTTACACGATAACAATACTAAAATTAACAGTAATTAAGGGTCATTATTTATTTTGTATTTTGTTTGTTTTGTTTTTGTTTATTCCCCTTTGTGTATGTTTGTTTATTTATAGGTTGTTGTTTTTTTTTTTCTTATATTGATTTCTTTGATTATATATTCTTCACTATATGATTTATTTGGGGTTTTTTTTAGAAAAACAGATGCTTTTTGGCAGTTTGTTCATTTATTTGTTTTTATGAATTGTCATAAGGCTGTGATTGCACCAGGCTGAGAAAGTAATTACAGACACCATTCTCCCCAACATTTTCCAATCCCTCCCGAGGCATTCCCAGGCTATATATCAACTCCTTTTGACACAAAGAAGCAGCAGGTATACCCCAGAGGTTGAGCCGTGTCACACTGTTCTGCAATCTAAATATTTTGGTCAACACTCAGAGCTCCTGACCAGAGGTGAGGTTTGTGACTTCCAGCTAAGCTCCCACTTCATCACAAGAGTCCTTTTGTTGCCTGGAGTGAACAATCCACTCTGCTTCAGCAGGAAACCATGCCTCAGACTTGGAGGTGCTAACTCTCATGAAACTCAACTTCAAACAATCCCAAATGGGAAGTGAAACCTGTGATCTAACAAAACTAAAAGAAGCATATCAACTGCAAAAAGCAGAGGCTGGACTGTACACACTTCTCATCCCAACTTTGCCTTGAGATTCTGTTCATAAATCTATGCGTATATGAAATATGAATGAAAATGGGATCTCAACAAGGGGTCCTCATACTCCATTATCCTGTTGAACCCAGTGTACAATTGCTTAGAGGACATGGCCATAAGCCAACTCAAATCATTAAAACAATTTAGATTGGAAATGATTCATATTGCCCATCCAAGTGACAGCCTCCTTTTCAGCACCCTGGAATAAAGTTTTTTGGGAGGAGGCTGAACAGCATGATACTCTGTTAGTAAACCCTCAGTCCACTAACTGTTTCTACACAGAAACTATCCCCAGCCTCCATGTGACAGTGAAAAGGTGTGGCAGTATGTAGGGATGTAGTGATTCCAATCCCATTATCAACATCACTTATCAGTTCTCTTATCTATCCTCATTGGGTTCTCTTTGGCCAGAGCATTCTCACTCCCGAGGCGTAACATGTCGACGTTTTGTCACATCCCGCGGCGTTCCTGAGGAACGCGAAAGGAGACCTTCGGCGTTCTTATGGTACGCGGTGGGTTATGGCTGGAATCCAGTGCAATGACGCTCCCGCGGTAATAGACGTTCCAGCCCTGTATTCCAGCCCTAAACCTAACCTTATCCCTAGCCCTAACCATAACCTTATTCCAGACCGTAACCAGGACTTTAATGATGTTAAATAGCGTGTTTCTAAGCGATTTGAAGAAAAAGAGCGAACATGTGTAGGTTCAGTCCAGACGGTTCTCATATTTCCTCTTTTTCCGAGGTCGTCATTTAGGAACGTGGTGGGTAGCCGAAAACGTAATATGGTGACGATTTGTCACCTAGCGTAAAATGTTACGCTTTGGGAGTGAGAACGGGTTGCTTTGGCTCTGCTTTGAGAGTCACCACCATCGCTAAGCAACATATCAAAGACATTACATTTTTGCAAATTAACTACATGCTGTGTGGTCAAATGTTTGTGCATGTTGTGTGGGCAAACATACTTTTCTTAAAAGTACTGCAGTATGTTACGCCCTGTAGAAAGAAATGTGTTACACTACTCTTCACAGTACTTTCACATGAAATGCTCATAGTTACCATTTCATAATATAAACCTATTGGCTACAGTCCCACAGACCAACACAAATCCTAATGAGGACTCTTGGTATTTACGTATGAACACCAGAAACAGCACATATGGAAACCAGCACAGAGACTTCAGAGTGAACAGCACAGTGATTCTATTTTATAAACATGAATAGGTGGAAAAAGGGGCTGCAACCTGACTGCTCATCACTGCTTTTGTTACCTGTTGAAGTTCAGGATCTGGCTGCAGGGCTGGGTTCTGGATTCTAGCTTAGCATTAGCATGCAATCTGTGCAGGTGCTTGCAATGAGCGAAAGTTTATAATGCAGTTGTTTCTGCCCTGGATGCAGTTTCTACTTCACTCTTGTCTTTTTGTGCAGTAAAAATAAAAAATAAATCCACACTGTAACCTGCGCCACTAATTTCCTCGCCTGCACAAAAACTGAAATCAGCTGATTGTAGCGCAAGTTCAGCGGATAAGTGGAACTGATAGGCAAGCAAACGAAGTATTACAAGTGATTCAACTAACAGGAACCAGTTCCCTATAAAAGCCAGTTCTCGGTTCAATCCCCAATTATATTGATCACCATGGATGCCAGGATGGGCTCTGGGGTAGGTTGTACTGTAAACCTGGCAACCAGCAAACCAGGGGACCTTGGTATTCTAATAGCATTAGAAAGCAATAAACCATAAAACACAATGAGAATGAGAAAAACAGTGGGAAATAGAAACACAGATTAGAATTCTTGTTTTTGCTCTTCACTCTTTTTTTTCTCTACTAGAAATTTGCATATTTGCATAGCAGCAAATAATGTTTAGATGTAAAACATGGCAGACTGAGGCTGTGCCAGGTGAGTCACTGTTCAGTGACAAAGTATTCAGTACAAAGTTTTTTTGCGTGTATGTGTGTGTGAAGGGGGGTGACTGATGAGCAGACGAACACGAGACAGGTCAGTGCACGTCCTGTGAAGTGTTTTTGGCCCACAGTCTGTTGGCCATGCCTCTGTAACCAGGATAATTAGAGCCCAACCCCCTGTTAGGAGCCATAAACAGCCAAAAACAACATTAACCATTTGATACACAATCCCAAACACACACATTATTATCTATTCATCTAAAACAAATTTAGGGCAAATTTGATATGCGTCTTAATTTCCAAATATGAACATTGTGTTCGTATGCCAGCTACACACTGGCAGACTTTTGTGGAGTAGCGACTGTGACAGCATCTACGCTATTCTGAACAGACCATTCCAGTCTTTTGAATGGGGCCTTAGCAAGAGAAGAGAATGTTATCAAGGAAGTATTCAAACCGAACAAAAAACCTGGGTTACAGGGTTTTGGTTGTTTTTTTTGCAATGCATGTTTACAAAAAATGTGAACTGTAGTCATGTGTAAAAGAATGTCTACATTTTTAGGGTTTCATATATGAGAACTTACCAGGTCCTAAAATTGCAACATCAGGTACAGACAACCTCAGCTGAACAATATCATGTCATTGTTTATTAATACAATCTAAGCCAATATGTGTAAAGGTGTAATGTGTGAAAAACTAAGTTGCCTATCAATCTGGGAACTGTTATGAGGCCTCCAAACAAATTGAACTCCATCACTCTACATTAACAGAGATTATTTACTTTTTCTTATTATTATATTGTTCATTTATAATTACTCACAATTATTCATGTTTTTCAAGCAGAAAACATTTTAGACAGCTGCCTATCTTCCCGAGAGTGGACATCGCAGCATGTTAAATGATACAGTCAGTATTTGTACAGTTAGCCTTGTTTGAAGCCTCTTCTCTCTACAAAGAACATGGCAACATGCTTAGGTTTGCAGCGACACATCTGAATAAACAACAGCACTTAACAACACTAACCATAAGACTCAATTTAAAAAATATACTTCTTTTATGTCAGACAGAAATTTCCCTAATCGCCTCAAGCTTTATGTTTCTATGAGTTCTTTTGTCCACTTGGCAACATCACAAGTGACCACACTGACCAAAGCAAATGGACGCTTGTGGTTATAACTAGACCGGTTGTCTGACCAACACTGGGCACACTTCTAAGCACACTCGCTCCTCTGTGTGAAGCTCCATCCATCACGAGGCCAAGAAAGGACAGAAGACCATGGGAAATGAAGCATGGTTAATTCTATTAGCGCATGGACACAAACAATCTGTGGGGAATCAAAGAAGAAGGAAACATAATCCCAGCAGAGCCATTTCCTGCTGCATGAGCTGGAGCAATTCACCATGATAAGGCAAAACGTTAAATTCCTCTACAAATACACATAACAGTATGAGGTAGTTTCATACAGTGACGTTCAGGATGTCCACATTTGCCATCTATATCTCATTCATTTCTCTCTCTCTCTCTCTCTCTCTCTCTCTTTCTCTCTCTCTCTCTCTCTTTCTCTCTCTCTCTGTGTTGCTCTCTTCCTCTCTCTATTTCTTTCTTTCTTTTTGACTCTGCTGTCTGTGGGGAAAGGCCTGGCACAAAGCTCTCAAGCTGAGTGACCCTTATGGGACAAAGCTGGCTTTCTAGGCTTTTTGCATATATGCATGCCATCCAGACAATGAGGCCTTTATTAGAGTAGCCAGCATCTCCGAGCTGGAACGACAGGGATGAGGAATGGAAGTCCGAGAAAGCTGTGACTGACACTGGGCACAAGTGAGAGTGTGTGCATTTCCCACCTCTTTCCCATGCATGTGTGTTTCACAGAGGTGTGAAGTGGATGCTCTTACCCTTTCTTCTTCAGTTAACTAAGAAATCTCTTCTCAACCAAAGCTTAATCTCACAGTTTTCTGATGCCAGGTAGCATCATGCATTGCATGTATGGAAAAACGGCCAAGCTAGTTAGAAACTTTCATGTCATAAATCTCCATATAAAACAGGCAAAACAACATGCTGTGGCCTTTAGCTGCAATCACAAACAGCTCTGAGCAAGCCCTCAGACAGGCTATCTCTATGCACTTGACTAACTTTACAATACAAAATCAAGATTTAGTCGAATGAGTGCTTGTGTTCGAGTGTGTGTCTGTGTGCATTGTACTACGTATTTCTGTGTGTATTGGTGTTGAGTAGAGAAAGAGGACGCTGTGTTACTCAATCATGCGTGAAGAGTATGTTCTGTTCAATAGGGGCTGCGCACTTGCATATTTGCATTCTAATGACTCCATATGCATAATCGTACTAGTACAGATACTCAGATGCGTACCTGTGTACACATAAACACACACCTATACCTACGCACACACTACTGAATGCCACCTTCTGTTGTTCTCCTGATGGGAAATACACAGGTAAGAGAGACTGACACCTAACTTGTGAAAAATATCATGCATCCTGTTAGTGTGACGCATGATGTAAACTTCTAGTCACATCTCCGGGGTTGGATGCCCTTCTCTTCTAATATGCCTGAGCTAGCTGAAGCATGGGCTGCATGTTTAGTGCTGTTCTTCATGCTGACAAAATTGACTGTAATAATGTGTTTTAAACATAATAGAGCCTCCATAAAATTTAAAAAAGGGGTAAGGATTTTTATATATACACCACTGCTTATGTGTTTTGAGCCGGGCTACAAGGACAGATGAATGCGAACAAATTCTGTGTCACTCTGCACCTTTATACACATAAAACATCTATTTTGGAGCAGCACACACATATACACACACCTCTCTTCTCACTCTCTCACTCTCTATCTTCACTCACTGAAGCTGGAGTTGTTGTTCTGAGTGGTAAACATGTGCTAAGGGGGGGGGGGGGGGTGAGTGGCTAAGTTTTCTTTTTATCCAATAAAAATGTCACCTTGCCAGATCGATTGTTGTTGCTAGGAGACTGAAGCATCCTTTGGCAAGGGGCTTCAGCTCTGCTCGTCTGTTGTTTCTCTCTCGCTCTCTCGCTCTCTCTCTCACTTACTCTCTCCTCACTCGTGCACGCGCGCTCACGGGCACACACACACACACAGCCACGGAGCTGGCGCGCAGAGCAGTGGCGCCCATCCTCTCTCTCAGTGCGACTCCTCCGAGGGATCAGGAGTAGACTAAGTCAAACTTCCAGCAGCTTGAGATTTGTGCGCAACCTTTCAAGGATCGAAGCCGTCAAGGTAGGTCAAATCTCACACATTCCTGACTGGTAGGCAGTGGTTGTCAGAGTGCAGTGAAAGAATTGACAGTCCGGGAGCGTTCAAGCGCGCGTCAGCCAATCCTACTGTAGGGAACAATTTGCTTTGAACTTTGCGCAGGATTTAAAAAGCCAGTTGTACTGCATAAACGTGCTTGTTGTTTCCTTTCAGTCACGTTCAGTAATTCTGGGTTGTGTCAGCGGGGGGAAAATGGTTGCTAATCTCTGCAGCAGATGCACGATAAAGATACAGAAGGTGAAACAAAGACTATCTGCAGTTGCGTATTTCACTCCGCGCGGAGAAGTTATTTGGGTTCAGACAAACCGCACTGAGGCATGTCCCTTGGCTTTAGGCTTCCCGGGTAGTCTTTGAAAAGAGGCATACAGGTGGATCCGATATCTGGATCTGGTTATTGTTTATCAATGTTACTTTCCGTTTGCATCTAAGGATCCACTTCACACCTTGCGCTAGAGGAAAGGCAAGTGGACCTGCACTGAAGGTAGAACAAGCAAAATGGGAATGTCCACATTAGTTGCTGTCTATGAGCTATACTGGCTTTAACTAGCAATGTTATATTTCTCACTAACAAGCGTAGAGGGGTAACAGAACTTAGAGGATAACTGGATAAACATATTGATTCATATAGCCAAACCCACATGCTATTACTGGCCTTTAAAAAAAAAAAAAAATCTTCTGCACTCTACTAGAAAAACAACTGCAAATTACAGTTTTATAAACAGTGAAAAATCATGGCCCGTGTCGGAATTCATGTAGAGCAGGTGCATTTTTATAAGCCCCGAGAGAGAGGTTGTAATTAGCTTTAATATATTAAGGGTCTATAATGTGCTGTCTTTTAAAAACAAACATAAAAACAAAAACAATGCATTTTAGGTGTGTGTATTTTTGTGTTTAATTCTTACTGGTGTGCATTTTGGACACACTTCAGAACAGATATCATTCCTGCCCCACATGACCCATGCTGAAACATGCATCAATGTGTTGAATAGTCAGTGAAAGACTTTTGATTATTCTTAATCAATTTTAACCAAAATTGTCATATTTTACTAGAATGATATGCAGCAGATAAGGATAAAATAATGTTTCTGTTATACTGGAGTTACTGTATTGAATTGGGAACTACTAGGTGATATATAATTTTACCAAACCATGATAAAATGTCCATCTGTGATAATCATATACTGTGTTTTTTTTTTTTAGCTCTATTAGGAATGCGATATCAAAATGATTAGGTTACTAAATAATAAGCAATGAAAATTTTTAAATTAACTATGTTGCTCAGTTAGATAAGAGTGTATTTGCTCAATGTGAACATGTTATCATTGCTTGTGTAAAATGACAGCTACATGCTTTTTCAGAATAATATATATGAATATAAAATATTCATGTTTCTATGATTATGGTTTTTATGTATATTGTAAAAATGTAATGTTTGATTAACTAGGCTGGGATGTCCTTATTGATATAAAGCAACATCAGTGTAAATTCTTTGTGAAACTTGTTGCATAACTAAGTTTAATTTAACAATTGTACAGAGAGTTTGCACATCATTAACTCTCTGCATGTGCGTGCAAGGATGACAACTATAGGTGGGGATGTAGTGACATGTTAAGACTTTAACTTGTGTTTACATGCTTATGTGTAAATGTATTTATGTGCGTTCTTCAGTGTCAGGAGATGTTAATCTGTGGGTAAGGCAGCTGAAAATTTCTCCTGCTGAATGGATGTATTTTGTTATCAAATGTGCTTACAACCTTCTGATTGTGATTTTGATTTGTTTGTATGTACTATATATGTCGAAATGGTCATGTACATTCCACACACTACACCTAACTGAACTGGATGTACTACAGAACCTCATCAATAGCTGCTGTAGAGCAGTGCAAAGTGTGTGTATGTGCATGCTTGTGTTGTATCATAGATTCTGACTTTAGAAGAAACGCTGAGCACTACATATTATGGGATGATGTTTTCAGTGATGCGATGACAAAATGACTTTATTAGTTTATATATTTTTCTTATAAATCAGACGTATTAGCCAAAGTCCCTTTTCTAGAGCCATAAATGAGAGATTATGGTGAGAATTTATGTTGTAGTCAGTTCTTTAAGCTTTTATAGGACATTTAAAAAGTTTTATTATTCATGGGGCACAGTGGCAGTTAATAGCAGTTAAATCCAAAAGCGACTTGTGTATTAGAAATATAACAAAGTACTCATAGAAATTTTTAGAACGTCACCTTTATCATGACCTCTTTTCTGCAGCTATAGCCATATGTGCTGTGGGGAGCTCTAACATCCTGAAATGCACCAGCTCAACAGCTTGACAGGATTGTGCATGACAGCTGAGACGGAGGTGTGTTTAATCATAAGTTGGTGACTATATGTTACCAATAGTAGGATGTACATTAACTGCTGAGAAAAAAAGGAGAGAGGAAAAGGGGAATTTTGCTCCAAGAGTGTTTTTAAGACATTATCTATATTTTTGTTATATTCAATTAAAATTTTAGAAAGCAATATGGATATTCCATGTAGTGTTATTTATTTCTTTATTTATCTATGTGACTAATGTCCTAGCCAGTTAAAAATGGAACATAATTTTACTGAATATAAAAGGATGAGAACATTTAAAGAACTATCAAAACTGAGCAAAATTTAATAGACAAGGATGAAAATATACAAATATTTTTGCATGATTTAGAACTATTTGAAACAATCACATTATATAATTATCATTTGAAATTTTGCTGAGATGTGTGGCGCTCCAGTGAAGAGGATTAAGTGTGACTAACTGGAATATAAATAATTTTAAATAATTTCTTTATTTAATCGTTTGTGCGTATGTTAAAAATATCGTTTGTATGCTACATTTTTTAGAAGGATATTTTCCTGTTAAAATGTTTGATGAAGCATACGTCACTAAAACTCAAGCATAGAAAAAGCTGCCACTGACAGTCAATTACCAGCTTTTGCTCCTGCTTTACAGTAATATTCATTTAAACTGGTCAACAGTGTCTCCATACTTTTGACGCTCAGGTGTTTCTGAGGACAGCAGAGTGCTTTTTTATGCCGCTGTCCTTGGTGCTGAATTCATTTTCTTCCTGACTCGAAGTCTTTATAGGCAGTCTCATACCTACAAGGCATAAATGAAATTAACATCACACGAGATTGTATTTTCACAATTGTTATACTGATTTGAAATCATTACTTTTCCTCTTTTGTTCTGTTCTTTCTCTTTCTGGTTTCTTGTGTTCATCAACACTGAAGATGAGGGGATGAAAACATGGAATCTAATCTCAGTGTAAAGCCAAGACGAGTCTAACACAGTAAGCAGACAGGTAGGTTAAAAATGACAGTGACTTGTTTCATGCAAAAAACAAATGAACCACTTTGATGAACAAATATGGACATGAACTATGTTCTGCTTCTGCTTGTCAGTCTGCTCCATGTGTGTTATCCTGCATGGACATGTAGGTTAACAGCTGCCTCTAAGTTGCTATAAGTATGAATGGCTATTTGTCCCTATGGGATGAATTTATGACCAACCAGTGGCATCACCACGCATTAAAAGAATAAGCGAGTGTCTATTGAAGTAATTAAATGCAATAATTTGCTGCTCACCATCAGCCCGATATTTTGTTAAAGTAGGTATCATTCCATGAAGCCATATTTGCATTCAGCTTTATGTACTATACCATCATAATAAGACAGCACTATCACTTTCATGGCAGCTTCATCACAGAAACAAACAAACAAAAACACACATGGAAGTTTGTTCCAAATGAATAGATCTCTAGTTTCCCCACTTTTAAATCTGCACATTGCCAACTTGCCACATCGACGTCTGGCTTCACCTACTTGATTGTCTTGTTGTTGTTGTTTAAACATGATATTTAGGAGTTTGGCTGTACCAAGGACTGATAATTTGAATATCACTCCTACACTGACTTCCAAAAGCCAGCATGTCGAAATTTTACAAAATATTTATTTGGCATATTTTTTGTCTGTAAGACGGTTATTGACCAATAAAAGTGATGGGACATAATGCTTATAACAGTGACCTAAATTAAGGAATCCTAGAAAGCAGGAGAAGGCATCATAGAGAAAAAGTTACACTGGCATATTTGTATAAAGATTCTGGTTTTCTAGCATGTATCATTTTGGGGTTTTGTTTTTGTTTTTTTGTTAAATGGTTTCATTTTGAGGATAATTGCTGTTTTTAGTGATTCCATGTAGGGAGTAGTCATTAACACAAAAAATAGGTCCTTCATCCATTCTCGGAGGCCTCCTGAAGTTCTTTCTTTGAAGGTCTTTCCAGTTTTATCATTTTTTTCTTTATAGAAACACTGTTGCTGTGCTCAACATGATCCTTTCACTGTTATGCTCCAGTGAGGAAACAGGGAAGTGTTTGGAAATCACTCCTGCTTCCCACAGCTCACCACTCATCATTAACTACAGTCACAGCATACACTGAGCTGCGCACACACTTACCAGCATCCACGTGTATACACTGCGTGCACTGACATCCCTTTTTCACTACATGCACACATGCATACATACGCGCAGGGGATGAGGCAGTGAGCGAAAGGGCAGTGGGATGTACAGCTGTGATGGTGTGTCTCAGAGAGAGATCAGACTTGTTAATAAATTATGATCTTGAGCAGGGAAACTGTGTGTGTGAGAGAATGTGTGAAATGCATAGTGAGGGGTGGCTTCCTGGTCATGCAATAGCGGCTATCGATACAAAACAAAAGTTACATGGTGCAGATGTCGTGACATTTCCAGATGTTTTATTGCTGGATTACAACCTTTTTCATCTGATGCCAATTAAAGGTTGTTTTAACTGATAGCTGATAATACACAGCGTAATAACAAGATGAAGATCCAGAACTGGGTTAGTGTTTGGAATGGGCAATTTGAAAATGGAAAAACAGCAGTACAAGTCATTATGTATGTTAATGTTAGTGTTTTATATTCCCTTTGGTAGTGTGATAGTGGCATGCAACTGAGTTTTTTATTACTTCTGTCTGTGAATATGTGATTTAAAATGGAGGGCATTCAGCTAACGGCTTTATCCCTGTTTTAACTAAACCTGTGAGGAGCACACACAGTGTCAGTTTTCTTCTTTATCTCATGTCACTGGTCAGCAGTGTTTTATAAACTGGGATAGGTAAATGACTACTGCGTGAAATACCAAGTGGTTCTGCTTTCATTTTTTATGTCATAACCAGGCAAAACTTCCTGTCACACACAGAATTGTCCAGTACTGTAAAGCGTCTCAGGTCTTGGTCACATTACAGCCATAGTAACCTTTCCTCCCCTGTTGCATCAGGTATAGTAACTACATTGTTCATACAGTATTCACCCATATTGCTCAAGTCAAACTCTCTCTATCCGACCACTCAGCGTTTCCTTGCTCACTGCTGTGCGGGCATCTGGCACACACCTGGGAACTGCATGAGAGCTGTGAATGTCATTGTGAAGTTATCAATAAATAATAGTAGGTACAGCATAGTGCCATAAGTTGAAAATGTCCTTTGGACAATTGTGAATTTAGATTTAATTTTAAATGTATTAGATAAATGTCTTCTGCAAAGCACAACGACTGAAAACAAGTATTACAACAGTGGCAGCCACTTCATTAGGTACACCTCTTCAGCCACTCGTGAATGCAGACACAATATCCAATCAGGCAATAACATGGCAGCAATGCAAAGCATTTAGGCATGTGGGCTTAGTCAAGATGACATAGTGAAGTTCAAACCAAGCGTCAGCATGGGAAAGAAAAGTGAGTTAAGTGAGTTGAATGAGGCATGGTTGTTGGTGCCAGATCGGAGTATTTCAGAAAATGCTGATCTACTGGGATTTTCCCACATAACCATCTCTAGGTTTTACAAAGAAAAGAAAAACTATCCAGTGAGCAGCAGTTCTCGTGATGAAAACGCCTTGTTGATGCTAGAGGTCAGAGGAGAATGGCCAGACTGTGCTGAGCTGATAGGACAGCAACAGCAACTCATATAACTTCTAACTGAAACCAAGCTACACAGAAATGCCTCTCTGACCACACAACGTATCGATCCTTAAAGCAGATGAGCTACAGCAGCAGAAGACTTCACCGGATACCGCTCCTGTCAGCTAAGAACTGAGGCTTTAATTTGCATGGGCGCACCAAAATTAAATAAAAAATGTTGCCTGATATGATGAGTCTTGATCTCTGCTGGATGAAAATCTCAGAGGAATGTTTCCAGCACCAAATTAAGGCTGTTTTGCAAGCCAAAGGGGATCCAAGATCACAAGGAGCAAGGTGTACCTAAAGTGGTCTGTGTGCGTATGCTTTATGGTTGTTGCCTAAAAGTCAGCTTGTTTTATAGCTTTTATAATTTCTCACATATGACCCAATAAACTTAATGTTGCACTAAGTACTTAAAAATTCTCACTTCAGGTCTTATTTATATACATTTGTGCATATACGCTTTTAGTGGGTATGCATTTGTTTTGGGGTTTTTTTTTGTCTTGTTTGATATTATAGTAAAAAAGTAAAAATAAAATCCTCCCTTGCTTTAAAACATAAACATTATTATAATATTCACAAGTCAGAAAGACGAAACTGAGCTTTTTAATATAGTTAAATAAAGACTTCCTGTTTAAATTCAGTCGACTGAACTTTTTGTGCTGATGTGGGAACAATGAATTTTACAATTACAGTGATGAGGATTCCAGGGCTAATGTGGGAGGGCAAATCATAAACTTAGTACATAATTTAAATTCTAATAATTAGTGAGGAATGTAATTGGTTTTTGCACATAACCACCTAACCGAAATCAAGCAAAGCCAACCAACATTTGGTCCTATCTGAAAGGCTTTTGTCTCTGTCCAACTCAATTAAATGTACTCTTCTAACAGCCTCAGATAGCTTATACTGTGGTCAACACTCCATTACTCTCTACCTGTCTATTAAAGCTCTGTGCACCTCATGTATCGACCATGCTGAGGACAGAGTTGCAAGCTGTGTGAACATGAATTAAGTAGGGTACCACAAGATCTGTGCCATGGTGAGTTAGACTGATGCGTCATGATGTCTCACAGGGTCATTACATGACAGTTAAGTTGATAGATGCAATCCACTGAGGAGTAATTCTACTTCTGACAGGTCCACTGCCTTCTATAGTGATAAACTGCAGGTCTGATGGATGCTTTCACACATTTCACCACCCTTTTCTGTTTTTAGGTTGAACAGACATTCTTTAATGTTTAAATCATGCAGTCAGACGTGCTGGAGATCACAAAACCCAGGGAATGCACACATGCAGAGACATCTGACTGAAACTTAGTGGGAAAGGATAAAATATTAATCGATTTTCAACACAATGTAGAATAATTTCTAAATTGTTTTTGTGTTATTTTTGTCAATTAAATGTAAAAGTTTCTCAGATGTTGGGTGACGTTGCTCTTTCTTTGCCATCAGCTGTCAACAACTCAAACATGTTGGAGTTACGGTGATAAAACAGAGGAAAAACAGAGACAAATGTGCATATTTTATATGTTTGAACACCTTGTTTAACATTGTAACTTGACACGAGACTCGAACGAAGCGGAGTTGAAATGAAATTAAAACTATTAATACAATTTCTGTCACTTAATGCATTTTCATGGTTAAGTTCAAACCATTTTGGAGGTCTCGCTGTACCGCAACTTACAAAAAACAGAGCGCTAAGTACTCCCACTGCAGACTTTTTGTGGTGCTCGAAGGTTAAAAGCTCTTTTAGTAGAGGATCCTTTTGGAGTACCCACTGCACATGAGAGCAGAGTCTAGCCTGTGTAGCTCTAAACGTGCTCTATACGGGTTAAACCTATTTTCATTTCAAATTTACTTTCAAGTATGTAACAGAAGGAGGATCATTCTATTATGAGAAACCAGAGTTCAGAGGGTGTGTGGTTAATATTTGCAATTCTCTAAGGTCCATTTCTATGTCATGTCTAACATGATACCACCTTTAACCTTGGACCCTAATGGAGGTCAGAAATATACCGATTGATCAATACAGGAAAGGCCGAGTTCAGTACCTGATTATTGATTTTAACTGGTAAATGGTAATAAAAGATGGCATAATAAGCAGAGCTATAAAATGCAAGTAAAAATTTTTAAGAACTTATTTATAAGACTTTTTTTTAAAAAACCATGTAGATTTATGCGCTAATACTAAAGGGTTGGAGGGTTGTGCATCATGTCTTGCTCGTTGTTTGGTTGTTGTATTTTGTGAGATGTTTCTGTCCTATTTATGGATCATCAGTCTTTCCTGCCTAAAACGCACTTTGTAAATAATTAATGGTCACAGCCCATTGCACCCGTTACACTGTCAGAAGTCTAGGACACCAGTTCTACACTCATATGTACACGCACGCACGCATGCGCGCGCACACACACACACACGCAGGTCATTGTTTTGTGAGTGGGAAAATAAAAAGTACACTTTTCACACAATTTGAAAAGGCTACACCGCACTCCGTCTTTAACAATTCATATACCTTGAATTCACATTCACTTAACAGTTGTAAGTACCACTGTTCTTACTTGGCCTTAAAAGATAAGAATGAGAAAGGAGAAAGAGATGGAAGGAGGCTGAAACACACAAAGCCACTGATGAATTAACTGATAAAGCTCTGACAGTGTGCACCGTCTTTAAAGGGGTCTGTTGTTCAGCACACAGCAGCAAAGCTTCTGATGCTACATCCATTCTCTTTCTCTTAAAAAGGAAAGAAAGAAAGACCTCACACACACACACACACACACACACACACACACACACACACACATACACACACACACACACACACACACACACACACACACACACACACACATACATACAGTGTCTTCTCATACTGTGAGATTCATGTCATTGGAGCAGCTTTCAGTTCTGTCAGATCTGTAATAGTCAGATAAACAGGCACATACACACACACACACACAGTCAGTGGAAACACACAGGTTGTGGGGCTATCTCTCCTCTCAGCGTACCATGGTCCATCGACCCTGCATGGCTGCTCTCAGCTGGATACGTGTCATCCACAGCAGCCCTGCCTGTTAGGGAGAGAGTGAGGGCTGTGGTGGGTGTAAGGGAGGTGGAAATAAATAGGAAGAGTGGAGCACCAGCAAAGGAGGGGGGTGGAGGAAGGGATGCAGGGAAGCTGCTTTGGAGCAACCAGAGGATGTAACATGAGAAGCAAAAGAGGAGTGTGGTTTGACTTGAGCAGGGTCAGAGGTGAAATAGGGTTGTCTGTCAGATGTTACTCTGCATCATAGCTCCCAAGGAGAAGGGTCAGTAGTCTTCCTGCTCTCTCTTTTTAGTCAACAGTGCTGTTATTTTCTGCCTGTTCTTTACTCATCTCAAGTATCCCCCCCATATCTCTCTAATAGGGCTCTTTGATGATGTTGCTATGTGCCAGCTGGTGTCTTCTCCCATCCTTTTCAATTCAGGTAAGGCAGTTAATAGCTGTGTGTGCCTATCTAATGCAAAGGTAGATGTCTGCATGTCAGTCTGTGAATTAACTGTAAAAAAGAGGTCGTGGTTTTACAGGAAGCAGACATCCTGTTTATTTTTGTTTGTTTGTTTGTTTGTTTGGGCAGATTCTCCCTTGCTTAAAGTCACAGCACATAGCAGCACATAGTGCACATAGCAACAAACCACAACAAACCAAAAAAATGTTTGCTTTAAATTTTGTGCAGGTGCATCTTATTTCTCAAGAATAAACAAGTAAAATGTGTGTTGATAGTAGTTTGGTAAGTTTGTTACCTTGGACTTAGTTTGGTGTCAAATGATACTTTTGTTTGTTTGTTTTGTTTGGTCATGCTTAAATATGGAGCAGATGGGATAGACAGCATTTTGATGTGCACTTTCATGGGCCTAATTAGGGGTTTAATCATTCAGAAACAAAAATTTAATCAACAGTCTTCGTCACATTTCGATGTGCCAATTTCATGACATTCCATCCAGGCGAAGGGCACACTGGATGTACAATGCAACTGATTGGATTTCACTTTTACTTTACAATCAATCCTCAAATGTCAAAGTATGTCTTTGGAGAAATGTTACATTCCCAAAGAATGGCACCATGCAGTACAGAAGAAAGAAAGGAAAAAAGCTGTTAACCACTAATGTGGCAAAGGGTGTGTTTTGTGATGTAGCAGTAGTGAGAGTTATTTCATTCTCTATAAAGATTAGTACCAGTTTGTTTTCCTGCCACACCAAAAAAACAAGCTGGGGTCAAAACTACTCAGCGTTTTAAATAAGTATTTTTAATACAGCCTCTGTCACTGCTCTGCATGAAAAACCCAAGGCTTATTGTCCTGTACTTTAACCTCCTTGGAAACATTTTCAGTAATGGAAAAGGGGACAAAAAGATTTTCTGTTACACAGTGTGTGTTCCACTTGCACAGTTGCTCTTGAGAAAGGAAGCTGGGTTTGGGAACTTTCCAAGAGGTTATAATGAAGCAAACATTCAATTTCAGCGGACACCATGAGATAGTGTAAAAGTGCTGGGAGATATTGTTTGACACATTTCTGGGAAGTTGACCTCAAGAGCTGCCAATTATAACAAAGCATGGTTTCAAAGGAGTGCATTGGAGGAACTCTTAGAGTTCTAGCTCCATAAATATACAATTTTAAACTCAACAACACACATCCATAAGCATGCGTTTACACCAAGACACCCTCAAAACAAACACATAGCCAGATCTGCAGCCTTCTTGCAGTGTTGTACTCAAAACTAATCTCATGACAGTGTTCTCTTTTTTTTAGACTCAATAATATAATTACTAATAATGATATTATTATTATTATTATTATTATTATTATTATTATTATCATCATCAACTTTAATTTTTGGAGGCTATATTTATAGGGACTCCAGCTTTTTCAGGGGAATACTGGAAATCATTCAAGGAGGATCTTTTTTTTTTCTCCACTACAGACAAACATCAAGGATGTGTGACGGTTTTGAGAATTGATATAAATCTTTCATTGACACCATCAATGTCATCCCCCATGTCCCTCCAAAATATAGAAATTACGTGGAATTAAATATCCATGTCAGGTAATCTCCTGTCAGAATTTGACAGGAACATCACAGTTATATAAATAATATATGCCCATATAAATGATATAAATTTTACAGTTCAAATTATGTATTAGTACTCCTGCCTTGCCTACAGTAAGAATTTATTATGTATCATATAACCTGATTTTGTGTGTCCTTTACGTGCTTCCTGACCACACTCATTCAGATCTCTGTTGGTTGATGCACAAGGAAGCTAAGACATAGAAATAGTCTGCTTTTAGGTCAACCCCTCAGAGAAGCAGAGGTGTGTGTTTGTGCATGTGTGTGTGCACGTGTGTGGGCGGGTGTTTGTCTGGGTGTGTGCGTTCGTCTGTATGTGTGTGATATTACAGAGCAGAGTAGTAAAGGTATGGCAGCCGCCTGAAGAAAAATTTGAGCTGCCTGCATCTAAGAGAAGCTTTCATCCTCCTACCTGCCCACTAAAGAGGGGAGACTTACTCTTTCACTTTCTCTTACACATGTGCGCGTGCACACACACACACACATAAACACACACAGATAAAGTAGGAATCAAGAGAAGTTTTACCATGAGCTTGCTCCTTGGTCTAGATTGATTTTTCTAGTCACAACGTCAACCTCCAGCTTCTGTCTTATCTCTCCCGAGGATTGCAGGAGAGGCACAAGTGGCAGAATTCAAAAGAAGTGAGCTATGTCTTACTCAAGCCTTGTGAGTGACTTTTTAGTAGCCAAACGCAAACTCAACAACACAGAGAGAATGAGGGAGGCTAACGGGATTGCTTCTTGGGGTTGACAACATTTCTGGCTAAGATCAGACATCCTGGTGATGGGGTCAAGGTGTGTGTGCACACAAAATTCTGTTTGTTTGCTTGCATTTATTAATTTACTGATGGGTAATTTCACTGCATTTGAAGGGGAAAAACATTAGATCTTATATATCTTTTAATTATACCTTCAAAACAATTGCTGTGGACTAAATAGACATCAGCAATATAATCTGGCACTTTGACAAGTCAGCAAAGCAACAGCCTGGTGAGTGTATAAGTTGAACAAATAAACAAGTGCTCTACACTCATGGCCACTGCATTAGGTACACCTGTCCCACTGCTTGTTACCATAAATAGCTTATTAATCAGTGGCAGCAACCCAGTGCATTAAAATCATGAGGACCTCCTGAAGTTCAATCCAAGTATTAAAATGGGGAAGTAAGGTAATTTTAGTGACTTTAAACATGACATGGTCTTGGTACTTCAAAAACTAGTGATTTAGGGATTCTTCCATGCAAGCATCTCCAAGCTTTACAAAGAATTATTAGAAGAAGAGAAAATATCCATTAAGCAGCAGTTCTCAGGTTAAAAATGCCTTGTTGTACCAGAGGTCAGAGGACAATGGCCAGACTGCCCTGTTAGGTAACCAACAGCACCAGATGACCACACCGGGTGCCACTTCTGTTAGCTAACAACAGGAATATGAGGGTATAATTTGCACCTGCAAATGTAATGGTGCAGGGGATATTGTCTTGACACGCTTTGCGACCTTTACTACCCACTGAGTTTGATTTAAATGACACAGTCCACTTGATCGTTGCCAACCAATGTTCATTATGACCTTTATGACCACAGTGTTATCCTAATGGCTGTTTCCAGCAGGACAACCTCCCATGTGACAAAGCTCAGACCATCTCAGACTGGTTTCCTAAACAAGACAGTGAGATACTCAAAGGGCCTCTACGGTCACCAGATCTCAAACCAAGAGAGCACCTTTGGATGCTGTAGAGCAGGCGATTCACATCACTGATGTGTGGCTGACAAATATACTGCAACTTCATAAAGCGGTCAGGTCAATATGGACCTAAAAATGTTTCCAGCACCTTGCTGAATCTATGCCAAAAAGACTTAGGACAGTTCTGAATGCAAAAGGGGGTCCAACCTGCTAGTAGCACGTACCACCTCATAAGGTGTACCTAATAAAGTGGCAGGTGAGTGTAATTTATTTAAGGCATGTAAGGTTTTTTTGACAGTCTTGTATTTCCAAATTGTGCTACCAACACATCAAGAATCCTGTAACCTGTATCCTGTTGATACCTTTATGTGTCCATGAGCAAATTATCTGTTACTTTAAACACTTTACACATTTTTAAGTGAACAAATCGGTCTTTTTGTTCAATTGAAGAATTCCAGGGAAGTCTTCTTGAGGTCGTACCTTCTGCAACACTTGCATTATGCAATCATAAACTGCCAGCTTGTTCTGGGACAATGTATGCTTTTTAAGATTCTTCACAAGGATCTAGGTTTGTTGAAATAACTTTCTAAGTATTTTTTTAGGTGTTTTAGCCATAAATCATCATAAAAAGCATACATTGATTATCCCTTCAAAGTAATTTGCATTTAGCTAGTAAGTAAGTAAGTAACCAAGTAAGCATAATTTCTTTTTACTGATGTGTAGTATTGTTTCACATGGGTCTTGGGAAGATTAAAGTGCTCTGATGCAAAATATAAATTCAAGCCCCTCTCAAATGAAGTTAAAAAAATATCTGATATAAAACACAAGCCGCTAGACCAGCCTCCTAAAAGCAGGACAAGTTTTGTCTCATTAGCCTACTCTTGCATGCATTATTGCTAACTTACACATGCTAGGTCTTAATAAATAGAGCAGCTAACATTTGCAGTGACCTTGTTCCCATGTGCCTATACTGTTAGAACCTATCAGAATGCACCAGCATTAGTCAATAAACCAGCGGACCTCAAATATACAGGCGCTTACACTAGCACAGATTTGTAATATCCCCCAAGACTGGATATTAGAAAAAAATGCAGACTTCAGACCCAGAAGCTACCTCCATCATTTAAATAAAGCCTAAATTTGCTAGCGTCATTTTGTAAACACCTTCGCTGTAATCCTTTGCTGTTCTTGCTGCCATGACAGTCTGACAGCTGAAGACTTACTAAACACGATGCCCGTAGAATGCATGCTATCCATGCAAAAAGAAGGCCGCAGTGGAGCGACTATGCTTGGATCGTACGGCGCTACACAAACCTATACCCACTCCCAGGGTATGCTTGATCATCTAAATAAAACTGGTTTGTGAATTAATCATGTTTCTTGTTCATGATGTTTAAGGATTGGCCGAAAGATTTGGCAGTAGCAAAAAACTATTCATCTTACAGATGATACTTGGAATACTGGGACGACTAAATAACATCGTTGCGAGATAGTGAAACAGTATCATTTCAATCTGTTAGAAAGTTCAAGGTCAACATTATTTTCATTCAAATTAGTCACACAATCACATTTTTATGGCCTGACTGCCTTAAGACAAAGGACACAGGCAATGGGCAAGATAGTACAAAAACATAAAATGCACTGCTGGTGGTAAGGTTTGGGTCTGTTTGTTTGGTCTAATCATTATGAAGTTAGACCAAACCATTCTTGCTACTAACTTTGTGGTTCTTTCAGGCAGCCATCCTAAGCTGTCAGTTTGCCAAACCACACTACGAATAAGCCTGTCAAGACACTCCCGATGGCACTCCATTAAAAGTACACAAGATACTCATGCCAAAATTCTTGAAACCCTCGGAATACAATCTCTGCTGTGCCTTATTGAATGCAGTTAATGTGGAGCAACAATGTGAGGGTGTCTGTGATGTGTAAACCTAGAAATCTAAAACTGTCCACAAGAGATGACCAACTGATGGAAATAAGAATATGATTTTCTTTGATCTTTCTAAATGATTTCTTTTGTTTTATTGATATTTGGGGAGAGGTTTTTCTCTTTACGCTATATGGTTAGGTCTTCCACTTGCTCTCTATAGTGCCTCTCACCACTGTTGCTTATTAGTCTCATCTCTGTGGCGTCATCTGCAAATTTTATGATTCTGTTGTTGTCATATTTGGCAACACATTTCTGTGTAAACAGACTGTACTCTAGGGGACTCAGAAAGCAGCCCTAAGGCATGCATTGTAGATGAGAATGGTTTACCTATTCTCACAGTCTAGGAACTGCTTCCCAGAAAATTGTATTGAAAGCAAATCTGTAATCAATAAACAGAAATGTAATTTATGTATTTTTGATTTCAAGGTGTACTAAAGCAGTGTGCAAGGAAATGATATAGCATCACCTGGAACAGTAGGTAAATAACATAATAAATAATGTGTGGAGGATAGCAGCAATGCAAGAAAATCTGAGTCCTAATCCTTTGAGAAGTTTTAAGATCTGTTTCTGTCACCTGTAGACCAGCCCCATTGGGTGGGCTCTGGGGTGCTTGTTGTGAGCGTTAAAATTAGTATAAAAATTGCTCAACTCATCTGGGAGAGAGGCACAGATGTTGATAGCTACACTAGGTTTTGATAGACCTGGATATTTGGTAATGTTTCTTGTTTCTTGATTTAAAATTAGTGGTAAATTCTGTCCAAATACACACACACACACACATACATTTGCACACATATCAAATGCTGTTGTTGGGTAAGAACGAGTAGCACTGGAATATGGATATTCACAAAGAATTTAAGATAGTCACTGACCATTCCACTAACTTTGAAAAAATTGTAGCCCTGGGGCCCATGCTGCTTTAATGTGGCCTTGGCATTGTCCTCACAGTCGGCTGCAAGCATTTCACTTTCTGCTTGCAGGCATGAAGCAAGAGCACTGACAGGTAGTTGGATTTCCCAAAGTAAGGCGAGGTTTTTGCCTCTGGTTATGCAGGTGAAATGCAGAAAAAGTTCTGGTAGCACAGATTTTAAGTTACAGAAGTCAGAATATCTCCTGTGTGACAATGGCTCCATACAGATCATTCAGTGCCTCTGCAGCAACATCTCACAAAGGGGATTATCTTAGAGGTAGAATAACTTGCGCCTTTTTCTTAAGCTGTTTCAGAAGTGGAAGGCCATAGTACAAGACTAGTTAAATTAAGCAGACAGTGACCTGTCAGTAAAGAACCCTGAACAGAACAGAACACACAAAGGCTCTTTGTATCCTTTGAGAACTGGTTCAGATGTGAGGTTCAGTCCCCTTTTTCCTTGAGCACTGCATGTTGGCATGAAATCAGCCATTCGTTTTGTGGAATAGCAGTGACATATGAAATGAAAACAAGTGAGTGAGAGCATCCCACAACAACCTCCCACCCTGTTGGATTCCTCCAGCAGCATGGCTGTGTGTTGTTATTTTAAAACCAGCATGCTGATGTTTAGGAGTTCTATACCATACTAAACAAGTTACTTTTGAGTGTTTGTCATATGAACATTTGTTAAGTAGATTAAATACTAATCAAAGGTATCATAGTGCTTCCTCTGGAAAAAATAAAAAAAGAACATTACATTGTGAAATTTTATATCAATTAATCCACTAGTTCAGACTATTCATTTTCCAAAAATGTCAACCTCAAAGGGAGAAGCACTAGTTAATTTCTACTAGCACTAGGGAAATCCATCCAATAATTGTAAAGGCCTTTCAGTGTTGATAGAATTCAGTGTTCTCTATACTTCTGATATCATACATCATTTTGTACTGGTGACATGTGACAACATCTGCCATAAAGATTTAGAAACAAAAGCAATTCATCAGCAACTTAATGTGTTTTGTTGTGGTTAAAAGAAACAACACTGACTATTAACTAACTGTAAACTGTGGTAAAGGTTTTGCTGACCTACCAAGTCAGTGCCACCTGCCGTTTTTCCTATCACAATGGCTACTGTATGAGCTTTTTCACTTGATCTTGAAACATAAAATATGTTGTTTTGGACATTTGCTGGAAAAAAATTGCTTTCCCACACACCCGAGGGAGGTTGGTAAGCAAAAATTGATGATGAGTTACAAACAGTGTTTTTTATTGTGGAACGAACAGTTCCTTAATTGTCAGCTCCCTAACTCCATATATTCTGATGATCCCTAAAAAAGCTAGAGACATTGCCTAGCTGTAGGGAAGTTGATTTGCTCTATTACAGCACACTTGGCATACATTATTACATACTAAGATTTAAGATGACAAGATACCTTATCAATACCTGTTCTAAATGCAAAGGGCATAGTGATGCATTGTAATAGTACACATAATATATCTAGGTGCCGTTTCTTTACTTGTTAAAATACTGATCTCAGTACACTAACCTTAATGACTCCCAACAGATTATTTGCCTTGCAAATTCCCACAGTTCTGCACTTCAGCTTGCAATGCATGGATGCTGCTAAAGCTAAAGTATTTTTACAGGACAAAACCCCTCCAGAGCTACAGAAGCTCTTGTATATTTCTTACCTTTATACTCACATGGGTTGTACTGTCCAAACATGTAAACTGCAAAATCTGTAGAGTACCGTCTTTAACATTTAGCTGATATATTTCATATATTTTAGGCCGGCTTTGACAAAAATGGAGGTGGAGCACATTAGTGAAGAAAACAGTCAAAACACAGCTTTAATTGAGTCGTAAGCTGAGTAAGTAGCATCAGCTGTTGTTGGCCTCATTGTTGTCAGACAGCTTCTTTCATGGTAAAATGCATTCAGCCCTCACTCTGTAATTATGCAAGGGAGAGGGGGAGCAATAAATCTGATAACACACACACGCACACACATGCACACATATACTTAGGGGTATAAACTCATGGACAAGCGGAGAATTGCTGGAACAGAGATGAGATTAGAGAAGCTTTTCTGATCTGTGGCATGAGAAGACTTGGCTCGTGTATCAACCAGCCATCTAAGCTGGCTTATCCTGATACAACCAGGGACAGACACCCCACACACACACACATACGCGCGCGCACACATGTGCACACTTACAATAAGAAAGTTTACCGGGTGATGTAAGGGAGGAGGAGGTTGGAGAAGAGTGGGGTAAAATCTCCAAACAATTCCATATCCCTGTTAGTCATGGCCTTGCTTTGCCTGTAAAGCAGAAATGACTGAGCCCTTGTTAGCAGTGTCCCCAAACTCCACTAAAATGTCTACTTTGCTGTCTTTCTACTTCATTGTACCACAAAAAGTATTTCAGCTTTTAGATTTGCCCTGTGGCATGTGGACTGACAAACTTATATCCCACTCTTCTTCCCTCCTCTCTTTTCTCCTCCTCTCTTCTCCCTTCTTCTGCAAGCAGAACTGATGCCCAGATGGTGTGCCCCTCCATGTGTGGTCCAGTTCAGTTCTCCCTGACCGTTTCATGGGCCACAAAACAACCCAAGAATCCACGGCCGCTGCCTGACTCAACCCCACTGAGCACTGTCCACTTCACTTGTAACCCCTCACCCCTAACCTTAACCCTTAGCCCTTCGCTTCCCTCTGTCTCGCTCTCTGTCACGCCTGTTCTTGCGTTCTGACAATCCTCTCTGAGCACAACATGGTGGCCCGCATTCCCTTTCTTGTTTTGGTCATGATGTGTCAAGGCGTTTTGCTCTCAGACCCACCCCAGTCACGTCGGGAGATCCGCATCGAGGGTGACCTGGTGCTCGGCGGCCTGTTTCCAGTGCATGAAAAAGGAGCTGGCATGGAGGAATGTGGCCGTGTTAATGAGGACAGAGGGATCCAGAGGCTGGAGGCCATGCTGTTTGCCATAGACAGAATCAACTCGGACAAAGCTTTGCTACCAGGGGTCTCCCTAGGGGTCCACATTCTTGATACCTGCTCCAGAGATACCTATGCACTTGAACAGGTGGGTGAAGATTGCCATTGTGCATCAATGGCAGATGATGAATCTAGACAGTGTACAAATGTAATTTTCTGCCATATGGTAGTTTTCCCACACACCTAAAATTTAGTCTCACTACCACAAAATTAGGTCGCATCATAATCATATCTTACATATGTAAGTCAAAGTCAGTTTAAAGGACATTAAAGGTAAACACATGACAGCACTGAAAGTAATCAAATCCCCACAAAAGCATATTGGTGAAATATCGGGATAATCCATGTGAATGCTGATGTAACGTTTTAGGTGCAGCACAGTTAAAATCTAATTAGTTGTTTTGTGCTCCTGGGCGACTTGAACTTTTGCTATATTTTGTCCTTAAAAAGTTGCTCATCTAAGTAATTTTTGGCCTCAGAAGTTAAATGTGCAACGTTTCCATTTTAAATCGAGTAAAACTATAGGCTCTCATTAAAAGGTAATATTCAGGTGAAGTAAATGTACCTCAAAATTCTATTTTATTCACAAAGGAAAAAGGATATTGCCTTGAATGATAACAGCAAATCCGTGATGAGAAAGATAGATTGAAGCTATTTTCGATGGGGGAAATGAGCCAGATAAAAAGAAAGGATGGCACTTTCCCCTCAAGGATTGTTATCTTCAAAAAAATCTTCTTATTGCTGAGCTATTTAGGTATGATGCATCTAGTGATCTTACGCAATGAGCTCTGTGACTGATTGCATAAACCTTGAATTGTTGACATCTGGTTTCTCTAAACAGGTTGTGGATTTATAACTTGTTTCCCACAGCAGTTTAATACAGTATAATCTGCCTTGGTCTCGTATGAGTTAATTTACAATTTGGACCCTGTACTGAAATGAATCAACCTCATGTGTGAAGCAATAGATTTTCATTGTCCTTAGAGAAGAGAGAAACTTTGCATTAAAAAATAACCTCAACGTATTCAACTTTTATTTATGTAGCACATTCATTACAGCAAAAATACTTCCAAAGGCTGATTAAGAATTAATAGAAAACATAGACCATATTGTACCCTACATGATCCATTACACTTGTTCTAAAATATCTGTGTCTCTGTGTTGCCCAGGCTCTGGAGTTCGTAAGAGCCTCTCTCACCAAGGTGGACGACACAGAGTTCATCTGTCCCGATGGATCATATGCTTTGCAGGACGACAGCCCGCTTGCAATCGCAGGAGTCATAGGAGGATCTTTTAGCAGTGTCTCTATACAGGTAACAAAAGTACAGAAGTAGTTATACAAACAACAATCACTGTGATCATCTACTTTTAACTTTCTCATTAAGTTTTTGCTTATTCTCCCGTGGCCAAGGGTTAAAGTGACATTTTCCATTTCTGCTGTTTTCATATTTATGTGACTGTGTATGTATGTGTATGTCTATTTCTTAGAATCAAGCTACATCGGTGTGCTCTTGTGTGTTTTCCCAGCCGTGTAGCTCTTGTCATAGAACTATGTAATTTGCATAGTTTAGCATAAAACCTCCTTCTCCCTTACTCCTCTGTGACTGCACAAAAGCCTCCTCCTATCAGTCCTTAAATCCCTAATCTCTGAAACTGTCTCTCTGTCTTTTCTTTCTCACCCTGCCCTGTCTTTTTCTCTCTCTTCCGTTTTATATATTGCTTTTTTTTCTCCTCTAAATCTTTGCTCTCTCACTTCTCATAACTTCCTGCTTCCCTTTTTTTCCCTCCATATTTATATGCATTCTGAGGCATCCCTCCCGGCTATTTGGGGAGATCTCAGTGTATGCTGACCTCAGCCCCCTTCTTTTCCTCCTCCTTCCTGGGGCAGCCATTGTTAACACATCTGCAC